>NC_143517.1:55224093-55524093 GCF_031878675.1 Megascapheus bottae
TTTTTCTTTTATTTTCATTTTGCTTTTTGCTGCTACTAGGGCCTTGTGCTTGCTAGGCAAGCATTCTGCCACTTGAACTATGCTCCCGTCCGTTTTTGCTTTAATTATTTTCCAGATAGGATTTCATACTTTTTGTCCAACATACCTCAGACTGTGATCCTCCTAATTCTAAGCTGGGGTCACAGGCATGCACCATCGTGCCTGGTTCTTTGAGATGAGGGTCTTGCTAGCTTTTTTGCACCAACTGGCTCTGAACTTCATTCTTCTATCTCTACATCCCAGGAGAAACTTCTTTCTTTCTGAGTTTCTGAGAGCCCTGTCTACTTATTTCCTCGCCCTCTACCGTAGCTTTGCCAGTGTAATAGGCATTTGCAGTGAATTGCAGGAACAGAAGAATGCTGTTTGCTTCCTGCAAACTCATCTGATACAGCAAGAAACAGTCTGTCCTGCTGTCCCCATGGCCTTGAGAACAGAAAACACTGCTCACTGTCATTCGTGCCCCCATCCCATCCTGCCACCTTCCACTGTGCTAGGTCTGCTCATGTCATTGCTTCAATCATGGAAAGCTCCTAGCTTCTCTGCCCCATCAGGCACCACCACAGCAACCCCAGTCCTGCCTGACACTGGTGGGAAAGTATCTATGTCCTTGAAAGCAGAGTGGCGCCCCAGAACAGACCCACCCTTTGTGCAGTGTGGGTGTTCAGAACATATTTGTGGGATTTCTTGAGTCAGGCAATGCCGGTGGACCCACAGTGACCCTTTTCTGGATCACAAGCCATTACAGATATCTGACATCTCACTGATTTGCCCTGGCAGTGGATGAAACATCTGTCCACCATGTGCTGTGAGCGACCCTAAAGGTAGTAATCAGCCGTCCTTCGGTTAACCATGAGAATAGCTACAAATCTCTGGGGAGCCAAAGCTTTTCCCAATGGAGGGTGACAGAAATAGGGGCAAGAGAGGAAAGGAGAGAAGGAAAGGTGAAGGAGAGGAGGAAGAGGAGGAGGAGGAGAAGGAAGGGGAGAAGGAGAGGGAGGAGGAGGAGGAGCTAAAGAACAAATATCATTTTCCCCCTTTCAAAAGCATGTTAGGGGCTTGCCTGACAGCATTGTAAAAGCAAACTGAGCCTGTACCTGACTCACTTGGCATGCGTGGACAGGTGTGTACAAAGTTCAAACACAGCACAGCCAGAAAAGCTAACATTTTGGAGTAGAAGATTCTAGATGATGGTGTGTCAGTATTCCTAAATTCCCACTTAAAGATAATCCATTGTGTAAATCATGGTTTTCAAAGAATGAAGAGGCTATGCAATTTGGCCTGTAGGTATTTGATGGTGTATTTCATGACAACCCATGAAAAAGTTCCCCGTTTTAGATAATGCAGGAAGTGATTGTTTGTTGCTAATAGGGGTCTCTATTAAAAATGGGGAAATACCATTATTAATAAAATAATGGCTGCATTTAATATATTCCCACGATAACTCTTTGTGTGAGATTGTTTTGTAAGTTAAGGCTTGGGAGACTTCCTCTTGACCAGGATTTGGATAGGAAGCTAGTTTTCATTTCAGAAGGATTCTTTTCTTTTGAGAAGAGCAGAGAGAGGGAAGACATTTGGTAGTGTCCCTCTCCCAGACACACGTGGATCAAGATGGCTGCCATGCCAGACAGTCTCTATCTTGTGCCAAGGGGGCTGCTGTGGAACTTTTCTACGCTTCATGGCCTGAGAGAGATTCCATACAGACAGGCAGTGGGGTGGGAGCTGTGAGGTTACCCACCTTATCTACCCACTGCTGTTAGAGCCGGTCACTCAGCCCTAACGCTGGCTAAAGTTTCCCTGTCTGTGCATTGGGAGCCAAGTTTCCTTCCAGGTGAGCTGGTTTCTGCAGGTGGAGGCCTGAGGGAGGCATGCTGGCACCCTGGGTACCTACCACCTGCTAACTGAGGTCTTGCTAGAAGCCTTATAGAACTGAAATTACCCTTCTACCTAAATGATGCCCACACAATGCACAGACATGATTAAGTAGCTTCATGTTCCTCCAGACTAGGACATTCTAAGGACAGAATTCTAAGAAGAGAAGAAGAAAGAGGTTAAGCATTATTGCTCATGCCTGTAATCTTAGCCACACAGGAGGCTGAGATGTGAGCATGGAGCATCCAAGGCAGACTCTCAAAGTGGTAAAGCAGTAGCCTTAAGGGGGAAAAAAAGTTCTCAGGTACAACACCCAGGCCCTTAGTTGAAACCCCATGACCAAAAAAGAAAGAAAGAAAGAAAGAAAGAAAGAAAGAAAGAAAGAAAGAAAGAAAGAAAGAAAGAAAGAAAGAAAGGCTGGCCATCATGCAGGAGAAGCTGCCTGGAAACATTAATGGGTGGTGGTGGGGAGGGGAATGTTTTCACGGATGCTGACTTGGGCTTGTCCTCACTCCTCCTCCTCTGAATGCAATGTTTATTTAATGCCCTGTGGATGTCAGATTCTCCCTGGAAGTTACTGTTTTCAGGACTAGAGGAGGCAGGAAGGCTAGCTCCCAAGAACTCTCTCTCCCTAGTTTAAGAGTTCTGGGGGAAAGCCTGGTGCTGGTAGCTCACCTCTGTAATCCCAGCTACTGAGGAGGCTCAGATCTGATGACTGAAGTTTGAAGCCAGCCCTGGCAAGAAAGTCGGTGAGACTGGTATCTCTAATTAACCACCAGAAAACAAGAAGTGGATCTATGGTTCAAAGTGGTAAAGCACTAGCCTTGAGCAAAAATGCTCAGGGACAATGTCCAGCTCTGAGTTCAAGCCCCATGACTGACAAAAGAAAAAAAAAAGAGTTCTAGGGAGTAACAACAAGAGACACCTTTGGAAAAAAGGGAGGAAGTGGCATTGGGGAGTGGACATCCTGGACAGACACTCGCTGTCTCCACCTCTGTCTGGTGCCTTGTCTTGAAAAGCTATAGAGACTCTGGAGGTTGGGGACACAAAATTAAAGCAACCAAGCATTTGCAACTGGGTTTTACTCTCCCTTCCCTGACCCTTAACAAGCAACCGCAAAAGTCCTCACCTCAGAGGACTAACCAGCCACCCTCTAGTTAGTAGGCAGTGAAAGACAGACTTAATTCTGCCATCTGGCATCTTTGGACTGAAAAGTGGCTCTGGGCTCACTTTAGACTCGAGGTTCTTCATTGATTCATCATGGGTATTTGCCCCTGACATAACAAGCCTTGGTTTACCCATCTGCCCCATCAGTTTATCCCATCTGCTCTTTCTGAAGCTTCTCTGCTCCTTGCCCATCTAGCCTAAGGCTTCTGTCTCACCAATTTTATTAGCTGAGTCTCACTTCATGCATGCTAGGGTGGCCTCTGCCCATCAGATGACAGCAGTACTTACCCCCCAGTTGTGCTACCCAAAAAGTCTCTAGATTCTTGTCAAGGCTCATCAGTGTCCCAGCATGGTCTCACCTACAGGTCTGGTACTTACCACCTCCCATCAGACACTGGCTGTGGGCTTCCCCCTGAGTAGACATAGTTCTAAACTTGAAGTGCAGACCTGCTAGCTATGTGGGAGCCTGGTAGTACTAGAAACCAGAGAGAGCCCCAAGCTAGACAGACTCTGAGGAGGCAGCAGCTAGAAATGAAGCCCCCAAAAACGAAGGAAGGAGGGAAGGGAGGGAGGGAGGGAGGGAGGGAGGGAGTGAGGGCAGCCACCAATCCAGGCTCACCTTGACAGCCTAACTGCACAGGAGGCTGAGATTTGAGGAGTGCAATTCCAAGTCAGCTTGGCCAGAGAAGTCCATGAGACTAATATCTTCAATTAACCACCAAAAAGCTCTAAGTGGAGCTGTGGCATAAGTGGTAGAGCACTGACCCCTTTAAGTGAAAAAGCTAAGGGATAGCACCCAGGTCCTAAGTGAGAGGAAGGGGAGAAAAAGGAAAAGAAAAAAGAAATGGAGGGAAGGAAGGAGAGAGAGGGAGGGCAGAGGGGAAGGGAAGGGTGTGAAGGAATGAAAAGAAGGGGAGGAAAAGAAAAAAGAAAAGCCACTGAAGTAGGAAGGGCCAGGACTGTGGGCCAGGTCCCCAGCAGAATCTTCTCAAAGGAGCAATTCTCAGTGACAGGTACAGAGCCCCTGCTATATACTAAACTCCATGTTAGGTCTGGAGGTCTGACACAGAAAGGGAGATGGCCTGTCCTGACAAAACTGACCACCAGCATCTCTACACATTTGACATCACCTTCGCCAAGGCTTGACGTTTGTGGCTCCCCCATCCTCATCGCTGTCACTCCCTTCTTCCCTGTCCTCAATTCTCCACCCCAAGCTCTGGAACAAAACACCTTCTCTCTTTCCTCTCTATCTTTGAGACCTTTGCCCATTCCAGTCCTTCTTCCATGTTGCCATAATGATACTCACCACTTAGGAGTCAAGTTATTGTCACCTCCTTCTGGAAGTTACCCCTGGCTGCCGGCCGCTCCTGTCTTGAGTCTCTGGACGTGACCGTAAAGTTTCTTATGCTCACCTCTATCTGCACAATCACCCCGTGTGATTCTAATTGTCTCTTCACCAGCCTGCAAATTCCAGGGAAATTCAAGATGCATGTGCTGTGTGTCCCCGGGCACTAACTACAGAAGGCCTTGCATGAAAATTGAGGTCCCAAAGGATCTCAACTTATTAATTGTGAATGTAGGTTAATCTTCATGCCTCCTCTGTCTTCCTGTCTACAGATATGGGCAATCAGGCCAAGCACCAGTGGCTCACTCCTATAATCCTAGCTACTTAGAAGGCTGAGATGTGAGGATCATGATTTAAAGCCAGCCCAGGCAGTGAAGTCCATGAGACGCTTATCTCCAATAAACTATTAAACAGCCACAAGTGAAATTGTGGCTCCAGGGATAGAGTGGTAGCCTTAAGCAAAAAAATAATAAGAAATAAATAAATAAATAAAGCTCAGGGACAGGCCCCAGGCCAGAGTTCAAACACCAGGAACTAGGACCAAAAAAGCAAACAAGATAGATAGAAAGCACTAGTCAGGCTTCCCCCAGCAGAGTGGCATTCTTAGAGGCAAAGTCATGAACGCCGCGTACGCTGTGTGGGTAGAAGCATCTGAGTTAGGCCACCAGCCAGCAAGAGGCGGTATACACAGAAAGGGTAGTGAGGGGCTATGTCCAGAGGAATTTGCAGGACTAAGCAGGCCAACAAGAGTGGGGATTACCAGCTACAGAAGTTACCATACTTCCCCGCCACCTCAAAACCAGGCCTGAAAGGGCCAGGGAAGAGGAGAGGGGAGCGGCCATCCACCACTGGCCTTGATTCTCTCCTAAACATATCGACTCATTTAGCCACGCTCTGGTAAGGGTTTACACTTGCCCCATTTAGCAGGTGGGAAACCGACACCCGCACAGAGGAAGTTCCTCTGTCCGGGTCTCCCAGTGAGGGCAGGGCGTAGGAGTCCATACCCAGGCACTCACCAGTCTGTCCCACTGCCAGGTAGAGCTCAGCCAGAAGGGCGAGAGCAAGGGCACTACAGCGTATGTAGTGCAGAATGTGAGTCAAGCAGGCGGCGGGTCCAGAAAGCTAGAACAGAGTTTGCCACAAGAGCCACTGGTGGGCACAGCTGTCCCTGCTGCTGTGGGGACTGTCACTGTTGGATCATCAAAGCTGGAGACCAGGCCTGGCTCCTCACAGACTCAGATATTTTCCAAGTGAGTGAATGAACCACTGACCTATTAACTACAGACTCTAGCAATAGCATTTGGGCCCTAAATAGCACCGTTATTGAATAATGTAATTGAAAATATTATCTCTTTATGCTTCTAATGGAAGGAAATGGTTCACTCCTAAGCATTTTACTAATATTACGTATTTGTTGACTCAGGGAATTCTTTTTGACATTTATTCACAATTTCCCAACTGCCTAAGAACAAAAGCAAAAACACTCCCATCAGTGTTATATTGGTAGAGATAGAAGAAAAGAGTTTTCCATTTAGTTGCTGGGTCAGGAATTTCGAGGTGGCATTTTACTTTAGGTGACGGGCATAAGATCACCCACGCAGAGATTTGTGGGACCCATGGAGGGGACCCCACAGTTGGGAACAAGATGGCAATGACAAAGCATAGAGCTTAGGATCAGCCAGGTTACAAATCATCAGTACAAATAACTGACACTGTGTGTTTTCCTGGGTCAAGCCTTCTCGCAGCATGTGGGGAGTACCACCTCCTATTAGCCCCATTTTGTTTGTAGATGGACAAACTGAGGCACAGGGAAAGCAAGATGGGACCAGGAACCAGTAGCTCACACTTGTTACCCTAGCTATTTAGATAGCTCAGATCTAAGAACTATAGTTCAAAACCAACCCAGGCAGAAAATTCTGTGAGACTCTTATCTCTAATTAATCAGCAAAAATTGCCAGAGGTGGAGCTGTGGCTCAAGTGGTAGAGTTCCAGTCTTAAATGGAAAAGCTCAGGTGGTAGAGTTCCAGTCTTGAGTGGAAACAAGGGCACAAGGCCCTGAGTTCAAGCCCCAATACTGGCTCGCATGCATGTGCACTTGCACACACACACACACACACACACACACACTAGATATGGAAAGTACTGATCTGTTTTGTAGCCTCATCACAGTGATGTTAATAGTTTCATCTTCCAGGATGGGAGACAGGGCAGTGAGTCCTTCCTGGACAGAGTAGAAGGGCCCCAGAAACTCTTCTCCGGGGGTGGGGGGGGGGGGGACATGTACACAGCCGGATGGTGGAAGAGGTCTGCAGTGGCAGGACAAGGACAGACCTGAAGGGGGTTTTAGCATCCGTGTCAACTGAAATAGGAGCAAGGGGAAGGACACAGGCCCAGTGGGTTTAGATGAAGGTACTCCCAGTGGAAGGATATAGGTGAGGAGCAAGTATCTCCTTTACATTTAGAAAGGCTCTTGAATACTGAATAAGTATCTATTTTTGTATAGAAAATGCTCTGCAGTCACCCATTCAATAAATCTTCAAATATTTTCTGCTTATTCATTTGTGTCAAGTCCCACTTCTAGGCTTGTATGTGGAGAAAACACAAAGAAATCCCTTCTGTTGTGAAACTTACGTTTTTGGGGTCTGAAGAGAGAAAGAAAATAAGCACTCATCACACCTACTAAGGAAGTCATATACCATGCTAGAAGATGATGAGTTAGTGAGGAGAGAAGACTTGAACCTAAGTCCAGATGCGGCCGGTAGTCACTGCTGACTGAGCAGCCACACTCAAGAGAGACCCCGAAAGATCCCAGAGGCCAGGACTAATGGAGGCCCTTTCCTTCTGAAAGCAAGCAGTAGTGCCATGGCTAGTTCCCTGAGTGTGTCTATGTAGACTTAAAGGATATTAAAGAAGCCCTGGGACTGGCTCTCCACTAAAATAAAAATGTTTTTATTTTCTGGGAATGAAAGTATTCTCTGGGCTGCATCTATTTCACTAAGTGGGATTGCTGAGGGATCGACGTGCGCTGGCTGGGTTTAGGAGTTTGGTTTGATATCATTGCTATGAAAAGGCACATTTGGTCCCCACCAGCTCTGACTATGCCTGAATTCCTTTTCTGTGTCTCTCTTTCTCCCATTCCTTGCAGCTTTTGCTCACAACCTACTTGTCATAACCGACTCCTTGGCCCAGGCCCCAACACTGCCAACTTGAAGTTTTGGATCAGTTTGTCCGTTTTGACAGATAGATTTATTTCCAAGAAGATAGAAATCTCTCTGATCAGACCTTGTCAGGAGCACATTTGGGTGGGGAATGAGAACGTACAATTTTAAGAGGGCAGGAGGGTTTGGAATTCAGCTCTAAGCTGATTCTTCTTTCTTTTTTATGCAAAAGGAGGTGTGTGGATATCTGCCACCCTCTGGAGACGCTGCTGTTGGTGTTCTGTGACATGACTCGATAGGAAAGGCCAGGTGGTAACAAATGAACATTAGACTGGACACCAGGGAAAGTGGCTTCAGCTGGCTGCTCCGTATCAGCTGATTTTTTTTTCAATCATAAAATAGAGATAAAATTCCTACTTCTTCCTAGGTTTGGAAAATTAAAAGTGATATAAAAGTAAGAGCTATTCAGTGTTCTGAGGATCTAAAGCTCTGAGTATCAGGTGTTCCTGCTCTTTTTGCACAAAATGCTTAACAACCTGAGGCTCCATTTTTCTATCGGATAATACTGGCGATTCAGCCACCTGTGAGGAGCAAAGAACCTCTGTAACCATCTGCAGATCTTCAGCTTCAGTCTTCCAATCATTATTCTCACAGATAGTCCTAGCAGCTACACTTATTATATATGCCTTAGGCTGGACCACAGTGGTCAGTTTCCACTTCTCTGTTAGTGCCTAGGGTCCAAAAAATGTTTCATTTTTGAAATGTTTTCTTTTGAAATCAGAAAGAAATGAATAATAATGAGCATCAAAGCAAATATAGAAATAAAATAAATGAGAGTAGACATAATAATGAATTGTACCTGGATTATATCCATCTTTATATCAATACCTAATTTCTATTTGTTTATTATTGACCTGCTTTGAATTAAATTTTGATTGCATTAAAATTATTTACTGATACTTATGTATTTGTAAAGGAAAGTGGCTAGAACTCATGCCTCATGCAGCCCATTCATTGTAGGATATATATATATATATATATATATGTATATACATAAGCTTTATATATGTAAGTATGTATATATATATCAGCTTGATAATTCACAATAAAGTGATTTAATAAGTTCTCATTATATTAATGAGAAAACCAGAGCTTGGAAGGCAAAGAAACTTATTCAAAACTACACAGCTCCTAAGAGATGATAAGAGATGTGGGCTAATAGCTGTTAACAGTCCCCAAAATAAGTGGCTTAACACATGAGGGGGTTTGTTTCTTGTTTATGCAATTCAGGATGTGTGTTTACCCTACAATTCTCCACACGGTGATTCAAGCACCCAGGCTCTGTTTCCCTCTAGTCTTCCAACTCTCTCCACTCAGCTGGTGGACGGGGAAAGGGAGGAACCATAGTGGAAGGTTTTTATAAGCCGAGCCTGATACTGTCCCCACATCACTTCTGCTCATAGTCTACTGACCAAAAGACAGTCTTAAGCCCATGCCTCATGGTAAAGGAATGCTGGGAAATGTAGTCTCCGTGCTTCCCTAGGAGGGGAAGGAGAGTATGGATGCTAGAGTCTGCTTATAATCCCTGTCACAGTGACAGACTGGTCCTTCAGCCCTACTCAGCTGACTCATCACTCTTAGCTTCCACAGATCCATGGTAGAGGCCCTACCAGAGTTGCCCACTCACCCACCATTTCCAGCACCAGGCCTTTCCTGCGTTATACAAGCTGGTAGGTAGAGAACTACTCAGGCTCAGCCAGGTGTCGTGTCCTCTGTGTCTCTAATTCCAACACAGAACCGTCCTGGCCACATGCAGAAGCCTGTGAGCCCCTCCTCAGCGTGGGGCACCAGCTGCACAGAGGGCTTTGGAGTCCAGAGGAACAAGGTTTGAGCTATAGTCTTGGAAGGTATCAGCAAGAAGGGAATGGTACCAAAGGACATGGTAGCACAAAATACCACAGTCCTGGGATTCCTGGCCCTCGGCCAGAAATGAGCTGTGTGGCTCCACCCTGAGCACAGCAATGTATGCTGCTTTGAACTCCCTCGATCCTAAAAGACAAAGCTCCCTTGGCCACCTGGACACTTTCCTGTAACCACTGGGCAGGCCCAGCCATCCTGGCACTGGCTTAATGGTTCTGATGTTGGTGGGCACACAATTCCTCTAGGATCAAGCCCAAACTGCCTGTTAAGAGACCTTTGAGTAGAATAGAGAAGTGCTCCTCCTTTCAGTGTGGTTTCTCAGTCCTCGGTGGCCCCCACCTCTTCAAAAGCTCAGGGGTTATTATACTCATTCTGCCAGAGGTGCTGCATCACCTTGTGACATCTTTTGCCAATCTTTTTACCTGTTGATCTGGGAGGCAAAGAATCAGGGCCCATGTTTAAAGCCTCGTTTGAGTCAGGGTCTCTTGAGCATCTGCAGGCACCATATACTAGCCAGTATCAGTTCACACAGTGTAGGGAAAAAAAATTATTACCCAGGTATCATCTTGATTTTTGTTTGGAGATTTTTTTAAATCACATTTTAAAAAAAATGTAATAAGCCAGGTCCTGATGGTTCACACCTATAATCCTAGCTACTCAAGAGACAGAGATCTAAGGATCAAGGTGGCAGCCAGCCTGACCACACTAATCAGAGGGATTAACCAGCAAAAAGCCAGAAATGGAAGTGTGGCTCAAATGATAAAGTTGCAGCCTTGAGCAACAAAGCTGGGCAAGAGCACAGGCCCTGAGTTCAAGCCCCAGTATCTCTCCCCTTCACGTACTAACACAAATCATAATGATAGTTTTCTGAAAGCGTCACAATTTGTCATAGCCCTCATTTTCGAAAGGTGGCTGTATTCCTGTGTCTATGTCAGAAGCAGCCAGGCTTTGGTGAGATCTAGTCACCCTGGTAGGTCGTTTTCCTGCTGACGAGCACAGCACACACCACGCCTCACTTTTCTCTGCTGTTTTCCAGTTTGTCAAACTGAAATGTGACTGTGGCTGCTGTGGGTGGCTCCAAGGTTTCAGGAAAATCATATGGGACTGCATTTGGCACTCAGCTCCTCTCCAGCCCCTGCCAGTCTCTCACACAGCCTCAACACTTTGCTATAAATATAAAAATGGGTCTTGTGGGGCTGGGATTTTGGCCTAGTGGTAGAATGCTTGCCTAGCATACATGCAGACCAGGGTTCGATTCCTCAGTACCACGAACATAAAAAAAACGCCAGAAGTGGTACTGTGGTTCAAGCGGTAGATTTCTACCCTTGAGAAAACCCAAGGACAGTGCTCAGCCCCTGACTGGGGGGAAAAAAAAAAGCAGGGGTAGGGAGGACTTGTGAAGACTTGTCACACAGGACAAGCCCTGTAAGGGATTTGCGGATTTGCTTTTGTTTTAATGCTGAGGGGCAGTTGCATGCAAACATGATCTTCATTGAATTTATCAACTCCTTCCCAGCTGAAATGCCAGACTCCATATTTGTCACAGCAGATGAATAACCAAGAGGCTGGCACAGAACAGTGGCCACTTGGGAGGCTCTCAAAGGCCATGGAGTCTAGAGAGTCAGACACCAGTGCTCAAGTGCAGAGAGCACAGAGGTAGAGGGTTCGCACAACCAAAGGACCATAGCTCGATGGAAGATTCTTTTGACAGTCCAGTTGCTTCTCAGTGTTGAACAAAAAAGAAGGAAGAGGAAGACAGCTAAAACATGATCTCATGCCGGGCACTGGTGACTCAGGCACAGGTGAATCAGGAAGCTAAAATCTGAGGATCACAGTTCAAAGCCAGCCCAGACAGAAAAGTTCCTGTGAGACTCTTGCCTCTAATTTAAAAAGTGGTGGAGTACACTGTCCAATAAACCAAAGTAAAACTCTACCAGGTTAGGCTTCCAGCAGTCTCCACAGGAGGCTAGAAACGTGAGTGCAAGCTAACCCAAGCTGAGAGACACAGAATGTATCTGCGTGGCCAATCCCTGGGCACTGTTGCCTTAGCTGGCCTTCTCTGTGCTTCTCCCTCCCTGCCCTGCAGAAGGGTAGACATAAATCCAGCTTTCAGAGCCCTGGGGAATTGGCAAGACTGCCATGGACCCCAGTCACATCACGATGGAAACAGTTGAAAGCCACTTGGCAACAAAGAAAGGGTGATCTAATGTTTGAGCGCACGAATACATTTCTCCTCATCATTCTTCTTCCATCTCGAGGGAAAAAGTGGCTGTGGTCCAAACCCTGTCAGGCTGGTACCCCAGAGTCCCTTACTACTCTCCTGTTTCAGAGACCCCCCCCCCAGAGAGTCAGGGCTGCCTGTACCTTCCAGATTCACTGCAATGCCTGGGGCCCGCTGAGAGGCAAGGATGAGGCAAGCACAGGCCTGGGCCTGTAGAGAGGACCATATATAGACCCAGGGGAGTGTGCGCCTCTGGCAGGCAGCCTGGAATGAATGGTGGTGTTCTGAGGGTGAATGCCGCGGAATCATAAATAGTAACTGGCCTCCCTCTCCTTCCAGCTCACTGTGTCTGTCACTGGAGGGGTGACAGAGAGGACTGAGCAAGACAAGGAGATGGGAGTGGGGGAAGGGAGCTGGCTTGTGGCTAAGGGTTGATTAGAAAAGGGCCGCCCCAGGCAGGAGGGCAGCGCCCGGGCACATCTGGATACCCAGTGACCATTGGGTTGACGCATTTCTTTTTTTTTTTTTGGCTGGATAGCGTAATGAAAACTGAAAAGCAGCCCAACTCCGAGAGATGGTTTCAGAGAAACACTGCAGCCTGTGACGAATAATAAAAATCAGCTGCCGGAGAATAAGAAAGATTTCTCTTGGGTTCCCAAAGTTCAACCACCCTGGTGTCCACATCAAAACCTGTGGCCAGGCGCTACAAAAGCCCATTCCTAGAACATCGTGAAAAGAATCCTTTAGTGTGTTTTGGGTCTTCCAGACACAGAGGAAGAAGCACTGCAGGTTTTTGCCTTCTTTGAAAACGTCGGTATGTTTTGTTTATGATGCAGAGGGGGGTGAATTCAGAAGGTTTAGGGGGAAGAAGAAAGGAAGGAGTAGAGCATGCAGGTGGCCACATCATCCAGCCCTTCCCTCCTGGGTACCAGAGATGTGGGAAATATTCCAGCAAAATCTGAGTTCTGAAGGAGTGGCGGCTGGTTAGGCTGGAACCACAAGTCCTTGTTTGTGTCCTTGGCCTTGCGGGGACTTCCAGGGACGAGCTGCCTGGCTTTCGAATTTTCTGATGTTCTGGTCTGAGGAGGGTCTGGAGTTCTGCTGGGGTAGGACAGAGGTGGGGGAGGGTTCTGAGTCCCCTCCCCCTCCCTGCCCCATGGCTGTCCACCTCTGTGGGAAGGTAAGCATTGTGGCTGGGCCTGCCCTCCTCCTTTGTTTGCGCAGCATGGCTTTGGCCATACTGTGGTGGTATGGAAGCTGGTTCGTGTGCTGTCCCTTCCTCATTCATCACTGTCACTTCTGACAGCCCTTGGAGGAGCATTTGACCTCGGGCATTCCCAAACTAGAGAGACCATCAGGCCCCTGCATCATTTCAGTGTAAGCAAATGAAAGTCTAAGGGAGAGGGACTTCTCCAGGATAGAGGCCGAGATTGTTTGGAGAAGAATAAGCCCCAGAGAATGGAGGAACCTCAGACAGCATCTTACCCACCCTTGTATGTCTGTCAGTCACCAAGGCCATAGGAATTGTCATCACAGGTATTTCGATAAAGAAGCATACTATGAGCCGGGCAAAATGGCTCCCATCTGTAGTCCTAGCTACTCAGGAGGCTGAGATCTGAGGATCTGGCTTAAAGCCAGCCCAGGCACTAAAGAATGTGAGACTCTTCTCTTCAGTTAATCACTAGAAAACCAGGAAGTGGGACTGGCTCAAGGGGTAGGGCGATAGCCTTGAGCTGAAGAGCTCAGGGACAGCACCCAGGCCCAGCATTCAAGCCCCATGACCCGTGGAGGAGGAGGAGGAGGAGGAGGAGGAGGAGGAGGAGGAGGAGGAGGAGGAGGAGGAGGAGGAGGAGGAGGAGGAGGGAACCAGGAGAAGAAGGAGATAATGACGACAACCGACGACGGTGGCGGCTATTCCCTAAGGATCCACAGTGGCAGGATGAACCCCCGCCATGGTGCCAGCTACCCAGAGGAAGAGGTGCTGAACTGAGCTCAGGAGAAAGACAGCAGCTCTCAGAGGAAGACCTCTCCTGGCTGTCTCTGCATTGGCTTCTCACCCAGAGAAATAGAAACACGGATGGCAGTGCCACCTGTCCGGTACAGCCCTGGTCCTGGGCTCTTGGAGAGGTCTTCCAGCAGACATAGAGTCCAGCAGCTCTGAGCCGTCTGCTTGCCCAGGAGCCAGACAGCTATGCTGGGGGTGGGGGTGGCTGGAAGGCTTGCTGAGCAGGACTTGAATACGTAATGTGCCTCATCCAATTTGAGCTGTGACAAAGTCCAGACGGCCTCCTCTAGACAGGAAAGGACATGGCTGGAACAGGTGTTTTGTTTTCTATAAAATCTCGTGTGGATTCCTTGGGAGAGAACATTACTTAGCTTCCCGGGCATACTTTCCATGAATACAGCGTGTGCCCCAGCTGTGGTCCAAAGTCTGGTGCCTGGCCATTGGATACAGGATCTATTTCTTCCTCAAGGCTGAAAGGGGACTAAGGTAAAGTTGCCAGAGACATGGACCTTGATGATCAGCTTCTGGATCCTTGGAATCTCAACACATATTCTTTACAATGGAGAAGGATTCTCATTCTTATTCTCAGACATGAAAAGCAAGTATGTGCTGGTGCCTCATCTAACCAGAGCTGCAGTATGTGATCCAGCATCTTGAACACGACAGAACTGGGGTAAACCTAGAGCAGTGATGACATCATGTGCAATGCTCCCCTCACCCTGTAACTGAACCCAGATATTCCAGCACCCTCATTTCCTGATATGTATCTGGAGAAGAGAACTGCAAAGTGGAACTGTGGCTCAAGTGGTAGAGCACTAACCACTTATAAAACACACACACACACACACACACACACTGTCATGGGGTAAAAGATGCATGCATAAAAGATTTTCTTCGCACTCGGAGGCACAGGGTTGCTTTCTAACATAAAAACCCAAGTCTTGTTGAGGAGCAAAGATGCCAACTTCCAGCTTCAACTTTCCCCACACCAGCATTTCTCAAAGTGTGACGTAAGGCAGAGTCCAGTAAGAAGGGCTATGGCAAAGGGGTTCCATTGTCTTCATGGTTTGAGAAATGTGGCAAACTGATTCACTGGTCTCTGATGAGATGTCAAAAGCTCTTTGTCACAGTTTTGCATTCTGATGTTATCTTTCCTGTTTACTTGCCCATTGACTGTCTCTGCCACAATCACAAGAACCCCCAACTTAGGGACCTGGTTTATTGTTTGGCATTGTGCCCCTACTTCCTAGAGTCTTGTCTGATTTAATAAAGCACTGTCAGATAGACACATGAATCACTTCATACACACAAACCCTCTGGATCTCCTAGCATATCATTTTCCTTAACTTTGTTTGGCTCAATATAGTTTTAGTTTCTTTTCCCTTTTTATCTTTTTTATTTTTTAAATTTTATTGTAAAGGTGATGTACAGAGGGGTTACAGTTACCTAAGTAAGGTAATGAGTACATTTATTTTTGAACAGTTACCCCCTCTTCATTTTCTCTCATTTTCCCTCCAATCCCTTCCCATTTTTTTCATTCTTTCCTCGTACATGTCATCACAGGTTTTAGGTCCTTTCTGACTCTAGAAAGCTAGCCTTGACCACCTTACAGAAGCCTGCTTTCCATCTCTTGGTTTTATTTCCCTCTTAATGCTAATGTCCAAAATAATTTGCTTGCTTATTTACCATTTGTTCTAGTCTATTTTCCACGACTACAGCTAACTGCCCCAGTGGCTAGGGAACTTATAAGGAACCAAGATTTACTCATAGCTCATTTGCTCATAGCTCTGGAGACTAGACTGTCCAAGATGTGCATGTACAGCATCTAGTGAAGACCTTCTTGCTGTGTTATAACATGGCACATTGCATCACCTGGCATGCAGAACAAGCATGCGAGCTAATAGCTCTGCTTTTTTTTTTTCCAATCCTGTGTGTGGGCATTGTCCCTGAGCTTCTTTTTGCTCAAGGCTAGGCTAGCACTCTACCACTTGAGCCACATTACCACCTGGACTTTATTGCCTAGGCTGGCTTCAAATCAGATCTCAACCTCCTGCGTAGCCAAGATGACAGGCATGACCCACCAGTGCCCAGCTCACTGCTCTTCTTATAGCAGCACTAGAGGTGCCCCATCCACATGATCTTATTTCCCTACCTCTAAATATCATGAACATAGGTATTTAAGAATTAAGTTTCTAACACATGTATTTTTTTTTTGCCAGTTGTGGGGATCGAACTTACGGCCTGAGCACTGTCCTTGGGCTTTCTCAAGGCTAGAGCTCTACCACTTGAGCCACGTCACCACTTCCAGCTTTTTTCTATGTATGTGGTACCAAGGAATTGAACCCAGATCTTCATGTATGCAAGGCAAGAACTCTTACCACTAGGCCAAATTCCCAGCCCATCCAACCCATGTACTTTGAAAGGACGCATTCAGACCATAGCACAAATGAATAGGTACTGGCTCAGTTCCTGAATCACCTGCTCTCTGGGGTCAGGGGCTTGGTCTATCCTATTCGCTCTGGACTCCTGGTATGTAAGACAAACAGTATATTATACTACAGTAATGATTTGCTTCATTGGCTCTTTTTTGTCACTACCCCCTCATCAGTAGCCCAGATAGTGGCTCTAAATGTGTCGTTAACCCTTGCAGCAAGTTCTTGTCAAGAAGCCATTTCTCCTGCAGAAGTGGGAGGCACTGTAGAGATTGCTTGAGCTAGGGAGCAGTTTGTGTATATATTACATGTTTTTCTGAACCTGTATTGTTTCACAATAAGGATACCTGTGTGCGTGTACCAATCTGGGGACCTGAATTCAAGGCATGGTCCCTGAGCTTTCTGCTCAAGGCCAGTATTCTACCACTTGAGCCACAGTTCCACTTCCGGCTTTTTGGTAATTAATTCGAGATTAGAGTCTCATAGATTTTCCTGCCTGGGCTAGCTTTGAACTGTGATCCTCAGATCACAGCCTCTTGAGTAGCTTAGCCTGTGTCATTGGTACCTGGCAAAGATACATCATTAATACAATGAGTTCGAAAAGTTCCATAAGCAAAGAACTCTCTTTTTTTCCTGAGCTCTAGTGAGTCTGCTACCTCCCTTTCTCTAGCCTTTCTGCTCTCTGTGGCCCCACCCTGCAATATCTGGCCAGAATTGGTCCATCAGTCCATGCATCATATGGCACTGGCAGTCCTACTTAATACACTTGTATGCTTAGATCACTCTCGATGCCTCAGAGCAAACAGCACTGGTCCATGTGTCCAACCGAGGCCCATGTTCAAGTTTGTCCTTCTCTTCTCATGTTCAGCTTTGACCCCCCTCTTTTGCAAGGGAAGAGATCTGACAGGCACTGGACTTGAGCACATAGAAAGGCTGGGCAGGTGTGTAAGAGGAGGGGGGCTAGCCGGGGAGGGAAGGAACAGGCAGTGGTGGTGACTTTTGCAGTGGCAGTCTCCTTCCCAGACTGAAAGGGCACTGGCTGATAACTTCCTGCGGGATTATGGACTCCGTGATGTTAGCTTGTCCCTTTTAATTTTCTACAGAAAAGTTGAACCCTTGATTTCCATGAGAAATCAAAACTGTTTAAAATATTATACAGGAGAAAAGATAACATATCTCAAAACGAATTGCAGTCTCCCCTATCAGCTTGCATGCTCCAGGCCAGAGACTGCATCTCACTTTTCCCCTATCACCCTGCCTCACTTTCTTTGTACCGGGTTGTGGGCCTTGCCCTCTGTAGCCCAAGCATCCAGACAGTTGTTGAAGACAGAAGTTCTCACCCTGAAGGACCACTCCCATGTGTGTTCTTGTATTTCTCCTACCACTCCACCCCAGCATCAGTGCAATGCTGGCTGCACAAAATACAAAATAACACCCAGTGATATAGGCTTCTTCCATAACCAGAGCTGGGACCTTTAATGACATTTCCTAGTCCATTTGACATGAGTACAAATGCGCAGTGCTTTTTGGTAAAATGCTTGGCAAAAAAAAACACCTAAAATCGAGAGAGAGAGAGAGAGAGAGAGAGAGAGAGAGAGAGAGAGAGAGAGAGAGAGAGAGAGAGAATCAGCCTCTTCAATTAATTTACTTCTACAAACTATAAATTCTCTCTCTTCCTCTCTTTCCTCTCTTTTCCACTTCCTTTCCGGTCTTCTCCCCTCCCCTCCTCTCCCCTCTACCAACTTCCCTCCCCTCCCCTCTCTTTTCTTCTTCCCTCCCCTCTCCTCCCAGAAGGAATTAACAGATGACTCAGGATGTGTGCCACTGAGTAGGGGCAGGGCATAGATTGGGGCAGATGAGAAGACCATTATTCAAACTCAGAGGGTAGCCACACCTTCCACTGCTGAAGAGAGTACAAAGGAACACTTGAGCCTGATGCCATTGGCCTATTTTCTTCCCTGGAGGGAAAATGGGCCATTATTCTCTCCAAGCCCCATTCCCACTGGGCCTCTGTTCAACCTCCAGCTGAGAGGGCCCGGTTTCTAGCAGGTTTCACTGCTGGACATTTCAACAACATATTAGCATATTTTGCATCTAAAAAGGAACTTGGAAAATGAATTAAATGATTGGCATGTTGTTTTCAAAGGATTTTTTTAAACTACTAGTAATTGTGTAGTTTTCTACTTTACCATTCCTGGCCTGAAATGCCTTCAGCCTGGCAGCTGCTTTATCTGAAGACATGGGACCAGGAGCAGGGGGGTGGGGGACGGCGCACATTTTCTAGCTCCTGATACCAATGATTGCCAGAATAGTACCTGAGACTCACTAAAGAGAACTTTGTCCTAGTTATTTTGAGCCAAGCTTGCAGTTTGTTTTTGTCCCTCACAGAGCTGAGATTTGCACCAATTCAAAGCCTCTTCCTCAGGGAAGACCTGGGAAGGCCCCTTCTGCACCAAGTGGAGGTGCCAAGCAGTGTAAACATGGTCAGAAAATCCTGACAGAGCCATCAGAGGTGGACAGAGGAAGGAGAGAGGGTTGTGCACTCTTTTGCAACACGTGAGACTGCTTTGGCCAAAAGGGTTGTAAGCAGGGAACATCTTTGCAAAGAGGAAGGCCTTAGAACATGCTTGGGGAAATGCTGTTGAGATCCATCCAACCTTTCCTTTCAGTTATTAGAATTAACTCAGGGCCTTGCACCTGCTAGATAAGCACTCTACCACTTGAGCAATGCCTCCAGTACTTTTGCTTTTAGTTCATTTTTCAAATACAGTCTTGCACTGCCCTGCTGCCAAGATCTTCCTACCTCTGCCTCCTGAGTAGCTGAGATTATAAGCCTTTACCACCACATCTGGATTTTTTTGGAAGAAGAATCTCACTACCTTTTGCCTGGGCTAGCCTCTGATCTCTACTTCCTAAGCAATCTTCTCAATTCTTAGGTAAGGGAGAGAGAACCCAGAAAGACTATCATATTCCTTGAGTCCTACACTGTTTAACTGTTCTCTGAGAATAAAATTTAAAATCCCCTAGATTTGTTTCCTGGAAGAAGAAGAGAACTTAACTAGGAGTTAAGAGTTTGGTACTGGATAGAGGCTAGAAGTCTGAGATAGAGGAATCTAGAAAAACATCCAGCTTGGTAAAATAACAAGGGGGAGCTATTCATATATTAACTATGGTAACAGCAATAATTGTAATATTTGTCAGGTTTCTTGGTGCCAACTTCTTTGCCAAGTGCAGTGTGTGTATGATCTGTCTGAATTTTCACAAATGTGTGAAGCCATTTGGTGTAAGTTCAACATCTCTGATTTGAAAACCTGAAATGCTCCAAAATCTGAAACTACCTAAGGGTCAACATGACACCATAAATGGAAAATCCCACATCATGGAATTTTGTTTCATGCATCTATTTGGTTTTTTTTTCATGCATGTATTTGATTAAAATATTCTATGAATTACCCCCAGGATGTGTGTAATAAATGTATATGAAACAAATGAATATTTAAAGTTGGCTTCCATCCCCAAGATGACTTATTATGTAACCGAAACCATTTCTGAATATTTCTAAAATTCAATGTAATTCTGATGACCAGGGATCTCAACCTGTACTGCAAAGTTCTTGTGTAACAGACTAAAGAACTAAAGATCCATCAGACTTCATGATCTGAGTCTGTAGTAAATGACTAAATGATGGTGGTATCCAGGCCAGTACCCCCCTGGAAAATGACGAGGACAGAGGGAATGAGGAAGGAAATAGCTGTATCCTGGACAGAGCACTAGAGGAGGGGCAGATGTGGGAACAAGGTGGGCACTACAGCCATGGGGGAGCAGCTTTAACCAAAAAGTGTAGACCTGAGCTAGGGAGAGGACCGAATCAAGAATTACAACACACACACACACACACACACACACACACACACACACACACACACACTGCAAAATGGCACATCCTTAAACCAACTGAGCCCTGTGAAGGAAGGGAGTGATGGAGCGGGTGAGTCTGATCAAGGTGCAGTGTATGCATGTGTGGACACTGTAAGGTTCTCCGAAAGGAGAACACCACATGGTTCTGGTAGAAAATCATTCATTGGCAGGGAAATCATACTGCCAGCTTGCATGAGATGGAGGCATGCAGGGGCTGCACCAGATGGAGAATGTAGGGGGATGCGGGGGGCAAGGAGAAGGGTGTAAAAGGGGGAAAGGGAGGAACTAATGATGCAGACTGGTTATATAGGAAGAGGGGGGAAGTGTGGCTAAAACGAAGAGTGGGGAAGAGGTGTGACTGCCAATGAGTTCAGAACCTAGGGGACCTTCCACTGCCCCTAGATGTGCCAGTTACCTGGGTTATGAGTGCTAGGCAGGGACTTCTAGGGAAGGGGCCACATGTCCACCGAGGGAGAACAAAAGGAAGGCGTCATTTTTCCTAGGCAGACCTGACAGTCCAGCCTCTTGATAGTTATAAAGGGGGACTTGTTCTCTCTGGCTGCTTCCTGTTGGCAAAGGGCATAGACATTAGGGGTAGAAGGTGAGTCCAGGAGAAGGCAGTTTGTTCGTGGTAAACACACCTATGTGTCTGGATGAAATCTGAAAGAAATCTTATGAGGTAGGGGCTGAACAATAAGAAGAGATATTATTGGAAGGCTACAAAAAGCGGAAGGAAGGTCAGCCATCCATTCTGGGTGGGGAATTAAAAAAATGGTGGGCTTGGTAGTTCCTGTCTCCTGCATTCAATCTATGACTACTCCAACTGATTAACATCTGGTGACTGGGTAGGGGAGAGCATCGTGGACTGGTTAAAAATAACTAATCAGAAGCTGGAGCTAGACTGTAGGAGGCCTTGAACATTTCCTATAACTGAACTATAGCTATCTGGATTATAGATATCTGGACTAGTACAGATCTCATGAAAACCCACCACGTGGCCAAGATGGAAAATTTCTAGACAAGCCACAATGGTAAGAAAAGTTAGTGGAGCTTTATTAAGTAAGCAAGAAAGCGGACAAGCACATAAGAACATTAGAGAGGCATGCTTATTAGCTTTTTTTTTTTTTTTTTTTTGATTCCCCTGGCTCTGGTAAGTTTTGAAAGGGCAAGCATAAAGTGACTCCATTTAGGATGTGACACTGTCCCCTCTTAATCTTTCCCATGATCCCTCGTCATCATGACAGCTATGTCTCAGGGTCTAGATGCTCACTGATGAGATGGCTTGTCACATTTGGCTTTTTTGCTCACTGGCCACTGGCTGAAACTCAGGCTTGGGCACTGTCCCCGAGCTCTTTTGCTCTACCACTTTGAGCCCAGTACCACTTCCAGCATTCTGCTGGTTAATTAGAGTTAAGAGTCTCACTGGAACTTTACTGCCCAGGCTCATTTCAAAATATGATTTGCAGGGGCCGGGAGTTTGGCCTAGTGGTTGAGTGCTTGCCTAGCATGCACGAAGGCCCGAGTTCAATTCCTCAGTACCACATACATAGAAAAAAGCCAGAAGTGGTGCTGAGGTTCAAGTGGTAGAGCTCTAGCCTTGAGAAAGTCCAAGGACAGTGCTCAGGCCCTGAGCTCAAGCCCAAGACTGGCAAAAATAAATAAATAAATATAAATATATATATATATATATATATATATGATCTGCAGATCAAATGAGTCTTTTTGCCACGAGACCCTCTTTGTTTTCAGTTGCAGCAACAAGGAGATCAATAGAAATAGTTTTTAAGCAGGGGATACCTGGAATAGAAGTTAAATTTGACCAATAAATACTTGTAAGAGTTATTTATACCTCAGTGAGTCTGACTAAATGCTGCAGAGGTAGAACCTAATAACAAAACTCAATAGTAGACATGATGCGAGTTTTAAAAGAGCAATGATTAACTGAATATAGCACTTTAGGATACTACTTAAAATTGAAACCATTGGAAACAGCACTATGGCTCAAGTGGTAGAACACTATCCTTGAGCTGAAGAGCTCAGGGACAGCACCCAGGCCCAGAGTTCAAGCCCCATGACTGACAAAAGGAAAAAATTGAAACAGTTTTCAGCTCTGTATCCAAGGTAGTTTACAGACTTGGGAAATGGACATTAAACACATTTTTACACCTAAATCTGATGACCTTCTTTGCATATTGAATTTAAAACTGCCCCCCTTTTTTTAAAATATATATTTCGTTTTGGCCTACAGAGCCGGTTACCAGAAAATCTTTAAAACAATTTTGGTAAAGAGACAGGTTAGGCCCGGGAGTTTAGCCTAGTGGTAGAGTGCTTGCCTAGCATGCAGGAAGACCCAGGTTTGATTCCTCTGTACCACACATATAGAAAAAAAAGCCAGAAATGGTGCTGTGGCTCTAGCCTTGAGAAAGCCCAAGGCTAGTGCCCAGGCCCTGAGTTCAAGGCCCAAGACTGGCACAGAGAGGGAGGGGGGGGATCTCATGAAAACCCACCAAGTGGCCAAGATAGAAAATTTCTAGACAAGTCACAATGATAAGAAAAGTTAGTGGAGCTTTACTGAGTAAGCAAGAAAGCAGACAGACAAGCAGAAAGGAAGAAAACTCCAAGCCAGGATAGCTAACCTTCAAGAAGGAACCTAGAAGGGATTCTCAAGACCCAGCCTGTCTCTCACTCTCAAGGATGCAAGCAGAGAGAGAGAGAGAGAGAGAGAGAGAGAGAGAGAGAGAGAGAATTACCTTTTTAGAGGAGATGGCTGGTAGGCTTATGAGACAGGAGAGCTAGGAGACAAAGAGAAAGTCAAGCAAGGAGATCCTGAATGTATAGAACCTCTGGCCACTTAACATTGTGTTGGCAATAAAAATAAGATATTTTGGCTTTGTGGAGCCCTTTAGAGGGTGTCTGGTAAGGATGGACATAGAAAGTAGGCCAGAAGGCCTAGGAGATTCCCCTGGTGTGGCCAGAGAGATGGGACAGAGTGACCGGATAGGCAGGAGTCACTCACCAGACATAGACAGTAGATGGTGTGGTGCATGCATAGACAGCAGTGGTAAGGGTGAGAAGTCCAACGTGGAGCTTTGGCAGTTCAGGTCCCTGGGGTGGGAGGAGGGATCCAAGGACTCCTGACATCACCATCTTCTGGGTCTTGGCACCATATGTAAGTTTCACCAAAAGGAAACTCCCATGCTGTTGTTCTGGCAGAGAAGTCTATTAGGGCTAACCAAACTACTGGCCCACGTGAGATGGAGGCATGTAGAGGTACAAGGGATACAGGGGAAGGGGAAGGGGGGAGGGAGCAACAAATGATGGAGATTGACTATAGGAAGAGAGTGGGGAGGAGGTGTGGCCATGGCAAAGGGCCAGAAGGAAGTGCAGCCACCAGCATATCTCAGACCCTGGGCACACCCACTGCCCACAGGTACACCAGTTACCTGTTTAGGAATACTGGGCAGGGGCTTCTAGGGAGGGAGCCACATGTGCACAGAGGGAGAACAAGGGAAGGGGTCATTTTTCCAGGCAGACCTAACAGCATGTTAGGCATGAACCTCATTGATACAACTAATTTGATGTTAATTGATCTAATATCAACAAATTAGAAAGAGAGGGAGAGAGAGAGGGAAGGAGAATGAACGAATGAGGGGTGTGGTCTTAAGAGCAAATAGAGGGCCTAGAGTTTGGCCTAGTGGTAGAGTGCTTGCCTAGCATGCATGAAGACCCGGGTTTGATTCCTCAGCACCACATACATAGAAAAAAGCTGGAAGTGGTGCTGTGGCTCAAGGATAGAGCTCTAGCCTTGAGAGGAGTCCAAGGACAGTGCTCAGACCCTGAGTTCAAGCCCCACATTGGCAAAAAAAAAAAAGAGCAAATAGAAACTGTGGTGTGCGGTTCAGTTTACCTGGGTGGTTTCCATGGGAAAGCTCCTTGCATGTTTTTCGCCCAGGAAACATAACAGGATTCAGTAGACCAAGGCTCCACCAGGGCCTTGTGACTGGTTCATATTTTATACAGCATCCAGGAGCTGGTGGATTGTAATTCATTTGTCTACTCCAAATAAAAGATTGTATTCAGCCAGAGGTCCAAGGGAGGAAGGGGAAAAGGAAGGAAGGAAGAAGGGAAGGAGGGAGGGAGGAGGGAAGGAAGGAAGAAGGGAAGGGGGAGAGGAGGGAAGGAAGGAAGAAGGGAAGGGGGAGAGGAGGGAGAAGCAAGGAAGGCAGGTATTTACTTCACTCCAGAGAATAAATTTTATAAGTGCTTTTCACATTTTTATTAATTGTACAAAGGGGTTTCATTATATTTCCATGCATGTATAGAATGTACTTTGATCAAATTTTCCTGTTACCTTTATCATCTTCTTTCCCTTCTCTATAAAGTGTTTTTTTTTCCAAGTCCCAGGGTATGAACTCAGGGCCTAGGCATTATCCCTGGGCTTTCTCAAAGCTAGAGCTCTACCACTTGAGCCACAGCACCACTTCCAGCTTTTTCTGTGTATATGGTACCAAGGAATGGAACTGGGGTCTTCATGCATTCTAAGCAAGCACTCTACCACTAGGTAACACTCCTGGCCCTATAATTTTTTAAAAAAACAGTTTCCATTAACCTGTTTTCACACATGTGTAGAAAACACTTATTCAAGTACTTTAATGTTGGTGGCAGAGGCTATTAATAAAGAATAGATGGACATCAGGTAAGAGAAAGCATATATGTGCGTGTTGGCAAAGGTATCGGGTATGTTTGAGGCATTCAGATATGTCCAGAGATGAGTGGCGGGCGGGCGGGGGGAGGCACTTGTCTTAAGTCACCTGGTGGTAAGTGGATAAAACAGGATACAGCCTGAGCCGAAATAGTCTTCATTATAGCTGTGCGCTACGACTGCCCAAACCTACCAAGGCTACTCCTGTTCTGCTGTGTGTTGGAGACAGGGTCTCACCACACAGTCCAGGCTGACCTGTAACTCGTTACGCTGTAGCTCAGGCTAACCTCAAATTCTTTATCCTCCTCCTTAAGACATCAGAGCCCATCAGGGTAGAAATTCAGTTTCTCACAAGTTGTACAGATGGGAAATGGAGACCAAATTTGAGATTTAAACACCCAAAACAAACGATATGCTTTTCAGAAGCACTTCCACGTTAGCGCTTCATTTTAGCCACCATGTAAACAGCTTCATTTCTGTCCTTGCTGGAGTGATGAAACACAGCCCTCGCACTTATCCACAGATAAAGGTCTCCTGTGTCCACTGGTGTTCGATGACTTTTAGTCAAGTTAGGACTGAGGAAAGGGAACCAATTTTTTTTTTTGTTGGGCACAAAGGAAACACAGGGGCAGGAGGAAAACAGTTCTGTTTCAGACAGAATCATTCCTTCACCCATTACTGAGCCACAGCCTGGACAAGCCCCCTTTCAACTCTTTCAGGTCCAGAGGAAGACAAAAGCCAATGAACTGGGGGAACAGGGCAGGGAGGGTGGCGGGGGGGAGTCGAGGAAGGAAAGGGTAGGAGGGACCCATGAGACCTATGTTTGGAATCTTGTCAGCAGAGAGAAGTTTGCTCTTCCAATAAGGGCCAGGCCTGGGAACGCTTTAGCCCCGTGGTTGTACATCTCCAGCAATCCAAGTGCTTAGCTTGCAAGAGCTAGGGGAGAGCCGTCCACATAAACAGCTAGGAAAAGAGAGAGGACGTGCACTAGTGCAATGCAGTGTCAGGGCACTTCCTGCCGGGAGCTTTTCCAATGGACTCTAGCAAGCTAGAACACACTTGAACACACATCCTTCAAATGTCCTTTGTCCTAAGTCCACGGGACTTACAAACATTTCACTCTGTGCTTCTGAAATGTATTAATATTTTTCCAAACAGAAGTAACCAGGACAGATTGATTATTCCAACAATTTTTATCCTGCAGAAAACAGGGGAAAGAAAACAACAGCGATCAATTGGAACTGAATAGTAAAAGAATTCAACAATTATGTAAACTAATGTTAGGAAAGTGATAGAAATCATTCAGTTATGCAGCGTCTATTTAGTAATGTGGTAAAGAAAGATGTGTTAAATAAAAATGCAAGCTATATATTGAATTTAGACTTTTTTAAACACATACACAAATGATAGAACTTTGGCAAAGTCTTCACATAGTTCAAGTCCTTGGAGATCAGAAATGGAACGCTCTGTGTGTGTATATATGCCAGTACTGGCATTTGAACCCAGGGCCTGGGCACTGTCCCTTAGCTTTGTGGTGGTTCATTGCAAATGAGAGTCTCACGGACTTTCCTGCCCAAGCTGGCTTCAAATCACAATCCTCAGATCTCAGGTTCTAGACGAGTGCGCCACTGGTGCCTGGTATTTCTTTTTAATTAAATACAAAGGATTTTTGCTTGTGTAATAATTTTACAAGTAATAGGTTGAAACAGGAAATCATTGTAGACCTACCCTCCTTGCTTTCTCTTCTTTCTTCTTTTTTCTTTCCTCTTTCTTTTCTTTGTTCTCTCATTACACATACCAGATTGTGAGCTGTGAGCCATTCCTGTCCGCAAAGCTATCGGGCTGAGTTCAGTCGAGCGTTGTCTTGCTAACAGCAAACTGAGCAAGCTGCAAAAGCTCAGAATGAAAACTGCACATTTCTAATTCCTCTCACCAGTTCACCCTCACTCATCCGTGAGTTCGTTCATCAAAACCTTCTTGGACTTGCTCATATTTTTAGCGGGTACAGCCTCTTGGGCCCAATGAGTTCCATGTGTTTTCCACCTCCGTGTGAAATGGCAGAGCCTGCCCAGCCCGTGTCCTCAGATGGCCTCCTTTGGCCTCCCCGGGGTCTCTCTGCTTTTTTGCATTCCTGGCATTGAGGGAAGGAAATAAGCCCAACAATTACGTGTTTGCATTAGCAAAGCACACTGGTGGAGTTAGTGGCATTGTTGGACTTGGCGCTGAGCAGACCTGAGTAGCTGCTCAGGAAGCCCCCCCACCCCCACCAAATTCACATAATAGGAATCAGTACCTCCAGAAACTTGGAGATGCTGTGCAATGCTCGGGATACAGCGGTGCTAGCTGCTGAAAATATCACACAATCATGGGAGTTTGTTTGGGTTTTGTGGTGGGCTAGCATCAGGTAACAATGCCTACCTTGTTTGGTTCAGAAACTCCAGCCATTGTGATATATGTGTTTGGCTACTTTGTAAATGAAGATGTTCATTAACATATGTGAGACCGAATTTTATTTTAATTTGTATGGGGAGATCAGGAGCTGGTGGGTCACGCCTGGAACGCTAGCTCCGCAGGAGGCGGAGATCTAAAGATTGAGCCTTGAAGCCATCCTGACAGGAAAGTCTGTGAGACTATTTCCAGTCAACCAGCAAATGGCCTAAAGGGGAACTGTGGCTCAAGTAGGACAGTGCCAATGTTGAGCCAAAAAAAAAATAGGGGGACAGCACCCAGGCCCTAATAAGTTCAAGCCCCAACACACACACACACACACACACACACACACACACACACACACCCCTTTGCATTGGTGAGAAGGTCAACAGTAGGACTGGGATAATCTGGACTAGGCCTGGGCCTGTGTGTCAATGGCAGTAATGTTCTAGACCCAGCAAGGAGGTTACTGGGTTGCATGCCTCGATGAGCCCAGAACCCAGGTTTCATGATGCTAAGAACTGGGCTCCTGCAGGATTCCTGGCCTGGCTTCTGTTTGTGCTCAAGGCATTAGAATGGGATTCACTATCAGAACCCCAGGAAGCTGGTAGCTGTGGAGAAGTCTGTGTCACAAGCTAATGACATATATCTTCTCAGGGAACTTCTTGTCCCCTAAATTGTAAGGGAAAAAAATGTAGAATTGGGTGCTGATGGCTCATACCTGTAATCCTAGCTGAGCTCTAAGGATCAAGATTCAAAAGCAAGCTGGACAGAAAAGCTTGGGAGATTCTTATCTCTAATTAACCAACAGAAAGCTGGAAGTGGAGCTGTGACTCAAATGATAAAGGGTTATGCTTAGGGGAGTGGGGGGCAGTAAGGAGAGTACCAGGCCCTGAGTTCAAACCCCATTATTGACACAAAACAAAATACAAAAGACAGAGTGATTAGAGAATAAATATGGATGACTGTGTGGACTTAACTCTTTATTCTCATCAGTTACCTATGCACACGCGTGTGTGTGCGCACGCGCGCACACAGGCTAACAGAATTTCCATGACTGAATATTGCTTCTCCCCATGTCTCTGAAGGTCTGTCTCTGTCTCTCTGTCACTCTTTGTCTCCATCTCTGACACAGAGGCATGCACACACATATGCTTATGGCTTAACAGAAAGGCCTCTCTTGTCAGGCACAGGTGGCTTACACCTGTAACTCTAACTACTCAAAAGGCTGAGATCTGAGAGTTTCCATTCAAAGCTAGCCTGAGCAAGAAAGTCCATGAGACTTTATTAATCATCAGAGAACCGGAAGTGGAGCTGTGACTCAAAGTGAGTGCTATCCCTGAGCTAAAGAGCTCAGGGATAGTGCCTAGGCCTTGAGTTCAAGCCCGATGACTGAACAAAAAGATAGGAAGGAAGGAAGGAAGGAAGGAAGGAAGGAAGGAAGGAAGGAAGGAAGGAAGGAAGGAAGGAAGGCAGGCAGGCAGGCAGGAAGGAAGGAAGGAAGGAAGGAAGGACAAAAGAAGAAAGAAAAGAAGAGAGGAAGGGAGGGAGGAAGGGAGGGAGGGAGGGAGGGAAGGAAGGAAGGAAGGAAAGGCAGGCCTGTCTTCACAAGAGAGTATCCCAGGCTGGTTTTCATGGATGACAGGGAAACCCTCCCACACACCCCCTCCGCCTGCGTTTGCAGAAACTGAGGGACCAGGCTCCAGTTAAAGAAGGTATACTGCCCTTGTGACTGTGCTCATGGGGCTAGGCCTTGCGCTTGGGTACTCCTCTTAATTATTCCTCTCCCTCCCACAATGTATACCTATTCCTCATCCCCATCCCCCCAGCACACGTACCAGAGAAAGCAGGAAAAGATTGGAACTTTATTTCTTCCTAGTTGTGTGAAGCTGGGTGAGTTACTTAGCCTCTCTGAGCTCTAGTTTTCATGTCTAAACAATAATTAGGCTTGTTATAGGATTAACACTGGTATATACAGTACTAAAAAACTGCCATATATAGCTTCAAGTCAAGGCAGAAGAGGGATTAGCTAATGCTATGGGAAATTTCAGTGTTGATGTTGACAATCACATTGTCATCATTTTCTATAGGGGAATTTATCAGTTTGCGGTTTAAATGAGCTCCTACTAGGCCTCTTCTTACCTAACACTACTTTTTTTTTTTTTTTGAGGTTAAACAGAGTTTTATTCCTTACCAGCATCAAGAATTATACTAACCAGCCAGGGCCATCTGAGAGAGGAGAGAAGAGAGGAGAGAGGGGAGGGAAAGGGAGGGGAGAGAGAAAGAGAGAGGGGGGACACTGCTTTTTTACTCAAAGAAGGAAACAATTACTGCCCAAGTTCCAAGAACACCCTAGCTGGGCAATTTGTGATGACGCTCTACTGATGGTCTTCATAATACCTTAGGTGTATAAATATCTTGATATTGAAAAAGTATGTATAATTGCAAACAAAGAAAAGTATAGGGACACTCAAGAAACACTGAAACAAGAATCAAACCCCTAAGTACAGTTCCAAAGCACATTTTATATTTTATATCATGCCCTGCCTCTGGGGCCCCAATAAGCCTAGAGAAAGGTGTCATCTGCTCACTGCAGGGTGAGGACACAGAGTCTCAACCACCTGGCATATCTTGGAAGAGAGAAGACGCTGCACCAGAATGGCAGACAAGAGCTCCATCATACAAGGTCTTGACAGGATCTATTCGGAGAATGTTACGATCTGGCTATTGTTGAGAAAAATGGGAAGAAGCAAGAATGGAACTAGGGGCGTGATGGCGGTGTTTGTTCATGGCGATGGATTCTGAGCCAGGCAGGACACAGGTAGACAGCCTTCTTGTAGGAGAGATGCACTTGCATGTTGGCAGACAGGTGAGGAGAGCTAGGAGCCTCCTGGGTTCCAGGCAGGTCAATGGCGAGAATCTTTAGATCAGATTTGGAGTTCCCTGAAACACATCGCCTCCATCTAGGCAAGGGTTTATTCTGCAATCAGTAGAGGTCCCCAGCCCCTCAGCCTTCTCTGGCAGAGAGCAGGTCAAGAGGTTCAGGTCCTGGGCACTGAGGAAGCCTTTCTATGAGCCCCCCATCCCCAGGCTTTATGTAAAGAATTCCACCACTGGCTCTCAGAAGCCCTGTCACCCTCCACCGCCAGTGAAAGAGGGAGCAATGAATGACCCTTCTCAGAATACTGGACCTGGTGCAAAAGAAAAACAATCCTTCTGCCCCGCCCCAAATATCCTACCTTCTAATATTGCAGGCTTTGAGTAACGTTTTCTATCGCCAATCTCTCTAGGATCTTTCCTCTGCTAATGTTTGAAAGTGAGTCTTTCTTTCTCGTTTTAATATTGTGCTCAGACCTGGAATAACTTTTGCCCTTTGATGGCTTCTTACTAGATGAAGCCAAGGAAAATTACAATATTATCAACAACAGTCAGAAGCCCTTCCATGAAAGACTTTTTATGCTTGTTACTTGACTTTAGGAAAATTGAGGTAAGCGGAGCTAAGTGACATGTTAAACTCTATTGGAGGGGCCCAGGACTGAGTAGCCAAAAGCGTGTCCATTTTTTTGGTGATCATAATAGCATAACAAATTAAAAAGAGCTGAGCTGGACAAAGGCACTCAGAGCAGAGCCTGGTGTATGAACATAGCTGCCATTTTGTTGTGATGAGTTTCCCCAGAGGAATGGAAGCCCAGGTGGGCGGGATGTGCTCACTGCCAGGTGTGGATTCCAGAGTTGTGCACGCTCCTCAGAGTTCCCAAAAGTCACTCTCAAAGACACACCACTAGGCACCAGTGGCTCATATCTATAAGTCTAGCCACTCAGGAGGCTGAGATCTGAGGATCTCAGGTCAAACCCAGCCTGGGCAGAAGATTGTGTGAGACTTCTGTCTCCAGTAAATCACCAAAAAGCTAGATGTGGAGCTGTGATATAGTGTTAACCTTGAGTGATAAAGCTTAAGGATAGAACTGCGTTCAAGCTCCAGAGTCAGCCAATAGACAGACAGACAGACAGACAGACAGACAGACAGACAGATAGATATAGATAAATGGCATCTGTGGTCCAAAATGCTGCTTAGACATGACATGACCCCTGTGATTTCTTCTGACCCCTGGTTGTGCTCCCCAACTTCCTCCAGCCTGAAATTGCCACCCTTAGCTTATGCAAGTCTGTCTCTGAAATGAGACAGCAGCTCTCCCTCGGGCTGTGTGCACTGTCTTGTCCTCCTGCCCCGGGTCTCCCCTCCGCCCATCATCTTCCACTTGTTATTTGAAATGAGGGTTCAGGCCCCGCCACCTCGCTCATTGCCCCCCACACTCACAGTGCCTGCCTGCCTCCAGTGGTTCTCTGCAGCCTGGAACCATTCCAGATCCTGTAGATTGATCCCAGGCCCCTTCTCAAGCTCAAGTCTTGGCTTCCTTGTGGCCCATTGGGACAGAGGCTTCTCACTCACTATTCTACATGCCTGTCCCAAGGCAGTGCAGGATGCATTCTAGAAAAGAATGGAAGCTGTCATCACCTGAGACTACCCCCAGCAAAGGGGAAACATGCTCCTTTTTGCAGGGACCTTGTCCTAGTTCCAGAAATGGCATGTGGGTCTAAACATCGGGGCACCAAGACCCCAGGGCAAACCTCCCTCTCCTGCCCTCTCTGGTGCTGGCAGAAGTCTGCTCTGTGAAGGTGGCTTCCATCACATCTGAGGCCCAAGTTCAGTGTCCCTGTGATAGAGCCAGATGCTGTGGCTCACGTCTGTAATCCCAGCTACTCAGGAGTTGAAGATTAGGGGAATTTCTGTTCAAGGCTAACCCAAGCAAAAGGAGAGATCCTATTTCAGCAAATAAGTGAGGCTTTGGCTGCATACCTTTCATCCCAGCTATGTGGAAGGCATAGCTAGGACCATTCCAAGGTAAACACATCAATCAAATCCTAGCAGAAAATAATGAAATGCAAAAGCTCCTGGCTTACATTGTAGAGTACCTGCCGGGTAGAAGCGAGAGTCCTGAGTTCAAACCCCTTACTGTCAATAAATAAACAGACAATGGCTCTCTTTGAGCTAAGAAAGTTCTATTAGCAGGCTCCAAGTCTATTTGAATCAAGGAAGGAATGACCCTAACTGTGTGGATTGGGGAGGCGTGTGTGTGTGTGTGTCCTTGTGTTTTCATTTGTGTCACCGTAAGAGAGACATTGCCCCCCCCCCAAACACACACTCACAACACAACTTCTATTTGTGCGAGGCTCCAGGACATCAAGCCACACCTTCCAAATGTCACTAATTGTCACTAGAGAAGGAAGCTAGGCTGTAAGTCAGCCCCCAGCTCCTTCTTTTCCTTCTCCCCTTCCCCCCTAGCCTCCAGATTTGTTTCAGCCCAGTAGCTCCCTCCACTGACCTGAATGTAATGATTTTATTCTTCATAAGTAGAGCACTGGCCACTCCCTGCTTTAACCTGCTTCTCATTAACTGCATAACATGTGGGAAGATAGCTGGGTCCTATTCTCAGGCCCCATTCATTTGTGGTCATACTTTCCATAACAACAGTTTGGCAGGCCAGGAACTTTCCCCTAGATTCCCAATCTTTAAGTTTCTGTCCAATAAAATGTTTCCCTGGGCATCCACAGAAGAGGAATTGAACCCCAGGTGTTTCTCAGCCTATGGACAGAGGGTCAGGTATGACAGGGACCCCCTGGATTGGGTCTCAGGTCATCATCCAATAGCACCATGGGTATCACTGAAAAAGCTCCAGAGATCCACCAGTGATCACCAGACTCAGCACAGCTCCTGGGTGAGTGCCTCTACCTGCTAATTACTCCTCAAATGACTGAGTCAACCTTCAGGTTCTCTGAACCTTGTCTGCAGAATGGGGAGGACACCAAGCACACAAGATTGGTGGGAAGAACAGTGAGGTGAATGCACGCTCACAATGTCCTCAAGGAATAGCACATCCGCCATGCTGGCTCTCCATTGGATGCTGGGACTTCAATAATAAGTAATAGTAATAATAATAAAGTCAGAACAGACCCCTGGCACACATTCTTCCTACAGAGGTCTCTGATAACTAGCCAGCACATATGTGGGCCAACAATGAACTAGGTGATTTCAGAACAGGCTCCATAAGAAATTTAACCCAATGGGAGCAGGGCCCCATAACACATACCTGTAATCCCGGCCACAAGGGTAGGATGGAGAGTCCAGTGGAAAGATAGAGCTATTCAGGAAAGGTCGGAAAGGGCCTCACTGAGGAGGTGACTTGACAAGAAGTCATTGAAAGACTTTTGCAAAGAGTTCCTGACAAGGAAACAGCAAGTACAGAGGGCTGGTGGAAAGGTACGCTGGGTCCAGATGAGATATCAATACCTGTGGGACTTGCTGTGATTATTCTTGCACCCCATTCCTTCCTCAGAGTCTGCCACCCTTGGGGGAGAAAGGACTGTCTAGCTGGGTATAGCAGGTCGGGCTGCAAACCCATCTGACGCAAATTCACAAGTGGTGAGGAAGGACTGTTGGAGTAGAGATGGGGGGAAAACGCAGGAAGGGGAATTTGAAGAGCCTTGAGGGATTATGAGAAACTTTGTAGGCCCAATCCAAGTGGGACAGGCCAGGCAAGGAGGCAGTTGAATGACCTCAGCATTGGCTGGCCACCGTGGGGTGGACAGGTTGTCCGTTGGAGATGGCATGCTCTTCATTCAAGATGGATAGCCTTGGGCAGAAATCCAGCTGAGTGAGTCACAACTGCTTGTATATCTTTCTCAGGGAAACCTGGCTGCAGAGAATCCAGTTGTGGTTTGCTGAAAACTTCTTCAGTGTAAGGCAAGGGGTTCCTCTAAGGAGGGGATATGGGGAAGGAAGGCTGGCTGCCTGCACTGCTCTTCTCAGAACCGGTGGCCTTCTAGACCCTAGGGGTGATGAGAGCTACGGTCACTTGGCTTATTGGGTCTAGTGGGGCCCTGCCTCCCCTTTCACAGCTTGGGGGCTCCTGAACTTCTGTAGGAAGCCCAGCCAGAGTGGCATGGGAAGGGAGCTACCTGGGGCCTGAGTCCCAAAGCATGGGTTCAGTTCCTCCATACAGCTTCTCTGGCCCCTGGGTCCCATTTCTACACAGCAAGGAAAGGAGCTGGGCGCTCTCCAAGGTCCCACCCAGCTGGTGTGTCCAAGATTCTTCCTTCCTTCCCCTCCCTATAGGCCCAGGCCCAAGTACAGAAACTCATTCAGAGTTAACCAGAGGCAGGTGGGGTCACAGCTCCCACCCTGGCCACCTCTCCACCTGGCTCTCATGCCCTGCCTCCTCTGCTCCAGCTCCATCCCAGTCCCTGGAAGCTGCTTCTTCCCCTTCCCCTCTGCCTGTGCTCCATCCCTGGTATGGAGGCTCAACCACCACCAAGACTACAGTCCACCTGGGCAGGGATTGGTGGACCCTGACTCAGAACCAAGATGAAAACTCCACATCAGGAGAACAAGACCTCCTCTAGCCGCCTCCTGGAGCCCTTTCATTCAGCATAAATGCAGCTCTAGCAGGCAGCCTGGCCACAGCTCTCCCCAGAAGGCCTCCTACCCATGCCAGTGCATGGTCTGCTGTGGGCGCTCTCCATTCACCTTGATTGCAATTATTTGTGTATTTGTCAGAACTCCTCTACATAATTTCAAACTCATTGACAGCAGGAGCCCAATGGTCCCTGTCCTTACCACGCTCCTCACTAGCCTCTTTCACATCTGATGCAGTGTTTGTATTCAAAGTGTTGGAGAGATACATGCAGAGTGAATGCAATTCTTTATTCTACATACTTAAAAAAAATCCTCTCCTTTCAAGAGCAAAGGATTTGAAATGTAAGAGCAACTTTCAAAGCCAAACTAGATTGCACCTTAGCTGCAGCCTCTGTACCATGGGACCCTGAGAACATTATTAACATTTCCCTCACTTGTATGTATAATCTCAGCACCCATTCTAATGGCTAAATGCATGGTACACGCAAAGTCCTTAATCGAGTGGTAAGCACCATTAGAACTCTTTTCTTTTTGAAAATACATAGTACTGCCTTGTAGTTCATTTGTCTTTAGCTCATGGCAGATCTTTTCTAGTCCTTGCATTCTGTGCCTTCCTCATGCTTGTACTAATACTAATGCCTCCAGCTACATTCTGGCAGGGAGTAAGGGGGGAGGGGGAGAAGGGGCCAGATCCCTGGCTCAGCTGCTGGCCAGTTGGGAGCTAGCAGCCACATAAAGCACTCTTATTCAATTCATGTGACTCGACAAATTTGGAATGTGTTTGGGACTGAGAGTTTTTCCAGCTATGAGTCAGTACATTTATGCTCTCACACACACATTAGAAAAAAAAAAAAAAACAGAAGAGGAGTTGAGTGAGAATCATTTATAAGTGCAAAGTGAAAACTTCTGGCAATTTTATTTTGACCCTGAGGCAAGTAATACTTAAGACATTTAATAAAGGTTTTGGAATAAGATGCAATTGGGAGAAAACATAGCCAGCTGCCTTCCCTGTATCCATCTCCACTGTGCTGTGGTTTTAATTCCAGATTTTTGTGAAATGTGATCAGAGAGAGAGAGAGAGGGAGAGAGAGAGAGAGAGGAGAGAGAGAAAGAGAGAGAGGAGAGAAAGAGAGAGAGAGAGAGAGAATCAGCATATATTAAGCACTATTGTGTCACATTATGTCACTATTAACCCACAATCAAAAGACAGTTGGTGGGAGGGTGGGCAGTTGTAAGTTGACAGGTTTGGGCTCAAATCTCAGCATGTCATTTTCATACTACTCGCTAATGCCCGTCATGTTCCATTTCATTGGTGGCAAACTAAGACTCAAAGAAGATAACACATTATGAACCTGGACACAAAAGCCCCAATGATAAACAGCATCTTACTGTCAAGTCTCCAACCAGAAATGCAATCTCCCTATTCCAAACATATTGGTCCAGGGGTAGCTGGGAGGCAGAGCAAGGCAGCAGACAGGCACAAGGCTCCGAAGGTGGTATCTGCAACACCTATCCTAGCCCCACCTCCATGGTCAGAAACCATTCCCTTAGCCCTCAGCCGCTCCCTTTGACTCCTGCCCATTGGACACCATGACCAGCCTGGTCTCTCAGGTTGATTCTCTTGCTGTGGGTGTTCACACACCCAGAGCACTCATGAGTTACAGCTCACCTATGTCTCTAATTTCGTGGGACTTATTCTCAGCTTCCATTCTCTGCTCCAGGGAGCAGCCATGAGCATGCATCAGAAGTATAGTGGTCTCCTTCACCTTGGCCAACAACCATGAGAGAGCTGGGATAAAGGCTCAGGCCAAGTACTGGGGAAAATTTTCCCCTAAAAGAATCAGATCCCCAGGGCCAGGAGCACAGCCTAGTGGTATGGTAGAGTGCTTGCCTAGTATGCACAAAGCCCTGGGTTTAATTCCTCAGCACCACATACACAGAAAAAGCTGGAAGTGGTGCTGTGGCTCAAGGATAGAGTGCTAGCCTTAAGAAAGCCTAAGGATAGTGCCCAGGCCCTGAGTTCAAGCCCCAAGACTGGCAAAAAAAAATCAGATCCCCCTTTGGTAGCTGTTTCTACGGATTCCAGAACCCCTGAGGCCACCTGGAGGATACTGTTCAACCCAGGCTTTACAGGGCCACCATGTGCCAGGAGTCACAGACACAGTCCAGGTCTTTGGTGGCTCCTGGCTGGAGATTCTACTTCTTGCCTTTAAGCCTTCAATTCTCTGAGAAACCTCAGGATTTGAATCCCCTGGTGTTTCTCTTAATTTTCTCTGCTGCCACCTCTATCTGGCTTCCAGGCTCTGAGTCTGCCATACTTCTACCCCTTGTGCCTGGCTTGCTGCTTGCCTTTCAGGCCTCATCCAATCTTCTGTGTCCTTGTGTACCTCTGTGTATCATCTTGCTGTCACTGCACTTTGCTCAGATGAGCACAATAATGCTTGTAAAGTCTTTGTCCCAAATCAAATAAGGTGAGTTCAGGACTCACCTTATCGACCATGGCCTATAAAGACTGAAGAAAGGAGAGATGGCATTGGACACTCCCTCCTGACAACTTGAAAGGGGCCATATTTTCATATAAATAGCAAGCAATTATAGAATACAACTAGGATATTCTCATGTCAACACACACACATTCGGAAATTAGCCTCTTCTCCACATTGGGGAATCTGAGATGAACAGTAGGTTGGGGCTTGTGGGAGAGATTATCCAGTGTTCAAGAAACTTGAGGCACAATGTTGAAAGCACAATGTGGGGGAAATTGGAGGATTAACCAGTGAGGCCTGAGTTTCAAGACCAGGTTGGGGCTTTACTTTTGCAAATCTGGACAATTAACCTATTCTCTCTCAGATTCGGGTTTTCCATCTATAAAAATGGGTATGTGCATGCCAGCTCCTCAGAGCTGCTATGGAAATGAGGGAGGGGACAGGGGCCCTGGCCCAGTGCCTTTCACAGAGCACTGGTTCAGAGGAAGCAGCAGTGGCTAGATCACGAAGCAGAGGCTGTTGGTATTGAACAAAGTGGGATATTATCAAGAACACAGACCAGCAATTTTGGTTGCACTTTCAGCTTGCAGAATGATGACCAAGTTTAGCTATGTATGTTAGTTCGCGTGCAGCTTTCTACCTTCTTTGACCTCAACCCTCTCTTGTTCCAGCCGGTGCCCCCACCTTCCCGTTTCCCCCTCCTGTGTCCCTCCCATCCATATGCTGTTGCCTCAGGACACTGTGACCTGTTTACTAGACCAGAGTACTTACTCATCTGTAAGTGTCTGCTGAATGAAAATGGAATGGAATGAGCCATTTGGAGAGAACAACACACCAAGTAGGGGAGGGCATCTCTCTCCTGCAGATGCAAGCAGCTTGACAGGTGTGGATTCAGCCAAACAAGAAAACAGGGAGACTGTCCACAGATTTTCCCTCCTTAGGGTCTTGTTCTGGAGGGCCAGTGGCACAAAGGGTCCTGAACCAGGAGGGAAGGAAAGAAATGTGTGCATGTTTGGAGTTCTGAGAAGACTTGGAAATCAGTTATTCATTCGTGACACTGCTGATGAGAGCAGAGCTGTCGGCTCCCTTGGCTTTAGAGTGCACTGGATGAACCCCCAGAACTGAGGATGTGATCTCTGTGTATGGTCCTGACAGCCAGGAAGGAAAGGTCCACAGAAGGCAAGGGAACCACAAGGATGTAGAACAAGTGTGAGAGAGAAACATGAGCTCCAAGCCCCACCCGCCATGCCAGTCAGTACCAAACATCTATGAGTGATGATTGGGAACTGAGTTCAAGGCTAAAGCAGAGACAGAGAGACAGAACCCACCCACTCTGTGAGCTTCTCCAGCTCTATGAATCACTGGCTCTTCCACCCTCGGCCAAATCACTCCTCTCTCTGTGCTCAAGTGCTGCTTGTCCCTTAAAGATAAAAGCAGCTATTGTCAATAAGAGGAGCCATGACCTCATCTGTATACAGCACATTCCAGAACTTTCTATGTCTTACCTCCCATCAGTTCACAAGGAAAGGTGGTATTAATTAGGGGAGAAAGGAGAAAAGAATATTCCAGAAAGAAGGCACAGCACATCCAGGGGCTGCATAAAGCACAAGGCTAGGATCCAAGAGGCCACTGAGCTAGAACATGGGGAGCTAGACAGGGTGAGGTGGCTATGGCAGTCCAAAGGTGAGGCTATCTGGGGCACAGGTGGACTCTGGTAGCTGGTCCTACCTAGTACGTTTCTATACATTGTACTTCTCATACTCACTCTACTATGTATGTCCTTCTCCCTTAAAAATTTTTCTAGGTTTCACTTCTTGATAATCTGGGGGTTAGCACAGAATCAGCTATGCACAGGTACTCAAGAAATGATTGTTAACCTACTCAGTAATTAACAGTAGCACAGCCAATATTTCATTGCTCTCAAGTATACATTTATTTGTCGATATTAATATCTCCAGTATGATGCTTTAGAGCGATAGATGCATTGTGGATGGATATATTGGCAGTCTGAAAATGTTAAGAATCAGGGCTAGGAGGTGGGGGAGAATCTAACAGACCATTTAGAACTCCTGCAAATCTGTAGCACAGCATGGTTCTGGTGAGAATAACAGTAATAGTGATAATAATGGTAATTATTAGTAGTAAAAATACTTAGTAAAATATTAAAAATAAAAGAAAAACAGTAAAAGTTTAAAAAACAGTAAAGAATAGTATTAAGGCACATTAGATCTTGAATAAAAAAGAAGCTGGGCCCTGGTGACTCACACTTACAACCTTAGCTACTCGGGAGCCTGATATCTAGGGGATTGAGGTTTGAAGCCACTAGCAGAAAAGATTAATTGGACACTCTATCTCCAATTAATCAGCAAAAGACTGGGCTGGAGATATGGCTCAAGAGGTAGAGTACCCACCATGAGGGACAATGCTAAGGGATAGAACCCAGGCCCTCAGTTCAAGCCCTAGTACCAACAAAACCATAAAATCCAAGTTAGCTGTTCTTTTGGCAGTGGTTTCTCACACTGGACTGAAAGGCCTAAGGGTAATGGGTGAGAAAACTAAAATTCCTGGAATCAAAGTAAATTACTCACTGTGAGTAAATCCAATAGCTCAAATTCCCCAACAGGAAGAAAATCTAGAACTAACTGACTGGGGAAAAAAACTAAGGGGAGACCCTGCCTTTCTCCTAGCCAGTGCCTCCCTCTGGGTATCCCACGATACACCCTGGACTGCCCCCCATCAACCACATGTTGTGTTCAACCTGCCCATCCCAGCCCACCCGGATCACTGTCCCCACCAAGACTGGAAAGTGGCCAGCCTGCCTCTCACCCCCTGCTTGATGCAGAAAGGATGGCAGGTTCCAGAGATGCAAGACCCTTGCTTTGACTCGCTCCACTCTCCAGCTCACCAGCCACAGCAAGCGAGCTGTCGTTTCTTGAGCCTGTTTTCTTGCCTGGAGATAAGACGACCGCTGTCTTCCTTCCATGATCTAAGAGCGTGACAAACCAGGCTCTGCAGACACTTGCACGCCCCATCAGCACCCGAGGGTCTTGTTAAAATGCAGGTCTGATGCTGCAGCGCTGAAGCTCTGCCTTGCCAACGAGCTCCCAGGTGGCGTCGTTTCCACCTGTGAATAGCAAAGAGTGTTGCTCAGGTGTGTGGCATGTGTGGTGTGGGTTAGCCTACGTAAGCGCCACCTCTGTGGAAGGAAATTATATTTTACTCCAGCCAAAAGGTGTCCCTTGGAGAGTGGGCAATTTGGGCTTACCTGAGAGTTCTTGGGGAAACAAGAAAAAAAAATCCAATTTTGCTTTGAGGGTGTTGGGTGTTTGGAGCAAAGCTGTCCCCCCCCCCCCCACACCCTCATGCCTGCAATTTCAGCTGTGCACCTGGTTGCCTTTGCCTGCCTGGCCCTGGAGGCCGGAGGCTGCAAAGCCTCTGGCTCAGGCCTTAACTTGCCACTCTAGGAAGGAAAGCATATTCGGAACCAGGGACGGCTTTGTTCTGCCAGCTACAGCTCTCCCGAGGAATTCTCAAAGCACACTGGGTGCATTTGGCAGGAGTCTCTAGGGCTATAAATACGCCTTGGGGGGCTCTCGTCTTAAGGGACTGCAGTGTCTTTTCCACTTGAGGCCTAAGCACAGAGCTTTTTCCCTTTTACCACACCAAAATGGAGTCCCTCACAACCTGCTGCTGGCAACAGGCAATGGGAACAGGAGGAGGGTAAAGAGGGGTGCACCCCCTCACAGTTCTGCCCCATAGATTTCTTTCCTTTCACTCCTAAAAGCCGGCCTTGCCACAGGCTGCTGACTCATCTGGGGTTAGGGTCTTCTTTTTTCTTTCTTTCTTCCTCTGTCTCAGAATCACCACAAAGCTGGGAGATTTTTGAGATTGGTTTAAGGAGCAGGGAGATCCTTGCACAGATTCCTTTTCGTGTTCTCCTCCCCCACCTCCATCCAGGCTCCTGTGATTCAGTCCCATTAGACAAGAGAGGTGGACACCCAGGGGTTCTGTGCTGCGTCTAAGGCCGAATTCTTCTGCTTTGCAGGTCTGTCTGCACTGACTGCTCTTGGAACCCAGCTGTGAGAAGATTCCTAGGATGTAAGCCAGACCACAGCGGTGAGTGACGCCACACGTGGTGGCTTGGTCACACCTGGCTTTGCTGGATTTAAGGAGAGGCATGGGAGGGGATGGGGTGGTTCTGAAACTCTTTCCATTGGTGCGAGCCCACCTGTGCACAGAACAAGGTAAGCAACCAGGTGTGAGGCCCTGGGAAGCTGCTGGGTCCCTGCCAGGCTTCCTCAGAAGCCTGAGAGCCTGCAGGTGGCCAGGCTGCACCCTCTCCCCTGTTCAGTAGGCGTGTGCCCGGAGTTGTTTAGGAGAGAACTAGGGGGAATCCTAGAACAAAGTGGGAGCTCCCTAGCACCCACAGCTCACCATCATCATGAGGAGGCAGGGCCCAGGCAAGGCCTCTCTGAAAGACTCACCACGGGGCCGCCCTGGACTTTACTGAAGGAAAGAAGAGCCATGCTCAGGCATCTCAGGTTAGTAGTGAGTTCCTTGGTCTTGGCAGAGTTCAAGCTGGAGACACAGCCATGGACAATGGTGGAGAACAGCTTTAGTAGAGCAGTGTCCCTGTGGTCTGGCACTCTAGAACCCTGGGCAGGGGAAATCGGGGGAGAAGGTGAGGATGCAGAGAATCACTGGGCAGATTGGTGGCCATGTTTGTAAAACTCCCAGCACTGACCCTGCTTCCGGTGGCTGGATCTGTTGAGGAAGCTACTTAAGACAACCTTGGGTCCCTCTGGTCCCCCAGAGCCATCCTGTCTGATGTCTGTGAGCTGACTCCAGACAGCATGCCTGCTGCAGGTGTGACACCAAATACCTGGGGTAGGACATGGGTGGGCATTTGGAAAGCATGCTGATAGTGTTTGCTGGCAAGCTTCCTCTTACAAGCAAGGCCACAAAAAGAGCTATCCACTGGTCACACCGTGCAGCGACTTGGCCTAAGTCACAGGGACGCATATGGCAAGGCCACCCACTGCCCATTCCCCAAGGTGGCAGAGGGGGCAGAAGTGGGTAAGGCCTGGGCAGGTGAGAAGCTTATGAGCTTGGCTTTTCCCAGGAACTTGGGGCCCTTGGGCAGGGTTAAGACAAGTCCCACGCATTCAAGTGTCCAAAATCCAGACTGCTGGACCCAAGAACAATTGTATGTCAGGTCCAAATTGGGGGCATGAAGGCGAGGTACAGGTGGTGTTGAATGATGGCTTGCTCTGTGTCTGGGCCTCTCCTCCATCTGGGTCAGCTGCAGCTGCATTTCCCCAGGGCCTCTACAGGCCAGACACTGTGGGAAGCCAGAGATGGCCTGGTGTATTACAGTAACTGACAGCCTGGAAGAAGCCTGGGTTTGACAGTATTGTGTACAGGCCATCGGTGGGTGTGAGTCCAGCACCATCAGAGAACACGGGAGGGAGAGAAGCGAGTGGGGAAAGGGAGAGGAGGAAAGTTGAATTTGAGTTGTGATTCAGCAGGTCCTTAGCCAGCTTCAAGCAAGACAGAGCAGTGTCCGTGCATTCTCAGGCCCTCACATGTAGTTGGTACTCAGTAAATGATGGTTGAGAGAAGAGAGTTCAGGGAGGTGGTATCTGTGTTTAAGGACAAAGGTCCTGGAGTAGATTACCCGGGTCTTCTTCTAGCTGTGGGGACCCTGGAAAGTTGCCAGCATCTCTATGCTTCAGTTTCCTCATTTGTAAAATAGGGACAGTGTGGCCTTAGGGATTTGATGAATTCATTCAGGCAAAGCTGTCAGTGCCTGTACATAGTAAGTGGCCCCAGTCTCTCAGCCCTTGTTCTAGATGTGGCCCAGGGCCCAATATCGGGCCAGAGGCAAAGCAGGCGCTTCCGCCTGATGTCCCAATGTAGCCACAAAGTTGTCCAGAGTCATTTCTTTACCATGGAGATGTTGTGGGAAGGTGGACTGGCATCTCTCTCACATGAACCCTCTTGGTTCGGACTCTGATCCAAAGTCAGAGGCAGCTCTGCCATCATCCATGGCTAAAATGGTGTGAGCCCATCTCTTCCTTCCTTCACAGAGTGATCTTGAACCCTGCAAATCACAAACACCAGAAAGATGTCATTGACCCTGACAGAAGGTTATTTAGAACTCGAGCTTGGATGCATCCTCCCAAGGTCCTCAAGGACCTCGGGGAAGGGTAGAAGACAAATACAGCTTACTAGATTCTCAGAACAATTCTTTGTTTAACAAAAGGCCCCACCCACCACTCTAGGATTTGAAGTCTATTTTGGATAGACTATTTTGGCCTGAAATGCACAGGGTTATATTTCTTACATTAACAATAGGCCTGGGGCTATAGAATGGGCCTGGTTGGGGACCTACCTGGGGACTCGAGTGCCCCATTCTACCCTGTCTCTAGCTGGAGTGTAGGATGGAAATCTGTGCCAAATTGTTTCTGACATAAGCAGAACCTGTGCCACAAGGGTCTAAAAATAATACCAGTCTCTTTTCCCAGGCACTCACAGATCAGGACCATGTAGCCACAACCCCACTTCTACCTGGGGTGAGAAAGGGGAGCAGGGATGAGGAATCCAAGAGCACTGTACTGAAAAGGGTCCCAATACAGATCTATTAGAGCATGCTGCAATGGATTAGTGATGTCTGCCAGGAGCTCAAGAGGATGACTTTAGCATGCATGCCATTTTTCATTATCCTGAGGCAAAGTGATTTCCAAGGCTGTCTTCCAGCCCTGTTCTTGGAAGTTTGCTGGTTTTACACCAGAGAGGCTTTGCCTAGTCCAGCCTCACTAATCTGGACCACTTTAGACACAGCCCAAGTGAAGTTAAGACATCCCCTGCACACAAATGAGCTTTTAAACCCTTCAGCCCAGGTACCCCACTCAACCCAGCGAGCAAACTCAGTGCAGACCTGGGAACCCAAGACCTGGGCTTAAGCAGGCCTTAACTCCTAGCTAAACACATGTGGCTTTTCTCTGTAGGCCAGTCTGTGTACTTAAGACTAGAATTCTACTGAAACTCTAACAAAAGCAAGGCATTTTAAGGAAGTCAAGAATCATTGCAGGGTCAGTTTGGCTTCTGTTGTAAATGGCCAGGGAAACTGGATCAGAAGAACATGGCTGGACTTGCTGAGAATGCGCTGTTTTTTCTTGAGTTCCTACACACTTGATTGAGATGAGAGTGTACAGCTAGACTCCCCGCCCCTATACACACACCAAACTAACCAATCTGTAAAATGGGGAAATAATATCACACAGCTCACAAAAGTTGCTTTTTCCAAGTGTGCTCTCTGCACCACCACACCCATGCCCAAGAGGGGCTTGCTTCTTTTAGTGATTAAAAAAAAAAAAATGCCCTTGTGGTGACGTACCCTCACATGACTCTTTAACTCTAAGGGCTTCTTCCTTTGCTTTCTGATGGCTCTTTCATAGGAAATGGTCTACTTAAATATTCAATTTGAGTTGCTTTGCTCAAGTGCCCCAGGTGGGTGAAAATCAGTCTTCCACATGCGCATGCGTGTATGAGCCTGTTGCTGGGCCGACAGGCGCATGAGTGGATGGACATGTCTGCTGTGTGCGGCGTCCTTCAGCAGGGTTCTCTAACTACGGCCCCAGACCACTTGGCAACCAGACCCCATCCACCTTCAACACCCAATTCCATCCCTGCTGGAGGGAGAGGCAGGAAGGGGACTTCACACCAGAAGTGAAGTGTGAGCAAACCCAAAGGATGGGCTTTCCTTGTTTAAAATGGGCTCCTTTCTGTCTGAGGATCATCAAGAGAAAGATTAAGCTTGCAGTAGTTGTTGCCATGCTGGGGGATTGAACCCAAGGCCTTGTGCAAGCCAAGCAACTCATCTTTTCATTGAGCTACATCCCCGGCCCTGAGGCTAGCTCACAGTTTTAGAGGCTGGAAGTCAAAGGTCAAGTGGCCTCATCAAGTTGGCCTTCAGCGAGAGCCTCCTAGCAGTTGCATTACTGCGGTAGGAACTGGTGTGGAAGAAACAACCCAGTGACGCAGAAAGCCAGGGGGATGGATGCAGGAGTGGGGCCTGGGGCTGCACCACAAAAGAGGGTCCTGAGCGATCTTCCTTACTCTCTTTCAAGGATGAGACTCTTAGTAACCTAACCACCTCCCACTAGACTCCACCTCTTAAAGGTCCCATCACCTCAACATCACCTGGGAATCAAGCACTGACATTGGTGGCTACCCTCCAGCCCCATGGCACCACAGCAGATGCTGTGTGGCCTCTGTCTGGTCCTTTGCAGGAGAAGAATGCTGGCCTCACGAGAAACCTGGATAGTGGAGTCACCCAAGCCTGGCTTTGGATGCTGGCATAGATGGTCAGGGCTATCCAGACACCTGAGGCCTTGCCTTCGTGGTGACTCCAGTGGTATTTGTCTGTAGCAATCAGTGGAGGGCCCCTGGAGTGATAGAGGTGATATCTGGAATTGATTGATCAGCTTTCTACACCCATCCTCACACCTGAGGGCAATCACAGTGGGTCCTCTTAGGTGCACAGAGGCACAAGCTTGAGGAAGCAGATCATTCACCTGACTCTCCATGATGCCACCGTAAGACAATGCAGAGCCAAGATTTGAACCCAGGATACTCTGGCTATACGATTTTTAAAATTGCTTCCCTATTGTTACCATTATTTCTCCCTTAAGACAAAAGAAAGCTTTGTCTCTCTCCATTTACTTCCCTGACACCTCTCCCCCCCCCCCCCCCCCCGCTTCTCCCCAATTATCTGGCAAAATTCCTTTCTTTTTACTACCTCAAAAGGGCAATGAAAGCAGAAGAGCTGTCACAGCCAGGCGCCAGTGGGTCACACTTATAATCCTAGCTACCCAGGAGGCTGAGATCTGAGGGTCACCATTCAGCACTCACCCAGGCAAGAAAGTCCATGAGCCTCTCATCTCCAATTAACACTAGAAAACTGGAAGTGGTGCTGTGATTCAAAGTGGTAGAGAGTTAGCATTGAGCAAAAAGAGCTTAAGCCCCACAACTGACACACACACAAAAGAGCTGGCTCTGACAAAAGCATGTACAATTCGTCCATTCATCCATCTACCCATCCACACCCCAAACAAATCCAGCCCCAGGATAACAGGCCACATCTTCATCACCTACAGCCTCATGCCCTAAACCTCTGGACCTTCCAGCGTCCTTGTCACCAGGACATTCAGGATGCTTACTCCATAGGACCAAGCGCTTGAATTGAATAGGCTGCTATTTGGGCAGCCCCTCCCCACCCCCCTGCACGTTACCATGGTGATGTTATTTTAACAAACATCTCCTTAATATTTAATGAAAATTATGCTTCTGACAGGCGAGCAGAAGAGCAACCACACTACAGAGGGTTTCTAGGGGCCCCAAGGACTTTTTTTTTTTTTTTTGCAGAAAGCCAGCAGTCTCCTCCTCCCCCTCCCCTAATCCTTCTATTCTGTTTGTCACCAGAAAGTGTGAGCATTCTGGAGAAAGGGGCCTCATGATGCCACTCGTGGGCTACAGCAATGGAAGGCTGTCACATTTTTAATGTGGAATGTCACCACGGCTCCTTCAGGAAGGGAGTAGCAGGATGTATTATTAAACACTGATCTGTGCATTTCGCTCCTGCTTGTCTAAGACTGCCGAAAGCCTTGTTGGTTCCTAGCGTATTTTGTTGTTCCTGTTGTTTTAGTACTGAGGCTTAAACTTAGGGCCTGTGTGCTGTTCCTGAGCTCTTTCACTCAATGCTGGTGCTCTACCACTTGAGCCACAGCTCTGCTTCTGGCTTTTTGGCATGTAATTGGAGATGAGAGTCTCAGTCTTTCCTGCCCTGGCTGACTTCAAACCACAAACCTCAGATCTTAGCTAGGGTTACAGGTGTGAGCCACTGGTACAAAGCCATTGTAGTCAAGCTGGGTTATAAGACAGCATATGCAGAGCCCAGTGTGTGTGTGTGTGTGTGTGTGTGTGTGTGTGTGTGTGTGTGTGTGTGTGTGTGTACGTGTGTACGTATGTACTCATGCTAGGGTATGAAGCCGCCCACACCTCCTTGTCAAGATACCACCTGTCCTACCCAATTGATTCAGTAAGAAACAGGTGCAGGGACTGGGAGATCCAGCCCTATTCCCACAGGGGACACAGGCCACCCTCTGGCAACCTCTATTATTGTTGGTCTTATATGCCATACACTAGGCTAACTACTTGAAGTCAAAAGTACTGCACATTCCAGATGCCCAGTGAGAAGGATGAGTAAGTACACTCAAGTGGAGAGAAAAAATAATGGTGCTCTCTTAGCCTTGAGTAAGCTGCCGAACTTTTCTGTGCCTCAATTTTCTCATCCATAAATTGAGGATAATAACACTACAGACACTAGCAGTCATCATGCACTTTAGAGTGAAATACACACACAAGAAGACCTAGGTGAGAACTGAAAAATACTTAGCACCAGTGGTTCACAACTATAATCCTAGCTACTCAGGGGGCTGGGAGCTGAGAAATGAGGTTTGGTGCCAGACTGGGCAGACAATTCCCAAGAGACTCTTAATGTCCAATTCACCATAAAAAGCTGGAATTGGAGGCATGGCTCAAGTGGTAGAGTATCAGCCACAAGAGAAAAAGGTAAGTGAGAGGCCCTGAGTGCACACCCCAGTGTTAGCACACACACACTTAAACTTGGGAAGCACTAAATAAACTCTGTGGAGAATTACATGCCCCGGTGGTACTTGCATGCAATTATATAACAGCAAGCCTGTGATGGGCATTTACTTTACCCAGGCATGGTACCATCTTAGACGTGATACCACCTTATCAAATTTCCTATCATTGTCATTGTCCTCACCTTGTAGTTGAGGAAACTGAGGTGCAGAAAGGTTGGAGAACTTGCCCAAGGTCCTGAGGCCGATCAGAGAGGAGTTCAGTGTAGTTTGTCTGGATCTGCTACTCTGTCACAGCATGAAGTGCACTACAAACAGAGGGTGCCAGATTGAAGCCTTAGCTTGTTGCCTGCCACAGCATCCATCACACACGTGGCGCCATGGAAACTGGGGTGCACCCCCGAGAGTGCTTCTAGGGGGAGGATCTCCTGGAATGTGGCCTTGGAAGCCACGGATGTCAGTGGGCAGAGGTGGGGTATGAAGGTGAGAAGCAGCTAGTAGGTAGGAAAGCTGGGGAAATAGGGGAGCTGCAGCTGCATTTGAAGAAGCTAGAGGTTCAGAAAGCAGATCTGTGGTGCTGGGTGAGAGCTCATCTGAAATGAATATAAGCTTTGTTTTTGTTTAATTATCTTTAAGTAGTTACACAAAGAAGTAACCATTTAACAAAGCAATTTGTGAATACAGCCTGTCTTGATCTTTGTCAGCCCTTTCAACGTTTTTACTTGCGCCTCTCATTCACCTCTTCCCCCACCTTCTGAATTTGGTAGCGTATACATTTGATTCTTGAATGAATGCATTCTATTCCTCTTCTTCTCCTCACTAAACTGATTATTTAAAATAAAGAGAGGAGTTTAATTGACATAGTGGATTGGGAGAGGAGCATGGAAAACAAAAGGGGATCTCAACACGCATATCATTTTCCATGTCCTCAAGGCAGGATTTCTTGAGTGTGACAGCGAGAGAATTTGTGTGTAGGAATACTTATACATGTGGGAAATAATGGCACTTCCAGTCTGTACCTCCCAGAACAAAGAAAGAGGAGAGAAAATTTGAAGTGTGTAACAAAATTCAATCAAGTCATTGTGTGCTATGGCGGGGTGACAGTGGCTCACACCTACATCCTAACTGTTCAGAGGGCTGAGATGTGAGCATCACAGGGGTATTCGGAGCCAGCCGAGACACAAAAGTCTGTGAGAGTCTTCTCTCCAATTAAACATCAAAAAGACGGAAGTGGAGCTCTGGTTCAAGTGGTCGAGGATCAACCTCAAGCAAAAAGGCTGAGGGACAGCACCCAGGCCCTAAATTCAAAGAACTGGCACCCCCCAAAAAGAAAAATGAAAATGAGGAAAGAAAATGCCACCACTTACCTGTGTATCAGTTAGTTATTGATCCAACCTCTGAATAACAGGAAACATTAGTTCTCAAATCCACACGGTCCTCTGATCCCTATTTGCCTGGGTTTGGCTCCCACCCCTGAGGTCAGTTTAGGGGCTCTGCGGTCCTGACTGGCTGCCTGCTGGCGCTGGGAGTTGGCTCCTGGTCTGTGGATCTGGCATGACCTGGGCTGAGCTGACAGGAGACACTGCTCACACATCACGCACCCTGTGCTAGGCCTGCCCAGGCATGAGCTCATGATAGTGGCAGAGGACCGAGGGTACAAACAGAAGGTGCCAGCGCTTGCTCAAGCCTTGGCTTGCATCATATTTACCAATCCCGCTCCCCACCCCCCCATGCACCAGTATAGACACCATGGCCAGAAAAACAGTGGCAGAGGATGAAGCACAGAGACAGCACTGTGTTTCCCACACCCTCCAAGGGAGATGCAGAGGGGGCAAGTCCTCAAAGACACACTGAGACATCCACATCATCTCCCCTGCAACCAGAGCCACTGGGCGGCCTTGACCTCCAAAGATGGAGGTCAGCTTCTGATCCCTGTAGACCCAGACGTCTACAGTCATAAGTAAGATCCATTCCAGGCACAGGGACCCAGCATATACTCCAAAGCACCCGCCTGGCTGCGTTGCTTTCCCTAAGTGGCTTCCCCTCAAAGCAGAGCAGGACAGACAGGCTGGGAGCTCAAGGTCTGCTACTTGCCTTCCCTTGGCTCTAGTACCCAAAGTTTGCCCTAAAAAGAGTCCACCTAGAAATGTAGATCGAGTGAAGAAAGCCAGGCTTTCTTTCATAGTAACCTAGTACGTTGAATTGATTGATCCTTGACACTTCCCACAGCAAGCTCAGTGAGCTCAGTAGGGCTGGTCTCCTCAGGCCGGCAGATCCAGGCTTGCACTCCATCTCTGTCTTTTTCCACAGATTTTCACTTGATTCCTTAGGCCAAGTGTAGTAGTGCCCACTTGTAATCCTGGCACTTGGGAGGGCAGAGGCAGGAGAGAGAAAAAAGGACAAAAAGGAAGCAAGGAAAATCCTGCCTGTGTCTGGTGCAGGAATATCTTTTGTGAGCTATCACAGGGAACTCTTACATCTGAGAGGGCTGTTATAAGAAGCTAATGAACACCCAAGAATCCAGGAAGGCCCACTCCACTGGAGAGGAGCCCTAGAACTGCCCTCTTTCCTTCTCCCCCAACCCCAATCTTTTTTAAATACAGATTTCTCTGTAAGAGAAACAAGAAGTAGGACTTGGAAATTGGTAATCCATTGTAGCACTCACGGAGTCTGGAGTCCAGAGTCCAGAGTCTGCCTCTGTTGTTCTAATGTCTACCCCAGTCGCTAACTCTGTGCAGGTCATCAGAGGCATTGCTTCTGCTAAGGCTGCTATCTCCATCTTCCAGGGCATTTAGGAAGATGAAGGGATATTGTCTCCCTCAGGTCCCTGTCTAGTCTGTCTCTTTCTGCCTTTCCCACAAACCCATTCAAGTTCAAGTGCAGCAAGCCCACGTGACTCTCAGAGTCATAGGACTCTAACCCCCATCGCTTGGTCTACACCCAGTTGCTCTGATATGGACTGGAAGCACTGAACTTTCTCTCACCGGTGCTCACGCTCTTGATCCCCACCCTTGTCCTCAAGGTCTCCACAAAGCCTAGAAAGTACTAACATTGGAGACATTGGAGCCTTTTCACTCCAGGATAGAGGACTCAGCAGAGACGTGGTCTAGGTTGTCTGGAAAAAGAAAGAAAGAAAAAAAAAAGCCTAACTGAAGGCCAAGAAATGAAATTTAGTCCCCCAGTCCCGAGTGGAGGCAGAGAAGGTAAGGGCTGACACAAAGTAAAGTCATTTCTTTGCCTCCAATCACAGTGTGGGATCCAGTTGGGAGGCCTGGAGCAAGTTATTCATGTCTCTGAGCCTCTGTTGGCCCCTGGGTAAAACAGGAGTTACAGTGCTCACCTCTGAGCGTTGTTATGAGAATTCCACGTGCAAAGCTCATCGGGGGCTCAGACCAGCACCTCCATTAAACACCGGCCACACTTCATAAAAGCCAGCCACCTGGCATGACTGTCACGTCACTGAAGCACTAATGGAGATGAGGACTTCAGGGTCCTTTCATGAGTGACTTGCCCAGGTTCACTCTACTGACAATGGTAGCAAGGAGACGAGTCCTGACTTCTCCTGAGAAGTCCTGTACTGTGAGTTCCCCATCTTGTCAGTCCATGGTTTACCCTACTTTAAAAAAGTACCTGCAGTGGAGTACCAGCGTCTCACGCCTGTAATCCTAGCTGCTCAGAAGCTCATATCTGAGGATCGCAGTTCAAAGCCACTCTGTGTAGGAAAGTCTGTGAGACTCTTATCACCAATTAAGCACCACAAAGCTGGAAGTAAAGTTATGGCTCAAGTAGTAGAGTGCCTAGCCTTGAGCAAAAAGAAACTCAAGGATAGTGCCCAGGCCAGACCTAGGACTGGCACACAAAAAAAGTACCTCTCTAGTTATATGTCCAGCGGAAACCCCACTTCCTTCCAAGTTAATGCCTAGATCTGCATTAACCTTGTGAGGAAATAGTGTGTATCTAAAAACTCTAATTAACTGGGAAGCCTAATTAACTTAATCAATCTCCTTCCCTGTTCCCCTCCCTCTCCTCCAAAAAAAAAGGACTACTTTAAGTACAGTCTCTAACTACAAGCTCTGATTTTAGTAGTTCCTAATCAGACTCCACATTACTAGTTTGCTGTCTTAATCCGCCTGAGTTATGGCCCTCCCTGTGTGGTTCAGCTCCTCTCTCTTTGGCCAGAGATGAGCTTTGCAGTGTGGTTTACCGTGTTGTGTTTATTGGTTCCTGAAAGGAGTGAATGGGAATAATAGTGTTTACTTCTCTCTCCCTCCCCCCCCACACATGAACTATGCACTTATGCAACCACTGTCTCGAGGGTTCCTTGCTCCACCCATCTCCCAGAATCTTTTCTCTTTTCTGGAAAGTTTTTTCCTTCTTCTCTCTATAAAGAATCCAAAAAAACCACACCACATCCAAAAGCAGTAGGGAAATATGCAGAATCAGCTCTTCAGCTCGAGAGGGTCACCACTTGCTGACCCCTGAGCCAGATACCACTCAGGCCCTGCCATCACTCTCCAGGCCTCCATCCTGCCATCCTCTCCCCACACATGTTTCTGCTCGAGGTCTTTCTCACGTCCCCCTGAGAAAGCTTTCTTTCTTACAAACCAAAGTCAAGCACTGGTGGCTCATGCCTATAATCCTCGCTACTCAAGAGGCTGAGACCTGAGGATCATGGTCCAAGGCCACCCAGGCAGAAAAGTCCATGAGATTCTTATCTCCAATTAACCACCAGAAAACCAGAAATGGAGCTGTGGCTCAAAGTGGTAGAGTGTTAGCCTTGAGCAAAGGAAGGTAAGGGACAGCACTCATGTCATGAGTTCAAACCCTAGTAGAGACAGGCAGAGAGAGAGAGAGAGAGAGAGAGAGAGAGAGAGCGAGAGAGAGAGAGAGAGAGAGAGAGAGAGAGAGAGAGAGAGAGAGAGAGAGAGAGAGAGAGAGAGAGGAAAGCCATCCAGAAGCAGAAGTGTGATTCAAGTGGTAGAACACCAGCCTTGAGAGGAAAACACAAGCAAAATCTTGTGGCCCTAAGTTCAAGCCCCAGTCCAATTAAGCATCTGGGCTACTTCCTGTGGAAGTTCCCACCTCCTGCCCCGCTCCTGCCAGGGCTCATCCTGGGACCACGTGTGACAAGCTGACCACGATTCTTCTGGATCCCTTGCCAGCCCCACCCTGCGTGCTCCTGGAGGTAAGCTCCTGGATGAGAGGGGTTCACAGCCCCAGAGCAGGAGCCCTGCTCACCACCTTCTCCAGGATGCTCTCTTCCAGCCCTGACTGGCCCAGGCCCAGGGAGGATCACCGCTTGCTCAAATGGGGAAAGAAGATCCCTGCTCTAAAGAGCTGCCTTTGGTTTGGCAAACAAAGCCAAACCCAGAAACACATCGGCAGCCCCTTTGCACCATGGAAGGTGCTAGAATGAACTGACCTAAGCCACCTAGTTCCTGAAGGCCTCTAGTCAGGTCAGCCTGGACCAAAGACCCATGTCCCAATATGGCAAAGTGACTCCTGTCCCTCTTTTCTGCCACTTTCCTAATTCTGTCTTTGCATTTTTAATTCCATCTTGATATCTTGACCGCCCCCCCCGACCTTCCACCCACTCGAGGATGTGAGGACTGGCTTTGCCACCTTCATCTCTTTCCCTTTCCATGTCGGACCCAGTGCCTGACACAGAACCTGCTCTCAAGAGATGTTTGCACCACAGGGCAGCGTAGAGTCAGGAACAGTCTCGATCGACCCAGGCACTGGAAATTCAGGGCATTCCTCTCCCCCACCCCCGCCCCACTCCCACCATGTTCATTCTAGAGGATTTCAGCTATAGCCTCTTTACATTCTCATATTGTTTTTCAATCATTCCAATTGATTTCCCCCACCCCCTCTCCCCAGGCTGGTCTCCAGTGAACTGCATTAAATCGCAATTAATGTTGACATTGGTTTCCCTCTGGCTCTCCCCCTTCAGTTGAAGGAGGTGCACAGGTGGTAGCAGATTGAAGGGCCGATAGTAATCACATCACAGGGGAGCAGGAGCCTTGTCAAGGGCATTTGCAATTAAATTAGGTGACACTTCCGCAGCTTTCTGGGGAAGGGACACTAGGGGGTGATGCCCACTTATAAGGGGAGCTGGCTTGTGTTCAGCATCGCTGCAGGTGGTGTGACGCAGGAAGGCTGGCCACCAGGATTCATTCCAGCATGATTGGCTTTGCGTGGTTTAAGTTTGGCTGGTCGATTTCCAGAAGCCCTTTTGCAGGTGCCAATGCATAAACAAATCTGTGTGCTGTCACTCTGTGGCATCCTCTTCTGCTCTTTTGATGCTTTCCTTGTTCTTGGCAATAATATCTAGCATGCTAGTGTCACAGGTGTAGGCAGACAGTTCACCCTGGCTGTGATGTAGGTATCATCTCTGCCCGTAAGGTACCCACCAGCTCTAATAGTGTGTGAAAGCATGGAGAAGTGAAATGGTCTTCCATTTGGCCATCAGAACCACCTAAAATCTCTCCCAAGAGATCCTGGCAACCCCAGCCCTCCCCTAACAAGCCAGACTCTTCCCTAAGAATAAGCTTTATTAAGGGTTTCAATCAGCTCACTTGGAATTTTTTTTCTCCCCTGTAATCAGTGATTCATCAGCCTACAATTCATTAAGATTGCTATTATCACGGGTAATAGCACAGCTGGGCACTCTGTCTCAGCCTGGCATTCTCCTCTGACAGGAGGGGTCCATGGCAAGTACAGAGGTTGTAAGATGCTTCTCAAAGGTGCTGAGATCAGAACTCAAGACCTGATGCTCTCGCTTAGCTTTTTCTCTCTACTGCTTGAACCACACCTCTATTTCTGGCCTTTAGCTGGTTAATTTCTAGAAGAGTTTCCAGGCTGGCTTTGAACCAGGATCTTCAGATCTCTGCTTCTTCTGTAGTTAGGATTATAGGCGTGAGCCACTGGCATCCAGCACATGAACTTTTAAATGAGTATATCACTCATAATATTGCATCCAGTATAAACGCTATGTAAATAGTTCTTACTTTGAATTGTTGAGACAATAAAATAAGAAAAGAGTTTAGTAAAACACACTGAGATGATTTTTTTGTAATTTATTTGTTCTAAAAAGTATTTATTGAGCATCTATCAGTGCCAAATTGAATGCAACATGCTAAATTCCGCGCATAAATCAAAGAAACAAGTTCCTAGCTGACAAGGAGCTTCAGGACTGGGGCAAACCTATAGACCAGAGTGTCAGGATTCAGAGGTCAAGGCCAGAGGTCAGGGCCATCTATCAGGCTTTGAAGCCAGAGCTTGCTCTGCAACCTTCCCTCTCTCCTTAGGGAAATCTGGAGGGAGTTTTGCACATGTCGGAAGCATTCCTCACCCTGGCATGGCTGTGCTTGGAGCTGGTTTCATGTCACCGGAAGAAAGTGTTTGGAATGCAGCAACAAGGGACATAGTTCTAGTTGTACGGTTTGTTAGCTATGTCATGTCGGAGGAGAGGCTGTGCTATCCCTCTGGGTCTGTGTCCCTGGTTAGGAAATGGGAGCGAGGACAACACTTGAGGTGATCGTGGCATTCAAGATGTTTAGGCTGTGAAGAGGAACTTCAGAATGGGTGCTGGTAAGAGCTGCCTCTTATACACTGAGGCAACTCCATCCCACCAATCCTAGAGAGGAGTCAGGGTTTCTCCCAGGACTGGATGTGCTACAAACACTTCTTGGTCCCGAGAAGCAGGACCAGTGCAGAGTTATGAATCATGGTTAGATTCTGGCTCTTCACTTACTAGTTAGGTTATCAAGCTCCCCCCCATGGCTCAGTGTCTCATCCAGTGGGGGGTTGTGATGACACTGAAGTGGTAGTGAAGATGGTGGGGGCACATGATGGTAACCTTCACCCCACAATGATTTCGAACAGCCACAGCCTGTTTCTTCTCTGAAGAATTGCACAAAACCCTGTGACTTTAAGGCGCGCTCTCTCTCCTTCTCTCTCTCTCTCTCTCTCTCTCTCTCTCTCTCTCTCTCTCTCTCTCTCTCTCTCTCTCTCTCTCTCTCTCTCTGATGATTGCATTGCTCTGTCTGAAAATCAAGTCTTAATTGTTTCTGGAAAACATTGTAACCTACTATTTGGTTCTGGATTTATCCCTTTCAGCCTAAGAGGGTTTCGTTTGGTCTTGTTTTGGGTTTTTGGTGTTTTATTTTGTCTGCTTGTTTAGCTGTTGGTGTCTTCTAATGTGGCATTAGAAATTCAATGGGGGCAATTTTAGTTCTATTGACTGAAGTAACTAGATTGTCAAAGGAACAAGGAATACCCAAGCCTGGGTGAGCATCCTCAGATGTTGCCTCATAATGGTGAGAGTCTTGTTTTCTGTATTTCCTTACTATGTGATAAGCCTCTTGTCTCACACCCAGTCAACCTTGTGTAGCCAAATAACTGGCAGCAAACCAGAAGGATGTATCATCTAGACATAGAGATAGGTCCCCACCTTCAATGTGTCAGGACAGCTTTGTCCTTGCTAGATACACTGAGCATATCACTGCATTTTGGCTTAGAGCCCTCCAGCATTATTGTTCAACTCTGAAATGCAAATTCTCAGGAGAAATCATGGCAGAGAATCCTCTCCAAGTGAATGAGACATTGCAGAACCTTAACCCAGCTGTGTCCAGATAAAACAGGGGGGGGAGGGAAACACAGCTCATACTATTTCCACTGTAAAACATGATTTTTTAGGGGCTTTGTATACATTTTTGTCAGAAATTTATACTTAACCTCATAGAGGTGAAGGGATTTACCCAAGGTAATATAACTAGGAATTATTTGTCAAGGTCACCTTTGTTCCAAAGCTCTTGTCATTCTGGTAAGCCACTTGAAAAAGAATTGGCATAACAGTGGTGGTATGGAGGTAGAGATGATCAATTCAAAGTTATTGATCATCCTAATTGTGATGACAGTATTAACTGTTCAGTGTAAAAAATCATGCAACATGGCACCAAAATAGGCACGTCAAGTCTCCAAAAGATGTCAAAAGTACATGTTGGAGCTGGATGCTGGTGACGCATGCCTGTAACCCTAGCTATTCAGGAGGCTGAGATCTGAGGATCATGGTTCAAGGCCAACCCCAGGCAGGAAAATCCATGAGACTTTTATCTCCATTTAATCAGCAGCAAATCAGAAGTGGAGCTGTGGTTCAAAGTGGTGGACTACCAACCTTGAGTTAAAAAGCTCAGGCACAGCACCAAAACCCTGAGTTCAAGCCTCACAACCTACCACCCCACCAAAAGAAAAAAGAAATGTTGGAGAAAAGACAGCCTCTTTAACAAATAATGATAGGAAAATTGAATATCCACATGTATAAGACTGAAACTACACCCCTATTTCTCACCCTGCTCAAGAAGGAATCCAAAATGAATCAAAGATCTTTATATAAAATCTGAAACTTTGAAAGCACTATGAGAAAATGCATGACAATATAGGCATAATAATGAATAAGGATCCATTTGCTCAGAAACTGAGAGGAAGAATAGACAAATAAGACACATCAAAACAATTATCAAAATTAAGAGACCATGGACAGAATGGCAAAGTATCTTTGCCAGGGATTCATTAAACATGGGATTGCTATCTGGACTATATAAAGAACTCAAAAACTTTAAACCCAAACAAATAATACAATTACAATAGGCAAATGAATTGAAAGATAGTTTATAAAACAAGAAATACAAATGGCAAACACACACACACACACACACACACACACACACACACACACACACACACACAAACACACAAATGGCCAATACATGAAGAAATGGTTAATGTTCTTATCTATAGAGGAAACGCAAGCTCAATAACATAGAGATTCTTTATTACCCTGTTCAGAATGGCTATCTCCAAGAACACAAACAGCAACAAATGCTGGTGAGGTAGGCATAACAGGCTGTTGGGAATATAAATTAGCACAATCACTATGGATATCGGTATGTAATTATACACACACACACACACACACACACACACAATTTTAAAAAAGTAGGAAGAATAGGACTGCCATATGACCCTGCTATACTACTCTTGCACATGTAACCCAAAGGAGTGTAAGTTTGCATATATACAGATACCTGAATACTCAGATTTACAACAGTACTGTTCACAATATCCAAACTATGGAATCAGCCTTGCGAGGCATCATCTGGTGAGTCAATAAAGAAAATGTTGTATATATGCTCAATAGAGTTTTATGCAGCTATGGAGAAAAATGGAATTATGCAAAAAAACTGAAGTTAAGATCATGTTAAATTGAGAAAGGTAGATACCACATAGAATCTAGACCTTTAAAATTTTTTAAATCACTAGGTGCTGGTGCCTCATGTCTGTAATCCTAGCTACTCAGGAGGCTGAAATCTGAGGATCGCAGTTCAAAGCCAGTCTGGGCAATAAAGACCATGAGACTCTTATCTCCAATTAACCACTAGAAAACCAAAAGTGGCACTGGGTCAGCACCCAGGCCCAGAGTCCAAGCCCCACAACCAACCAACAAACATTAAATAAAACAGCCTAAACAGGAAAGTCTATGAGACTCATACCACCAATTAGCCACCAAAAGGCTAGATTTAGAGCTGTGGCTCAAAATAGTAGAATGTCTTGGGCAAAAAAACCCTCAGAGACAGCCCAGGCCCTGAGTTCAAGCCCAGGATTGGTAAAGAAGGAAGGAAGTGAGGGAGGGAAGAAGGAAGGAAGGAAGGAGGGAGGGAGGGAGGGAGGGAGGGAGGGAGGGAGGGAGGGAGGGAGGGAGGGAGGGAAGCAAGGAAGGAAGGAAGGAAGGAAGGAAGGAAGGAAGGAAGGAAGGAAGGAAGGAAGGCAGAAGGCAGGCAAGCAGAGAGAGAGGAGAGGAAGAGAGAGAGAGAGAGAGAGAGAGAGAGAGAGAGAGAGAGAGAGAGAGAGAGAGAGAGAGAGAGAGAGAGAGAGAGAGAGAGAGAGAGGGAGAATGAGGAGGTGAACCACCAGTGGGGGTGGGGGAGAGGAGAGAGGAAAGATAGGGAGATGAATAAGACCAAAGTACATTATAGACATGGATAAAAATAGGAAAATGAACTCTATTAAAAATGTTTTCTTTAAGGGGATAGAGAATAAGAAAAAGTAATGGAGTAAATTTTATCTATGTATCTTATATGTGTGTATAGAAATAATATAATGAAATGAAACTCCCTTGTACAATTAAAATATGCTAATTAAAAAACCAAACGTGGCTTACATATTCATACATATTCAGCCCTGGTTTAAAACAATGTAAAAAGAGTGAAGTTACCAGGGGTGAATGATGGAAACACAGCGAAGCCCTTGTGCTGACTTCCTTTCTTCACCTCATCCCTCACATGCTCCACATTGTAGGATTTTTTCTTTGTTTTTCTAATGCAAACCAGAGCAAGGTGTGCCACCTTAGTAGGGGCCACCCACAGAAAGCAAGCAGCATTAACACTTCCTGAGCACTGTAGCCCCACGTGGCTCTGAGCATTTCCCAGGATTAAGTCCTTAGTACTTGACAGACCCTAAGAGGTAGACACTCTCAAGCCTATCATCTTACAGAGAAGGAAACTGAGGCTCAGAGAGGAAAAGTCACTTGCCACAGACATCCTCCTGGGAGCTACCATCCTAGGACACACATAGGCAGGCTTCTGGTTCCTGCCCTATTTCACTCCCAGCCTGGCTCTTTCAGTTGTAGCCATGATTTTACCTGATATGCCTTGATAATTGCAATGTTGCCACAGACCAGCATCCAGGGCTAGGGGTTCTGTCACATTCATTCAGCCACCTATTATTAAATCCCTCTGGACCAAGGCACCCAGCTGGGCACTGGAACTCTGGGTCTTATCTGCATATTCATGATTTGTTTGCATATTTGCTGCCTTCATCTGCATATTCATAGTTACAAGTTTCCTAAGAACTTGAATGCATCTTTTTTAAAAAGTACATTTGCTTATCACCCCTCCTTGTCAGTCCTGCATAGATCTTACCACATTCTTAACTCCCCCATTTCATTTTTCTTCTCAATCCTGGTGGCATTTCCAGTCCCAGACAAACATGTTAACTGCCTTTTTTTCTCACTCCTGTCAATTAATGCATATTAATGCATGAAGCTCATACCCCATATTGTCTTTTCAGTTCAAGCCCATCAGGGCTGGTTTACAGTTGCACAGAAACTTAAATAACAGGCCCTTTGAGACTGTGGGAAAATGTGTATGCATTTATGGCCTCCTTCAGAAACACCTCCCCTTAAAGTCCCAAATCTTCCCCCATAGAGGAAGAGTGTCATGAATTTTTGCTGCATCTGACCTACCTGGCTCTGAGGGTGTGTCTTTGCTCCTCTTAACCCAGTTCCACAGTCACACCTCCTACCCCGCTTCCCAGCCTCCTGACTCGCCTGCAAAATCAATGAATCTTAAGTAGGCAGCAACTAATACAGAGAGGTTTCACCCGAGGTGGCAATGATGCAGGATGCTTCATGCAAATTGGAGGGAAAAAACAAAACTAGAGTGGTGTTAGCCTAGGCAAGCACGCGGGTGTGATGGTGCCCAGCCCCCAGCTGCTGAATGCCAGGATTTGTCCCAAGGTGAGCCCATTGACTCAAATGTCAAATTTAGCCTTTTTTTTTAAATTTGATAAAAGGATGTAAGTGAATAATCAAAGTACACATGTTTATTCTGGATTTTAGCAGAGGCATTAAGTTTCCTGTAGCCTTTAGCATATCCTGCATTTCACTCCCATCCCTGCCATACGATTTCACCTTATAAAGGTCTCTAGAAAAGAGAGGATACTGATAGAGACCAGTTTTTAAATAGTGTGGCTGTGCTTACAACATCTGGCTTCTGATTTCAGACACTCAGGTACATTCAAAATGCATCTCTTTGTTGTTGTTTTCATTTGTGTCAGTAATGGGGCTTGAATGCAAAGCCAGGGCGCTATCCCTTAGCTTTTTCACTCAACAATAGTGTTCTACCACTTGAACCACACTCCAGTTCCAGTTTCTTGCTTGTTAATTGGAGATTAAGAGTCTCTCAGATTTGTCTGCCTGAGCTTTATATCTCAATCCTCACATCTCAGTCTCTTAAGCATCTAGGATTATGGGTGTGAGTTACCAGCATCAATCAGACTTGGAATTCTACTTTTTCATTTCAAATAAAGTGATCTCTGGCTTCTGGGCATAAATCTATTTATTACTCAAAAGTTCATCAGTACAGTTTATGCGCCATGCCGTGCCCAGAGGCCATTTCAGGAATAACCTCATCTTATTCTTCCCATCATGCTACAGGATACTATGATCATGCTGTTCCTCAGTGAAGGACTTGAGGCTAAAGGCATTAAATCACTTTCCCATGCAAGGCTGACCTCCACTGTTGGGCTAACACATCCACGGTAGTTGGATCCTGTGAACAACTACTTCTCTAGACTCTTTACATTGGTGCACTTGTGTAACCCTCTAAAGAACTGAAGTAGGTACCAGTTCCATCCCCAGTTTCCAGCTGAGAAAACTGAGGAATGGAAAAGTCATGTGACCTTCCCAAAGTGGCACTGATGTACTAGTGGAGCCAAATTTGAACCCGGACAATGTGGGTTTGAATCCACACATCACGCTATTTCTGCACTTCTCTAGTACTTCCAAATACACCTAAGCCCCAAGACTCAACTATACTCCATTTTGCTCCTTCTCCAACTTCTGCAGTGTCCAGCACAGAAGAAACCCTTCACAAAAATGTTCCTTTATTTCTTATTTTAAACAAAATATGGGCCTCTGGGTGGATGGGAACTCAGAATATAAATCTGAGTGGTCTAGGGCCATGGATAATTTCTCATAGAGTATATCCTTCACCTGTGGGGACCTGAGTTTGATCAGGCAAATGCAGGCAAATCTTCTAGATCCAGTTGAGACCAGAGGTTTGTCTAAGTGGCTAAAGACTCAGTGACTCTTGTGACACTGTCTCGAGACACAACTGTCACAAGTATGGAGTGGGACCACAGCTAGAGTCTCTTCTGATTTTGTACTTCTGTGCATTTGGACAGTGCAAGGATACTGTATGGGGCAAAAAAAAAAAAAAAAAAAAAAAAAAAGCCAGCCCACAGTGTCACCAGGGCAGAGGCTGACGGCTAGCAAACGTAGGACCTCAGGCATACTAGACAAATTCTCTACCATCGAGCTACACTCCAGCCCAACAACGAGTTTTTGAAATTAACACTTGCTATAGGAATTGGACTGAGGCCATCCATTAAATATAGCTGCATAAAAAGACTAAGAACAAAACAGCTGATGTTTACTGGGAATTTACATCTCAAGGATCTGTACTATTTGCAATAACATATGGTACAAAATCAATGAGGAACTGGAGACAACCTAAAAGCCCATCCATTTAGGGAGTCAGCAGTGCTACCCTCAGATAAGGAACCCCATCCAGGAAGATAAGAGGAAACGGTGTCAACCAGCCAATGGCTGTGACAAATGGTTCAGTGAATACAACCTGTAACAGAAAAATGCCTTCAACACTGTCCTTTTCTGAAAAGGGAGACATTTATGCATAAGACTGTCAGCAGCAGTTTCTTCTCGAGAAATAGAGCAACAGAGATAAGGTAGCACTTCTAAACATTTCTATATCACTTAATTTTCATTAAAAAGCCATGTGCTACTAATTTGTGAGCATTATGGAATGTAAACCGTTCCCCTTTAAGCAGGACAAGGAACACAGAGGCCTGTCTTAGCCCAGTGGCTGGTCATCCATTTGCTGAAACCTCCTAAGTCTTAGGAGATAGCAAACTTTAACAGGCAGAGCCAGGTACTGGCGGCTTACACCTGCAATCTAAGATACTCAGAAGGCTGACATCTGAGAATTGTGGTTCAAAGCCAACCTGGACAGAAAAGTCCAAGAAATTCTTGTTTCCAAATAACCACCAAAAAGCCAGAAGTAGAGCTGTGACTCCAATGATAGATTACTAGCTTTGAGCACAAAAACTCAGGCCCAGAGTTCAAGCCCCAGGAGACCCACACACACACACACACACACACACACACTCAGTCACTAAACAGGCAGGCTGGGAATGTGGCTTAGTGGTAGAGTGCTTGCTAGCATGCATGAAGCCTGCTCAGTACCATATACACAGGTGTGTACCATATACAGAGGTGTGTGACCTCTAGAGAGTTCAGGGGTTTGCCTTGGATGATATGCTAGAAGGACAGATGGCAAGAGACAGAAGCACTACCTATACCCTGGCTAAAGGCTAGTCACCTTACCATTACTGTGTCAAAGAGCTGAGAAAAATCAACTGAGCTTTCAAAGACAACCATTTCACAGGGGTCAGCCCATGGACAGTTGGGGTTGGGTGCCCACGCCAAGGTGAGGAACCCTGGATGAAGCCAAGCTGCTCCTTTCATGGCAGCTAGGAAGCAGAGGGAGAAACAGGGGAAGGGACCAATGGCATCACTTCCTCCAACTGGGCCCCACCTCCTAAAGGTGGCACCACCTGCCAATAGCCCCACAGACTAGCAAGGACACCTTTAGGGGCCATGCAATGTAGATGATATTGGGGTGACTACCCTCACCCCTCTTCATATCAGTGGGAGCATTGTAGAAACTGGAAAATACTGTCCACAACAAAATCCTTCCAGTAAGACCATACCCTCCCAGTACCCAAGTACCACACACCAGAGCTCCCAAATTAATGTTTCGAAGTACTAAGAAATTGCGGGCCAATGGAAGACTCATACCTTTTAAAAAGGAAAGAAGGTGGTTCCGAAGTATGTTTAGATCTCCCCTGAGCATACTCCGTGAACTCTGTGGACAGCGGGAAATTTGCCTGGCCCCACAGGCTTCATGGATTAATCCCCACTTCATGTTTCCTTTGTGATTTCCTCCCTTCTACAAGTGCCACTGAGTTCTAACTTGTATAATTTCATACTTCTTCCCATGGGTTCCAGAATTCTGAGGCAGTAGGCCAATAGGAGTTAGAACTTACCTGCCCTGGTGGCTTAAATACAATTTCCCTGATTTGGGCTCAGTATCCAAAAGGAATTAGATTTGCTTTAAAACAATTTAAAAAAAAAAAAAAAAACAGGAGCGTGAGGAGAGGGAGAAAGCTTTGTGCACGCTATGACACTGTAAGTTAACTTACCGATTTTGTATGTCTGGAGGGTTTTTTTCATATATTTTTATTGTAATTAATAGAAGGATTACATTATATTCACCAGATAGAAGGTGCATTACTTCACAAACATTGATACCTTTTCTACTGTCTTGGTCCCCATCTCCCTCCCCCCAACCCCACCCCTCATCTTGTTTCCCCCCCTTCCCTATCCAATTTCAAATAACCAGATATGCATATATACAATATATCAGATAACAAGGTAAAATACTGTAACAATATGAGATAACTAAGGGGCAGCAAAAGAGATGAGAGATAACATAGTACATTAAGGACAACAATCACTCATTATATGGCTTTTGTTTCTATATCCTGGAGGTCCTTTCATTTAGTGTCATAGGTATCTAGGTTTTGTTCTACTGTAAATCTCTACTAGGAGAGCCCAAGGTTTCTACTGATTATGACAAATGAGGGAAACCATTGAGCCTATGCTCCTTTGAGTCTGGATTACTTCACTTAATATGATTTTTTCTAAGTCTTTGCATTCTGGAGGGTTTTTGGTTTTTTAGGCTTTTTGGTTTTTTTGTTTTTGTTTTGTTTTGGTTTGGTTTTGGTTTGGTTTTTTGTTGTTGTTGTTGTTGTTTTTGCCAGTCCTGAGCTTAAGCTCAGGGCCTGAGGCCTGTCCTTGGATTTTCTCAAAGCAAGAGCTCTACCACTTGAGCTACAGCATCACTTCTGGCTTTTTTTTTCTATGTATGTGGTACCGAGGAATTGAACCTGGGTCTTCATGAGTGCTAGGCAAGCACTCTACCACTAGGCCAAATTCTCAGCCCCATTCTGGAGGTTTTTAAAAGCAAGCCAGTTGTTGGTGGCTCACACCTGCAATCCTAACTACTCAGAAGGCAGGGACATGAAGATCAAAGTTCAAAACCAGCCCAGGCTGCAAAGTCCTCGGGACTCTTATCTCCAGTAACCACCAAACAGGTAGAAGTGGAGCTAGCTTAAGCGGTAGAGTGCTAGCTTTGAGCAAAAAAACTCAGGGTCAGCCCTCACACCCCAGCATCAAGCCCCAAGTCCAGCACACACAGGCTTGTCTTCCCTGCCCCCCTCTTCCTATCCTGTTCAGCCCCACCGACTCACTCACTCAGCCACTTAAAGAAGAAGCCGGGGATGCTGGGGAGGGAGGGGCCAAGATGCTTTCTTGTCTCCCATTCATCCTATCCTCACCATCTGCTTCCACCAAATATACAATCTCAAAAACGGTGACAAGTGGGCACACTGATGTCTCATGCCTGGAATCCTGACCACTGAGAAGGCTGAACAACGAAGACTGCAGGGAGAAGCCAGCCTGGGCAGCCAAGTCTGTGAGACCCTTATTTCCAATTAACCACCAAAAAGCCAAGAGTGGAGCTGTAGCTCAAGTGGTAGAGCCAAAAGGCTAAGGGATGGCACCCAGGCCCTCAGTTCAAGCCCCAGGACTGGCACAGCAAAACAAAAACTAAACAACCAGCTGTCCTCACTTTCCTTCATTGTACAAGACCGGGGGGGGGGGGGGCTGCTGTCTGTCACCTCCCAGGGACCCTCCTTCCCTCTTGGCCACACAGTAAGCCTGTACTTGCTCCTCAGTGCCCTGCTCAGAAACCCCTCCTCAGGAAATCACATCATGAGCCAGAGAAAAGACTGGAAGGATCTAGTCCTGATTCTTAAGAGTTTGCTTCAGCTCAGAGCTCTGCCCTGGACACATGGCACAGTCTTGCTCACCCCCACACCTGCCAGAGCTCTGAAGGGAGGCCTGGTTGCTCTCCTGGTTGTTTTATTTTGCAGCTGAGGATATGCAAGTTGAGGGTTAAAATGACCTGCCCCCAAACACAGCAGATGGGTTGGAAGATGGAAATGGAAAACTTGGGTCTGTCTGAAAACAGTTGTGTTTGTCAGCTCCACATTCTGCAGGCTGGCACTGGGTTTTTCAAACCACCAGTGATGATTTCATTCTTCAGTGAATTGTGAAACTGGGTTAGTAGTCAAGGCCTGCTCTGTGGTGTGTGGGCCCTGGGCAAAATGTAAAGGCAGGCAGCATGTTCCTTCCTTCAGCCCTCAGCTGGGCATGGTGATTTCACTGTCGCCATAGAGTCATGATCCCTCAGACATGGGGGGCACCTGGGGGGAGAGCACAACAGATAGGGACCTCACCTGGTCACCACCACTACTCCAGCCCTGCAGCATAGAGGATGGCAGCAGTCCCCAGGCCAGACCCAGACATGCTTCCCACCAGACCTCACTCATAAAACAATCAAAGGCTTAAGAATTTCAGAATAGTCACCCTGTTCAGGCCCTAATGCCAGTGAATGTGTGTGTGTGCGTGTGCACACGCGCACGCGCACACATACCTACATTGGCTAGACACTGGTGGCTCATACCTATAATCCTAGCTACTCAGGAGGCTGAAATCTGAGGACTGAAGTTCAAAGCCAGCCTGGACAGGAAAGTCCATGAGATTCTTAATCTTCATGTAACCAATTATTAAAAAGCTGTGGCTCGGGGCTGGGAGTTTGGCCTAGTGGTAGAGTGCTTGCCTAGCATGCACAAAGACCCGGGTTCGATTCCTCGGTACCACATACATTGAAAAAAGCTGGAAGTGGTGCTGAGGCTCAAGTGGTAGAGTGCTAAGCCTTGAGAAAGTCCAAGGACAGTGCTCAGGCCCTGAGCCCAAGCCCAGGACGGGCAAAAAAAATAAATAAATAAAATAAAAAGCTGTGGCTCGGGCTGGGAGTTTGGCCTAGTGGTAGAGTGCTTGCCTAGCATGCATGAAGACCCAGATTTGATTCCTTGGTACCACATACATAGAAAAAAAGCTGGAAGTGGTGCTGAGGCTCAAGTGGTAGAGCTCTAGCCTTGAGAAAATCCAAGGACAGGGCTCAGGCCCTGAGCTCAAGCCCAGGACTAGCAAAAAAAAAAAAAAAAAAAGCTGTGGCTCAACAAGATAAAACAATGGCATTCACTGGGAAGCAGAAAACTAGAGCCAATCATGTTGACCGAGATAAGTCAAGACTACAAGAGCAATGACTCAATACTCGGGTATCCAAGGTGATGGACACGGTCTTGGAAATATAAATATAACTACATAGACATAAAAATCTATGATGGGATATATACTCTATAGACATAATATTATATAGATCAGTATGTATCTATATCTATATATCTCGGCTTAATTTTAATTATGTTCTAAAATTTATGTGCCAGTCATTGCATATAGAGATTCCCTTCTTCTTTGTTAAACATGACATTTGAAATATGATGTAAGAAAATCAGTGTTAATAAAATCTTTTAATTAAAAAAAAAGCTGTGGCTCAAGTGGCAGAGCATTAGCCTTGAGCCTAAAAGCGTAGAGACAGCACTCGGACCTGAGTTCACGTCCCAGATATGGAAATAGCACAATGAAACATTTCTGATATACACTAGTAAAAAGGAGAGAGAGAAAGAGAGAGAGAGAGAGCGCAATATTAGCAAGACCAAACAACAGCTAAGGGCTCTCGTCATTGAGAATCTTACATACACTCTAGCAATTGCCAAAAAAGTAAAATAAGCCCAGAAGAAATATAGCAGTTTTGTTAAGCTATAATAATGCCCATACATACCTTGTCATTCGTTCAGTAAAAATGTACCATTCTTAATATGTTTCAAGTTGTGCAACCATCACCTTAAGTTTAGAACATTTCCACCACCACAGAAAGACACTCTGTGCTGGCCAGCAGTTATGATCAAGCCCCCGCCCCACTGACTCCATTCACCTCTACACAGCTGCCAGTCTGGGCCTGTCTCTGCAGACTCGAGTACTCTGGATATGTCACATGAATGAAATCATACGGTATAGTCTTTTGTGATTGGCTTCTTTCCCTTTGCGTAACATCTGTACCTGTTGCAGCACGCACAAGAGCTTCATGTCCTTTTTGCCAAAGAGCTCATCATGGTATCTGCAGACAGCAATTGCTTTATCCAGGCATCTGCCAATCAGTGTTTCTAGTCTTTGACTCTCATGAACTAGAGGGCTATGAACATTTTGTACAGGGTCTTTTGAATGTCAGTGATTCAGACCTGAAGCAATCCAACATCTACCCCATGCCTTCCTCCACAGTCTCCCAAACATTGGTCCTTCCCTGCCTGTCTTGCTGGCTGGCTGCACATTGTGTGTCCTGTCCCTCCTGAGTCTGACAGACAACCAGACCAGGGTGAACTTGCCTCTGAGGAACTAGGGCAGCTGGAAGTTTCCCAGCACCCGTGCTGGTCCTTTTCTCCCTGATTAGGGAGAAAAAGAGGGGCCTCTGGCTGAGGAGCCATAAACCAATGAGTCAGGGATAAGTTGACCTGCTGTAGGCTCTCCCACCATCTTGGTATTTCACAACGCTGGAGGACGGCGTGTTCTCCTCAGACTTGGAGAGCGTCCCCGAGTGCCCCTCCTAGAGCATCTGGGGGAATAATGAACAGAGCATTCCATCACTCAGGGATTTCATCAGGAGAATCATCCTGTGTCTTTCTGCTTTTGACTTCTTGGCTTCATGCCGCAAGACACCATTTCCTCTCCCAGTTGTGGGTGATTGGAGGACACATCCAGCTTTGGTCCTCATAGCATTGCAAAATGTTTCAAGCAAGCAAATAGAAGCAGAAAACAAAAATGAAAACAACTCCTCCACGAGTGCCCACTGGAAGCCCCCACTCGAGCTTTTCTCAGTCTACAGGGCCTTCCTTTCTGAGGGCTGTAAGAAAGGTTCATTTGTGGTAACAGATACTTCCCCCGTGACATAATCATCTCAAGACCAAAGAAGGGGATAAAGAATAAACACCAGGGCTGGGAGTGCAGCTGCAAAGGTGGAGCACCTGCCTAGCAAGCAGGAGCCTTAAGTTCTAACCCTGACACCGCCCAAGGTGGAGGGAGGGGAGGGTACCAGCCCAGTGGCTCACATCTGTAATCCTTGAGAAGCAGAGATCAGGACTGAAGTTTGAAGCCAGCCTGTTCAAATACTTAGCAAAACTGTGTAGGCCGAGGTTGGTGGTGCATGCCTGTGATCCTACCTGCAAGAGAAACCTAGGTAGGAGGGCTGTGTGATCTAAGGTTGGGTCTAGGCAAGAGCACAGAATCCTATGTGAAAAAACAAAAGCATAAAGGGCTGAGGGCCTGGCTCAAGTGGTAGAGCAACTACCTTTTTAGCAGGAATGAAGCCCTGAGTTCAGTCCCCAGTATTGGGGGTTGGGGGAGAACAAGGAAGGAAGGAAGGAAGGAAGGAAGGAGGGAGGGAGGGAGGGAGGGAGGGGGGGGAGGGGGGGAAGGAGGGAGGGAGGGAAGGGAAGGGAAGGGAAGGAGGGAGGGAAGGGAAGGAGGGAGGGAAGGGAAGGGAAGGGAAGGGAAGGGAAGGGAAGGATAGGATACACCACACTAATAAAACCCATGAAGGGACTGGGAATGTGGCCTAGTAGTAGAATGCTTGTCTAGCATGCATGAAGCCCTGGGTTTGATTTCTCAGTACCACATAAACAGAAGAAGCTGGAAGTGGTGCTGTGGCCCAAGTGGTAGAGTTCTAGCTTTGAGCAAAAGAAGGTCAGGGACAGTGCCCTGGCCCTTAATTCAAACCCCAGTACTGGCAAATAATAATAATAATAATAAAGAAAGAAAATAAGAAAAGCAGATAGAGGAATCTGAAGTCTCCAGCTCTTCCCAAAGGTGGTTCCAGGTCCCACAGCTTTGGTGGTTGCCCTCCTTTCCTCCTTGCCCTCCTCCTGCAGCCCACCGCTAGACGACCAACACGCTGGACCCCAGCCACACTCACCCACATCCAGACACCTGGGGGAAGGGCAGACAGGCCTCTTGCCTCTGTAAGTTGTCTGCCTTGAGGTGCAAATGGCACTCAGATGCCTTTCAGAGCATCCGCCTGGCTCTTTTATGAGATTACAGACACTTTTCATCTCGGCTTTGACCTGCTTTTCCTCCTTCCCAGCAGGGCTCCAAAGACCTGAGTGGAGGGGAGAACAAGGAGAGGAGGCTCATTCAGAGCCAGATTCCCACTGGGCAGGGCAACCTGGCCAGGCTTCTTCCAGCCATGTGCTTTTGAGCTGTTGGGATTGGGTTAAGAGGGGTCCCCCCTCCCCTCAGTGCCTGGAGGGACTTGCATTGCATCCTGGGAATGCTCTGATCATGGCTGGCTTTGTGCCTTCCACTTCAATCCAGTAGAAAGCAGCTTCGGGGGCCTTTCTTTTCCTTTTTTTTTTTTCCCCTTGAGGTGCTCTTTTTTTAGGCCTAGCACTGAAAACATAATGCATCCCTTGCATGTGTGTGTGTGTGTGTGTGCGCGTGCTAATGCATGTGCATGTGGGTAGAGGCACATCCTTAGTTGTCTGTTCTGTTTGCTCCTAAGCTTGCTCTCAGATTTGCTTTACTTTAAAAGCCCAAACTGGGTTTCCTTCTTTTACTGTTACCAGTGAAAGAAGGAGTTTGTACCTTCTCCTAAATCCTAATTCTTTCCTGTCCATTCATGTAGCAATTTAACATGGTGCTGTCCCTCTGGGCTCCTCTGCTAGGAACTAGAAACTCAGAGTGAGCAAAACAGACCCAAATTCCTGACACCACAGTCTTTCTGACTCCCTGCCCCTCCTAGTGTCATCTCCACCACCATCCCTGGATTTCACGCCCCCCCCCCCTCCCCCCACCCCACCACCTGCCCTGGCTCCCTTCCTGTCCTTACTTTTCAAGATCTACCCTGAAGCCTGGCTTATCTCATGGCCTTTCTAGATTCTTTCCAGTACATATTAGGATCAGTTTCTCAGAGCTCCTAGACTTGGAGCCAGGACTCAGAGTTGAGATGTCCTCACTCACTTTCTGAGTCCTCCAGGCGCTGGTAATTTCTAGCCCCCTATTTCTGGAAGGCCTAACTTAAGAACATGACAGGGGTTCTTCATGCTAGAAGCCCACTGCATAAAGTGCCTCTTTCCCTGGTCAGAGTGAGGGTTCTTAGGCTCATGTCCCGGCCCCTGAGGCCCATGGCATGTTCATCATGTTCTGCCACAGCAACCTCTTCACCTCGCACCCAGGGCCTCAGCAGACTCCATAGTGATGAGAAGGAGCCTTCTACCTACCCCATCTCATGCCATACTCTGACTGTAGCCCTGGCCGCCCCCATCCCTCCACCCCCGCCCCGAGATTTTTTGTTGACACAGCTCCATCAGTTTTTACACCATTACCCTCTTCCCCGCCACATACATACACACACACACACACACACACACACACACACACACACACACACACACACACACAGAGGCTCCTGAGAACCTGAGCCAAAGAGTGACAAGATGAGGATCAGGCAAAAATGCATTTCCATCTAATGACTGAATGTAATGGTCCTAAGTCAGGGGACGTGCCTTCCCTAAAGCTATGTTGCTTCCCAAACAACCCCTTGGGCCATACAAGTCAGAAACCTTCTCTGTAGTTTGTCCTGCTCAGACAGGTCTGAAGCCTAAAACAAGTATGACATAAGCCAAGCAAGAACACAAATCACCACTGTGCATTCCTTGCCCAAGGCAGACATTAGTAATCAATCACAGTGTGTGTTCTGTCTCATGAAGCTGTTAGGATTCTTCTCAACTCACTGTAGACTTCACCCCTATTTCTGCATCCTCTCATTAGAAATGGACCCACCTTTCTTCCTCTTGCCTGTCATGGCCCTCGAGACTCTGGTACTCCTGCTTGAACCCCTCCAGATTGTAAAGCCAATGGCTGCTTGATCCAGGTGCTCTCCCTCTCAGTACCTCATATTGAACTGTTTTCATCCTCATAATTTCATGAAATGGAAAAACCATTACCATCCCACTTGGGCACATAAGGAAATAAGGATATAAGAATTACCCAAAGTCAAAGATTTTCTCCAACTTACCTCAGTCATTTTAGTTGTTGAACAACCATTTTTATTAGTGAGCCAGGCCCAGTGCCCTAAGGACAAGAGTAGAACCCTGTGTGTTCCCTGGAAATAGCCTACAGGAGGTCATTTCTTTGGAGGGTCATTGTCATGGAATGTATGTCATGGAAGTATGGGAGCTCATTTGGACAGGGAGAGAACTGAGTCATAGACAGGAGTAAGGCCCAACCAAAAGTGAATGTTGCCACGCCACGAAAGAAGAAATCTGAATTCTCATAAATGTCTCTTCCTCCAGGTAACCCATTCTTCCAGTTCCTATAGAGCCTCCCTCCTTTCTCCCCAGCAGTCCTGTGCTGAAGATTTGCTTGATGGCAGTGTTTAGGGAAGGCACTTGTTCTCAGGCTGCTTCTTCTGCTATTACACATGTTGTATAGCATGACAGTTATTTGTTCTGCATGTGTGTACTAATGCTTACCACATGGTAGGCATTCCTCTTCTTTCTCCTCTTGTCTTTTTAATTAACTCACATGCTGGCTTCCTGCTGTTACTAGCGTGAGTGGGTAAGGGCACCATGCCTGAAAAACTCTGGATGCAGGACTGAAAGAAGGCCAAATGCGGTGGTTCACACCTGTAACCCAAGCCACTCAGGAGTAAGAGATCAGAAGGGAAATTTAGAAGATGCCCATTTCAACAAATAAGCCAGGGATAGTAGTATTCATCTCTAAACTCAGCTACTTGTTGGGTGGGGTGGGGTGTAAATAGGAGGATGACAGTCTGAGGCTATACCAAGACCCTACTTAAAAAATAACTGAAGAGCTAGCAATGTAGACTACTGGTAGAGTACTTGCCTAGCATGCTTGAAGCCCTGGGTTCAATTCCTTGGTACTACATACACAGAAAAGGCTGGAAGTAGTACTGTAGTTCAAGTGGTAGAGCACTAGCCTTGAGAAAGCTCAAGGACAGTGTCCAAGCCCGGAGTTCAGGCCCCAGGACTGGCAAAAAAGAAAAAAGAAAAATAACTGAAGCAAAAAGGACTGGGGGTGTGTTCAAGTGGTAGAATACCTGCTTAGTAACTGCAAGGCTCCAAATCAGAACCAAGAACCGCTCCCCCAAAGAAAGAAAGAAAGAAAAGCTGAGAGATGAAACTCAGAAAGGTAAGAAAACAACGATTCCAGTCAAGCTGCATCCTCAAGTTTATAAAGTACTTCTATACCCACAATCTAACCGATTTTTGTCATTTTGCCATTTGCTTTTTTGCCTCGAAGCAGAGTTTTGCAGCCTGGTCCATGGCGTCTTTCCTAAAACAAATCTAAAGGGAATATTCTAGATTATTACAGAAATGGATGAATATATTTCAAAAAGAAAATTAAAATCATCAGTGATCTTCATACCCCACAGAGAGCCAACATTCACAGCATCTTGTGGCTTTGCAAGTATGTGTGCTTCAACTTGATAAATATCTGATTGTGTGCCTTTAAATATGCACATGCATACAGCCCTTTGTTTTGTTTGCTTTTCTTTTATGATTTCAATGGAAGTTCAAGAGATTGGGTGGTAGCCTTGAGACAGCTCCTAGGCCCAGAGTTCAAGCCCCACAGTTGACAAAAAAAAGAAAGAAAGAAAGAAAGAAAGAAAGAAAGAAAGAAAGAAAGAAAGAAAGAAAGAAAGAGAAAGAAAGAAAGAAAGAAAGGAAGGAAGGAAGGAAGGAAGGAAGGAAGGAAGGAAGGAAGGAAGGAAGAAAGAAAGGAAGAAAGAAAGAAAGAAAGAAAGAAAATTGTATGTGCATTGACCACATACAGACTTATCCTCTTTATTCCCAGAAGAATGCACCAGAACAAGTATTTACATCTCATTTATAGTGCATTAGGTCTTGTAATTCATCTAGATGTAAAGAGTATAGGAGAATGTAAAGGTTATATGCAAATACTATACTAATTTATGCAAGAGATTTAAGAGATTTAGGTGTCATTGGGTACTAGAACCCGTTCCCCACAGGTATCAATGGATTACAATACAATTGGTGTTGAAACTCTCTTTACAAAAGTTGAAATTATTACATAACTGGCATATAGTTGAAAATTTTGCTTTTTAAATTTTTAATATTTTTACATTTTTATCCTAGTGTTTTTCAGGACAGGGGATTGAATCCAGGATCTCCTGCAGACTAGGCAAGCACTCTCTAACTTGAACCCCACCCCAACCTGCTTTATCTTCTTATGGTCTACGTTACATGCAATAAAATTCATCTCTTTTTCATGTACAATTCTGTGAAGTCTGACGTAGTCAGGTAGTTGAATAACTACCAAAAAAAAAATCAAGATATAGAACTATTCTGTTGCTTCTCAAATGTCCTTGTACCCCTTGCAGTCAGCCCCCGCCCTCACCCCTGGAAACCATTGGTTTTTCACTCCATGGTGTCGCTTTTTCTCCAATGTCACAGAAGTGGAATCATGCAGTGTGCCGTACTTCTGTTTCGACTTGACATTATGTGATCATTACATATTCTTCAAAAGTATTACTTTTTAATGACTGCCTGCCTCTCTCCACACCACTACCCTCCAGCTTGCCAAAGCAGTGTCTCTCTGGGAGAATAGAAATGAGAGGCAGCAGGTCATGCAGGAATGAACAAGGGCAGGTTTGATCTGATTACCACTCATCACCCATGACAAGGGGCACTGTCTCTTCAGCCTTCAGCTGAGTTCCATAGAGTCACAGAGGACTGCGAGGTGCATTGTGACCTGGACCCTTCATCCAGCCTTGCATGAGCCAGTGGCTCTCTGGCTGACATGTGCCAGCTTCTGGACTTGTGACACCACATGCAGATTTTCACCTAGGAGACAGAGACAGGAACTCCCTCCATAGGCCCATTGTGAAAAATGACTCTCAAAGCTGACCACAGGGCCTAGTACTGAGCTGTGTTCCTGGTTTCCTTCTTTCTCACCCCTTCAATACCTCTCCCCCCCCACAGCATCTGGGTCTTTCAGATCTTAAGTGTTCTCACACAAAAATGAACAAAATTAATAAACCAGAAATGCTAATTAGGTGAGGGGATGGCTTCATTGTAGGGGTAATTTCACAATGTATGGATATATCAAAACATCAAGTTGTACAGCTTAAATACTCACAGCTCCTATTTGGCAATTATACCCACAATGAAGCTAGAAAAGAAAAAGAGATGAGTTGATATTAATGGAAGACATACTGTCACCAGGCTCAAGCTGGCCCCCTGTGTTATTGAAAGGGTCTAAAGAGAATTAAACAGGGCCAAGTATGCCCAATGTGGTGGCTCATGACTGTAATCCTAGTTACTCAGGAGACTGAGATTTGAGGATTGTGATTCAAAGCCAGCCCGGGCACTAAAACCATGACACTCTTATCTCCAATTAACCACTAGAAAACCAGAAGTGGTGCTATGGCTCAAGGGCTGAAGAGCTCAGGGACAGTGCCCAGGCCCTCGGTTAGGGCGGTATCCTTGAGCTGAAGAGATCAGGGACAGCTACAAGGCCCAGAGTCCAAGCCCCACAACTGACACACACAAAGAGAAGGGGGGGAGGGAGGGAGGGAGGGAGGGAGGGAGGAAGGAAGGAAGGAAGGAAGGAAGGAAGGAAGGAAGGAAGGAAGGAAGGAAGGAAGGAAGGAAGGAAAGAAGGAAGGGAGGGGGGCCAAGTGTGGTGGCTTACATCTACAGTCCCAGCTATTCAGGAGGCAAAGGTAGGAGGATTATGGTCTGAGTCAGTTGTAGAAAAGTTGGCATAAGTCTCTATGTGGGGAAAAAGAAATAAGTAAAAGCCAAAGGGCTAGAAGACACGACTCAAATGGTAGAACACCTCTCTAGCAGGCACAAGGTCCTGAGTTCAAAACCCAGTTCTGTCAAGAAAGGGGGAAGAAAAAGGAAAGGAAAGGAAACTGAATGAAAAAAAGGAAAACTTAAGGCAGAACAAAAACAGTTAAGTTGGGAACAAATACACAAAGGAGCTTCTAGAACTTTTCACTGTAGATACAGAGGTATCCCCTCAGCACAGGACTGGAACAGGGATCTGTGATAACACTGACCGGGTTTGTTGGGTTTTTTCCCTACTAGAATGGCTGGAAGTATGTCCTGCATTCATTTTTGAAGTTTTAGAGCTATCTTCCCCACTGCCACCCGACATTTTCCTGTCCCTCCTTCTGGCTCCTTCAAATTCTCCCAGCAGAGCCGTCGCTACCGCAGAGTGTTGCTATGGAAAGATGGCAACAGCACTTGTGAATTTGTGAAGAAAGAAACAGAAAGGAAGGGAAAAAGAAAAAAATAGGACAGACAGGACTTTTTTTTTCAAGTGTTACAAAACTAGAAGAAACATCTTTCTACCATGAAATCTACTCACAGGCAAAGTCAGCAGACATTAGGGCTATATGGAATTGGTCTCTTGGGCCATAGGACTTTTTTTTTTTTTACAGAGCATTTCTATAGCCCATTGCTTGTGTAGAATTCTGAGGAGCTGTTGGACCTGTAGGTGGTGGCAGTAACCTTCTGTGTTTGCCAAATGGATCACACTTGGCAAAACAAATCACAAATGGTGCCAGTGTCAAGAGATACCTTGGAATAACTGGACTCCATTTTGTCTTCTTTGAAAGACCTTCTTCTCTGGTCCCCCCTATTTCCTATGTCAGGCCACCTCAACTTTGACTCTCTTGGGTTTCTTCAGAAAGCTCATTCTTGGAGCTGGAGCATGGCTTAAATCTCAGCTCTTCTTTGTCCAGCTCTGATCTTTGGGTATATTCCTCCAAGTCTCTGAGCTTCAGCTTCCACATATGTGAAACACCTAGTTTTTAAGGGGCTTTAAAGTGTAACATTGACATGTGGGGTAGCCCAGCCTCTGTCAGTCAGCTAGGTAACCCCATCAAGTGTGGACTCCTCCCCAACCCCTCCTCACCAGCCTTCAGCCTTGTCAGTCCCAAGTCTAGCTGTCAAGCATCTTCTTTTGCTCCTGATTAGTCTCCTGTATCTGCCTCTGCTCTGGTTAACTATATTTGCTACCTATGAAACTACATCAAAACTTAGACATTTCAGGCAAAAAAAACCTGGGATGACTGTAGCCATTGTTTGAGGAGGTTTTAGTATCATAGTTATGATACATCTCCACTCCAGGATGCCTGGAGCCTTTGCTGAGGTAAAGCAAGAATGCTGGACAAGCAACTCTCATCCCCCAGTAGCTTGGGCTTCCTCACAACATGGCGGCCACTGTCAGGCCTCTGACTCTCCTCAGGAGGCCTTGAGTGGTAGATTATTTCCCTATGGCTGCCAAAACAAAGTCCACACATCGAGTGGCTTGGGAGAAAGGTGTTTTCCTAAAGTTAGGGCAAGGTGTGAGCAATCATGTTCCCTCAGAAGGTTCTAAACCCACAGCCTCCCAGCTTCTGGCTGTTCAGGCTGCCTAGGCTTGCAGAGGCCCATCATACCCCTCTGTGTATCTGACTCTGCCTTCTCCTTTCTCCTTCTTACATAGACATCAGCCATATTAAATGAGGGCAAACTCAGTTACATCTATCAAGACCTTTGTTGTGGTTGTTGTCAAGTATACTTAAATTATTAGGGCTTCAGCATATGCTTTTTGGGGAATGCAGTTTAATCCATAAAAGTTACTAGGCAAAGATGTACTGCACCAATGTCCAACCTCATGCTACCTCACTTCTAGTTTCTCTGTTTCTCTCTCTCCCCGCCCCCCCCTCTCTCCCTCCCCTCTGAGGGATCCTCGAAGATAAAAGATGACAATACACCTGTGCCCAAAAACGGTCCTCAGTACATATTTTATGGAATGGAGAGAAGGAATTGGAGATGAATAAACAGATGAATTAGTGAATGAGACAAGTGAAAAGCTAGTGACCAGTGGACACAGCAGAAGATCCAACACTCCCCGTAGCTTGTGGGCCTGGGATTGGCCTGGTGTTGGCAGCTCTCTTGGATGTGGTCTCAGTGTGTTGAGGACCTCAGAGTTGCTTCTGTGGTGATACTGAAGGAGGACTACAGTCCTCTCCTCTTTCTTTGAAAAAACAGCAACAGTTCATAGAGGAACTACAGATGAATGGGAGGTGAGGATGCACACAGCCTTGCCTTTGAAAATATTTACCTCTCAAGGGAAACTGGTCTGCTTTGTTCATGGTATGTCCCCTGACTTACAGGCTTGCCTGGAAATTATAAAAAATATTTGGCAATGATCAGCAGGAGGCAATAAAAGCCTACAAGAGTGGAAGGTCCAGGGAAAAGAGTGTAGAAATTTTGCTAAGCCTTGGAATGTGTTTGGGGAAACTGAGAGCTCAGTTGATGCATTTGATAGATCTCTATACAGTCATAACATTCAATGTACATCTGTGAAAATGGAACTGGGTAACTTGGGGGAATGAGTGGGGTTGGTGGGAGGGAGAATGATGCAGGGGGTGACATTGATCAAGATGCATTATACTAATGATCGGACTTGTTGAATTAAATTCCCTATCTACAAGTACTTAAGATCATTTTTATGCACAGTATAAAAAGTATGCATTGTACTTATAAACTGACATGTTGAATTGAGCCCCTTTTGTGCAACTACTTAAAGATAATTTTTAAATTATAGATATGTAAATGTAAGATTTAGATACAGATATTTAACAAAGGCCCAGTGCAGGTTGTGACTGAGATGGGGAAATGAGGACCAGAGAAGTCATGCCTGGCAGAAGACACGGACAAACTGGACAGGGAAAGCGTCTGCTATGGTTTGTATAGATTGAGTGCTCGTGTGCTAGAATTTAATCTCTCCAGGGAGGCAGAAAGCCTGTGGAAACTTAACCTGACTCATGGGGTTTGGAGGTGGGCCTTTGGAAAGTGATGGGACAAAATCATCAAAGCAGAGTCCGTGATGGACTCCTGGTAAAATGAGAAGAGGGGGCAAGGCTAGAAGACACACACACACACACACACACACACATGCTCCCCATCTTCTGTCATGGATGCTCTGTGACCCCCCAGGATTCTGCCGGGGAGAAGATCATCTTCCCAAAGTAGCCTTGCTTGGGTCATTTTTTTTTCAATAGTGATGAAAAACAGACTAGTAGACTGTGAGAGAAGGGAATGTCATTTCAATCCAAGTAATCCAGCAAGGCATGATAATGGCTTGCCTCTGTGTGGCACAGCTGGAAGGTTATGAACCAGTGATAGGACCTGGATTTTTTTGGAGGAAGAAGAACAATCTCATGAGCCAAGCTAGCATATCCTGGGCACATCTAGCACAGGAGCAAACATCCAAGATGCCTTTGCGTTGCCAGCCTGAATGATAAGGGTTTACATATGATCTAGAGAGAATAGCAAAGGCCAGTACAGATGTCATTATACAAAAAGCCACAGGTGCCGCAAGGTTGTCTAGAATCGACTAACATTGTGGTGTACCAAAAGGTCAGCCTGGTGTGGGTCCTTACTCCAGTCCAGCAGGCAGCACTGATCCCATCACCTGTTTGTACAATAGGAAAGTACCCAGTTTATTCAAGTCAGAAGCTACCATCAGAGAACTGGTATGGAGAAGGAGCTGGATCACTGAAGATAACCTCGGGGGGAGAAACACATGGATTCAAGCAAAACTGCTCTGTGGCCCATAAAGCATTCCAGACCTGAGGGATGGGTCTTCCCATTACGCTGTTCCTGGTACAGTGATTGGTGCAGAGGAGTGGGGAGGGCTGAGCCGAAATGGACAAGCAGGCCATGCCTTTCTCCAAAATGACATAGAACTGTGAGAGAGGAGCCAGGTGCCTATAGCTCATGCTTGCAATCCTAGCTTTTCAGAAAGCTGAGATCAAGCCCACACAGAGAACTCTACAAGACTCCAGCGCCAACACAGTCAGCAAAAACCAGGATTGGAGGTATGGTTCAAGTGTAGAGCACCAGCCAAGCAAGCAAGCCCAATGAATGCGAGACCGAGACCCTGAGCTCAAACCCTAGTACCAACAACAACAACAAAAAAAAAAAGGAAAGGAGGGAAGAAGAGGGGGGAGAGGGAGGGAAATAGAAAAGAAGGATTATGAAGGATTATGGAATAAGACCCCTAAGGTTCTTTTCCAAATTAAAATTAATACCTTCCTAGGCTGAGCATGGTAGGACACAGGTGCAGTCCCAGATGGTTTCTTCTAGAGACTCTAAGAGAGAACTGTCCTCCAGCAGCTCCACGGCCACGTACAGTCCTTGGTGTTTCAGACCTTCTGTCCTCCAGCACACCACCCCATGTCTGTGCTCATCATCCCATCCCCCCTTCCTTTATAGCTCTGTCTCCCTCTGCCCCTCTCGGGACTCTCTGATCACACATCAGGCCCAACTGGGTGGGCCTCTAGCATCTCTAGTGTCTTAGTCACTCTTGAGAATTCTCTTTTACCATGCACCATTCCCAGATCTCAGAGAGATTAGGTCCCGGGTATCTGTGTTGTTTTTTACACACATATGTTGAGTCTGTGTGGTTTGTGTGACTTTGTGAAGGCTCTCTGTCAGAGAATAAGAATAAAGACTCAGCCTTCATCCACATCATTCAGATGAAAGGAAGGCTCTTCCAGGTAGAGATGAAAGAAGCTGAAGGGAAAGCTGTGAGTGTAGGGTGCAGACAGTGGCTAGAGGGGGCCGGGTCTGGGAGGGAGAAAGACATCTGACAGGCAGAATGTCACAGCTGCTGAAAAGCTCTATTTGTCTCTGATACGTGCCTGGGGAGCAGAGAAATCTCCTGGCTTCAGGAAGATGGAGTGTGTGTGGATTCCCCCAAGGAGGGGAATGAAAAGGTTACACCAGAAATTGTCGATAGAACAAATCCCCGTAGCCTCCCAGCCTCTAAATGTTTTGATAGCAGAATGTGATGGATTGTAAGTCAGAGTAGGCTCATCTGAAACATTTGATAGCACCTTATTTATTTATGTACGTGACACATAAAACCAGAATGGATTCCCTTTCCTTTCCGTTGCATAGTGATTTTTTTCCCTCCTCACTACAGAAGCACATCACTCTTTGCTTGCTGTGATTGTAGGGATATAGGAAGGATGGAGAGATGCTTGTACTCTGTGGTGGCTGCTTTAAGCCTTCCCATACAGAGAAAGAAAGAATGCTTTGCCTTGGAAAAAATCAAGAAGTAATGGTCTCACAATAGGTCTTCATCTATAATTTTGTTGCTTTTTTTAAACAATCAAAGCAAGGTGATTGCTAAGGAGAGAGAAAGGGAGACATCTGTGGTCAGACTTGAGATGGATCTATGGATCTATCGAAAATGTGGAGTCATGAGATAACTTGATCTCATCTTGGGGACTCAATCCTGGTCTTCGTCACTCTCTCGCGCTAATTTCTGCTTCATCCACCATCATCACAGAACCACCTGTAGTTGGTCCGAAGCATTGCTATGGTGTATTGAGCATTTTACAAGGACCTGGTGTGAGGAAAGGGCATTGAGAAGCATCTGCTACTCCATTCCAACCGACCTCGACACTTCTTTTTAAATACCAGCAATGTTTGAAGAGTGGCACAGCGCGTTGTGATGGAGTCTGGGGGTCTAAAGGCTTCTCCACAGCTTGTTCTCCAAACTCCAAAGGCAGGTTTTGAAGACAGGGATGATGTGATCAGATTCATGTTTAGCATGATGTTTGGTCATGACAGATGTGAGGCTCATTCTTAGGGAGGTGGCAGCCAGCAATCTAGAGAAAGGAAGTACTAACATCTGTGATTGACTTTATTGTTCTCAATTCGTGAAAATGCAAGGTGACCCCTAGGAGGGGAAATAGTACTTGTGTTCACATTAAGAGAGAGGAAGTGGTATGGAATCACAGGGATATAGCAAGGACGCAGGGAAAAGGCCCTAGGAGAGAGCTAGAAAGGGATATTCCGCAGGCCACTTTGCTGGAAACAGGCAGAGAATGCCTCCTAGAAAGAAATGATAATGGTGAAGACATTAACCTGACACTGATGATTGGGATACTTTGTTGGGATCCCAACTGACTGTTGACAACCATGAGAAATGACAGAGTGCCCTACTCAAACTGGCTTAAACAAGATTAACCAACGAAAATGACCTTGAGTCTGTTAGACTCTGACACTAGGATTTTGAAGGATGTTCCCAGGATTGTCCCTGTCTCTCCCATCTCAGCTCTCAGCATGTCTTCTCTTGCAGTGATAGGACAGACAGGAGGACTTTGGGCCAATCCCCTCTTAACTCCAGAAAAGGAGAACTTTATCTCTCCTGATGGTTCCAACAACAGCTGGAGAATGGAGTCCCCAGTGGACTTTACCACCCTACCCGAGCCTATCCCTTCACCTCTTGTGATTACTAGACAGGACACTCTGGATTGGTCAGGACCAAGTCACATGCTCACTGCCAGGGAAGTAGGAAGGGAGAAGAGAGGCATCACACAGGCCAGGCCAGAGGTAGGGAGGAATGTCATGAGATCACCCAGCTGGAGCAGAAGGATGAGAAGACAGCTGGGCCAGAAACGTAGATGAAGTAGTAGAACACCTGTCTAGCAAGCCTTGAGTTCAAACCATGTACCTCCAAAAAAGGAAAAGAAAAATAATAGCAATAAGATAGGAATTAAGAGACAGAAGCAGAAAGGCCGGGTGCCCAATTAACTATGGGATGGAGGAAAAGGAGGAATCCAGTACTGAATGAGTAGATTCTGATGCTTTCATTTGGAATAAGGAACTGCACACAAACACCACTTTGTAGAAGCATTTGACTCGGTTGGTTTTAGACTTGTTAAAGTTGAGGTACACAGGGGCTGGGAGTTTAGTCTAGTGGTAGAGTGCTTGCCTACCATGCACAAAGACCCAGGTTCAATTCCTTGGTACCACATACATTGAAAAGCCAGAAGTGGTGCTGTGGCTCAAGTGGTAGAGCACTAGCCTTGAGGAAAGCCCAAAGACAGTGCTCAGGCCCTAAGTTCACTCCCCAGGACTGGCAAGCTGAGGTACACAGGAGCCCTATCCACAGGTATTTAGAAACACAAATGGTGCATGTGAAGAAGTCCACTTGTGAGCTGAAGAGCTCAGGAACAACACCTAGGCCCAGAGTTCAAGTCCCACAACTGAGAACAACAACAGAGAAAGTCCACCTGGCTCTGCCTCACCCTTCAGAAGAGGGACCAAGGGTCATTCTGCTTTGGGAATGAATGTCCATGTTGTAGTCATTGATCATGTTCCTTAGCCTTTATGGATCATCCTTGTTTAAAAAATATATATAGTTCACACCTGTAATCCTAACTGCTCACAAGGCTGAGATCTGCAGTTCAAAGTCCAAGAGACCACCTTTCTCTAATATACCTACTGAATTCCTTCCAGAATTCCTTCCCAGAGCCCAGGAGTAACATTACAATTTTAAAACAGAACGCAACAATTCCCCCTCCCGAAGACACATTCTAACCTTAGTGAACAGGATCTATTAACAGCTCTGCCAGGAGACCCTGCAAAGCTAAAAACCCATCCTTTTTGGCTTTGATATCTTGACAAGGTGCTTGCTTTGAAAGCTCCCGGACAGCCCTGTTATTTCCTCTGCCAACCTACCACCACCGTGAAAAGGCCTGAAATGAGCAGTGCTGTCCTATCCTGTCTTGGAGCCTCAAGGTGTGATTTCCCTGAGTGCCACGCCTGAGTTCTTTGGGCTCCCGGCTTGATGTCCAGTATGATGTGGGACTTTACAGATCTCTCCGACTTCCTGCCTCCATGCTCTCCTCCTAGGCTGGAGACCCACAGCACCAGGGCTCTGCCAGCCATGCCCCAGATGCCTTCCTATGGGGGGTCAAGAACAGGATATGCCTTTCAAGCTCCTTGCTTCATAGGGAACTTATCTGGCAGTCAGACCCACTTTTTCTTTCTCCAAGAGACCACAGGCCACCAGGCACCAGTGGGTCACACCTGTAATCCTAGCTACTCAGGAGGCTAAGATCTGTGGATCGTGGTTCAAAGCCAACCCAGGGAACCAAAATCCAGAGACTCTTATTTCCAATTAACCACCAGAAAACTGGAAGTGGAGCTGTGGCTCAGAGTGGTGGAGCAGTAGCTAAAGAGCTCAGGGACAGTGCCCTGGTCCAGAGTTCAAGCCCCACAACTAACCAAAAGAGAGAGAGAGAGAGAGAGAGAGAGAGAGAGAGAGAGAGAGAGAGAGAGAGAGAGAGAGAGAGAGAGAGAGAGAGAGAGAGAGAGAGAGAAAGAGAGAGCGAGCACAGGCCATCTGGATAGATGGGATAGGAAATGACACCACCTGACTCTGGAAGTAAGCATGGAGAAAAGGAAAAAAAAAAAATAGGCTGTCTGTGGGAGAGTGATTGCTTTTGGGGTAGAAGTGGGGGTGAGTGTGCATGTGCATACACTCACATATGCATGCACTCTCCCTTAGCTTTTTTGCTCAAGGCTAGCACTCTACTACTTGAGCCACAGCTCCACTTCCAGCTTTTTGGTGATTAATTAGAGGTAAGAGTCTCATAGACTTTCTTGCCCCAGCTGGCTTCGACCTACAATCCTCAGAGGTAGGAACACAGGCATGAGCTACCAAAGCCTGCTGGCAAGGCTTTTAATGGTAATGTTTTTTGTAAGCTGGGGAGAAAGTTGGGTATCTCAAGATCACCTGAGGCAAAGAGTTGGTCATATGTGTCAAGAGAATTATTTCCAGACCTTGAACTAAAGCCAGTAATCAGAAATAAAGAGAGGGGGAAAACTAAACTGGGAAAGAGCAAAGGAAAGGGTAGCATTGTCCAAAAAAAAAGGACTTGGTGAACCAATTCAATAGTGATACTCACAAGACACTATGTTGAAAATGAACTTTACAATTTGGAGGAAAGTGGAGTCAGGAAGGGGGAAAGCAGGAGAAAATGAGTGAGGGGTAACATTGTTCACACTGTCCAAAAAGAAATGTACCTGGGGCCGGAGTTTGGCCTAGTGGTAGAGTGCTTGCCTAGCATGCACGAAGACCCGGGTACCACATACATAGAAAAAAAAAGCCAGAAATGGTGCTGAGGCTCAAGTGGTAGAGCTCTAGCCTTGAGAAAGTCCAAGGACAGTGGTCAGGCCCTGAGATCAAGCCCACGACTGACAAAAAGAAAAAAAGAAAGAAATGTACTTATGTGACGTATGTAACGGTAACCCCTCCGTACATACCTTTCCATTAAAATTTAAATTCAAAAAAGAAAGAAATTGTACTCTGCCAGCAGGTTAAGATCTGAGGATTGTGGTTCAAAGCCAGTCCTGGCAGGAAACTCTATAAGACTCTTATCTCCAATTAATTGCCAGAAAAATCCAGAAGTAGAGCTGTGGCTCAAAGTGGTTCAGCAGTGGCCTTCAGTAAAAAAGCTCAAGGACAGCACCCAGATCCTGAGTTCAAGACCCATTACCACCAAAAATGAAAAAAAAATGTACTCCTTACCTGACCTTTGTAACTGTTACCCTTCTGTACATCACCTTTATAATAACAATTTTAAAAAATTTTAAGCCAGAAATAGAATTGTGGCTCAAGTGGTAGAACACCAGCCTTGAGCAAAAAAAAAAAAAAAAAAAAAAAAAACTAAGGAACAGTGTCCAGGCCCTGACTTCAAGCCCCAATGTTGGGGTTTATTATTTATTTATTTTATTATTTATTTATTTTTCTATTTTGAGAATAGGTCTCACTATATAGTTCAAGTTGGTTTTGAACTCACTGTGTAACCCAAGCTAGTTCATAATCCTTCTGCCTCAGCCTCTACATCTGGGGTGCTGGAATTATATTTGCATACTACTGTACCAGGCCTTCTTATTCATTCTCTAAATACCCATAGACATCTACTTGCTGGCTCCAGTTAAACACCTTGTTTACCATAGATGCAAAACAGTTTTCAGTTTAGCTACTCAGGAGACTGAGATCTGAGATTCAAAGCCAGCCCAGGCAGCAAAGCCCATGAGACTTTTATCTCCAATTAACCACCAAAAAGCTAAAAGTGGAGCTGTAGCTTGAAAGGTATCATGCTTGAGTACAAAAGCTCAAGGACAGGTCAGGAGTTTGGCCTAGTGATAGAGTGCTTGCCTAGCATGCACCTGGGTTCAATTCCTCAGCACTACGTACGTAGGAAAAAAAAGCCAGAAGTAGTACTGCAGCTCAAGTGGCAGAGCTCTAGCCTTGAGAAAGCCCAAGGAGGATACTCAGGCCCTGAGTTCAAACCCCAGGACTGGCAAAAAAAAAAAAAAAAAAAAAAAAAAAAGCTCAGGGACAGCATCCCAGGCCTGAGTTCAAGCCTTAGAACTGGTACACACTCTCTCTCTCTCTCTCTCTCTCTCTCTCTCTCTCTCTCTCTCTCTCTCTCTCTCTCTCTCTCTCTCTCTCTCACACACACACACACACACACACACACACACAGTTTTCAAGGTCTGACATTATACTCTCAGCTCTCTTTCTCCTATTCCAGCCACCCCTTCAAGTCTTGTTACCTCTGCTTCTTTTCTGCACCTTTTCATCTCTAAACATAAGGTGACACTCTTCCTCTTCCCCCGCTTCCCCCCACAACTTCCTGCCGAGTTGTTTCCACTTTTCTGCCCAGAGATAGAGACTGTGACCTCTCACATTTATAAGGACCAACTTTGCCACATGAGTGTTTGCTCTGGGTGCCAGATTGGGGAGGGGCATAGGAATTACCCAAAAGGAACTGCGAATTGCTTTTGAGATGTGGAAAGCCACTGAGCCTCTCTTTGTCCTTGTCTCACAGGAAAGGTGCTGCCTGTTGAGCTTAGCAGCGGGCACATTTACAACTGCTCATGCTGAAAAGCATTCTGAAAACTGTCAGAGGAGACGTCAGCGCTCAAGGAAAGCCAAAGCCACTTGAGGGGGCATCAACCCCAAAGCGAGCGTTCCCTCTTATTTGTCCCAGGACTTTTCCCACTATCCTCCCCTCCCCAACTCCAAAAAGAAGCCATTGTGGCCCACAGACAACATGGCGAGCAAACGAAAATCTACAACCCCGTGCATGGTTCGGACATCCCAAGTGGTAGAACAAGATGTGGCCGAGGATGCAGACAGGGCCAGAGACAAAGGAACGGGCTTGCCCCAGTCTGATGGTGCCAAGGACAGGTGGGCAGCAGATCCTGAAAACTCTTCCAAAGAAACTGAATTAATAGAGGTGAAACCCACAGGGGAAAACCCATCCAAAAAACTCCAGGGGGGTTACGAGTGCAAATACTGCCCCTACTCCACCCAGAACCTGAACGAGTTCACGGAGCACGTGGACATGCAGCACCCCAACGTCATCCTCAACCCCCTGTATGTGTGTGCTGAGTGCAACTTCACCACCAAAAAGTATGACTCCTTGTCGGAGCACAACTCTAAGTTCCACCCCGGGGAGGCCAACTTCAAGTTAAAGTTAATCAAGCGCAATAATCAGACCGTCCTGGAGCAGTCCATTGAAGCCACCAATCATGTCGTGTCCATCACCGCCAGTGGCCCCGGAAGTGGGGACAGTGACCCTGGCCTCCCCGTGAGTAAAACCCCCATAATGAAGACAGGAAAACCGAAAGCTGACACCAAGAAGGCTCCCAAAAAGCCTGAGGAGGCCATCCCTGAAAACCACATGGAAGGGACAGCCCGCCTGGTGACGGACACAGCGGAGATACTGTCCAGACTTGGGGGCGTAGAGCTCCTCCAAGACTCCTTGGGACACGTCATGCCTTCTGTACAGCTGCCACCAAATATCAACCTTGTCCCCAAAGTCCCTGTCCCGCTGAATACTACCAAATACAACTCTGCCCTGGACACAAATGCCACCATGATCAATTCCTTCAACAAGTTTCCTTACCCGACCCAGGCTGAGCTGTCCTGGCTCACGGCTGCCTCCAAGCACCCAGAGGAGCATATCCGGATCTGGTTTGCCACCCAGCGCCTAAAGCATGGCATCAGTTGGTCCCCGGAGGAGGTAGAGGAGGCTCGGAAGAAGATGTTTAATGGTACTATCCAGTCAGTCCCCCCCACCATCACTGTGCTGCCTGCCCAGCTGGCCCCCACGAAGGTGTCGCAGCCCCTCCTCCAGACAGCGCTCCCCTGTCACATCCTTGGCCAAAGCAGCCTGGTCCTGACCCAAGTGACCAGCGGGCCAACCACTGTCTCCTGCTCACCCATCACTCTTGCCGTGGCCGGAGTAACCAACCACGGGCCAAAGAGACCTCCGGTGACTCCCCAGGCCGCCCCCGAGCCCAAACGTCCACACATTGCCCAGGTGCCAGAGCCTCCCCCCAAGATGGGCAATACTCCCCTCCCCCCAGCCAGCGACCGCAAGAAGACCAAGTTGCAGATTGCACACCTCAAGGCCAGCTTCCTCCAGAGCCAGTTTCCCGACGATGCCGAGGTCTACCGGCTCATCGAGGTGACCGGCCTGGCCAGGAGTGAGATCAAGAAGTGGTTCAGCGACCACCGGTATCGCTGTCAGCGAGGCATCGTCCACATCACCAGCGAGTCCCTTGCCAAAGACCAGATGGCCATCTCTGCCTCCCGGCACGGCCGCACCTACCACGCCTATCCAGACTTTGCCCCCCAAAAGTTCAAAGAGAAAACACAAGGTCAGGTGAAAATCCTAGAAGACAGCTTTTTGAAAAGCTCTTTTCCTACTCAAGCGGAATTGGATCGTCTAAGGATAGAGACCAAGCTGAGCCGGAGAGAGGTCGATTCTTGGTTCTCAGAGAGGCGGAAGCTCCGAGACAGCATGGAGCAGGCTGTCCTGGATTCCATGGGATCCAGCAAAAAAGGCCCAGACGTGGTCACTCCCAATGGTGCTCTGTCTCGACTCGACCAGCTGTCCGGTGCCCAGCTCCCCAGCTCCCTGCCCAGCCCTGCACCAGCAGTCACACAAAGCCAAGAACAGGTTCATCTCCTGAGAAGCACCTTTGCAAGAACACAGTGGCCTACTCCGCAAGAGTACGACCAGCTGGCCGCCAAGACCGGCCTGGTCCGAACTGAGATCGTGCGCTGGTTCAAGGAGAACAGATGCTTGCTAAAGACTGGAGCCTTGACGTGGATGGACCATTATCCACAGCCGCACAGCTCTGAGGAGCCCGGCTCCGAGGCTGTGGCCAGGAAAGTCACAAAACCCATCGGCGAGAGCCCAAAGAACGGGAGCGAGGTGGCACCGCACTATCACAAAGACCCCAAAATGCTCTGCGAAGAAGACTCGGAAACATCGGTCCCCAGAGGAAAAGCAGCCAGCGAGCAAGCCAAGGACAGTTTCCAGGCCAAGCCCTCAGAGGCCCCCTCCGACAGGTCAGAGGGCAGCAGTCGGGATGGCCAGGGCAGTGACGAGAACGAGGAGTCAGGCATCGTGGACTTTGTAGAGGTGACCGTGGGAGAGGACGACGCCACCTCAGACAAGTCAGATAGCTGGAGTCAGGTGGCAGGAGATGGAGCTGCAGAAGTGGCTGACTCAGACTCAGATGGCACTCCTGCCCAAGCTAGCCAGGCCTAGCCAGGTAAGCCAGATGGGAGGAAGTGCTTTCCTTTCTCTCCACTGACAAGGTGGTGCTTAAATGGTGCATTCTCTCACTTAAGAGTTACTAATTGACAACAACAGTACATATCTATATACACATACACGTATACACACACACACACACACACACATATAGAGGGGGGGCATTGCTCACTTACATAACAAACAAATAGAATCTTGATGTGATCTGCAAATTGACTGTCCTGACCTGTGCATTGGAGGCTCACATCTGAAATCTTAGCCATTCAGGGGGTTGAGATCTGAAGATTGTAGTTCAAAACCAAGCCCAGGCAAGAAAGCCTCTGTGACTCCTATTTCTAATTAACCAGCAAAAATCCCAAAGCAAAGGGTTGGTTCAAGTGGTAGAATGCTAGCCTCGAGTGAAATAGTTAAGCAATAGTGCTTAGGCCCTAAGTACAAGCCCCAATACTAGACACACACACACACAAAAATCTAAATAAAAATAAATTGACTATCTTTTATTTTAAACACTTGAGGGTAGAGGCATTTCAGATTTCACAGTATTTATATATATATGTAAATAAGATGTTGGCATATTTACATATATATAAATAAGATATAATACAGTAGCTTGGGTCTAAGGCCCAAGTCTCAGCATGAAATTACTTTATATTTCGCAAACACCTTATTCACACAGCCCAAAGGTAATTTTGTGCCATGTACTTCGTTGCTTTTTTATTTTGTGCCAGGATTAGGGCTTGAGTTCAGGGCTTCTACCTTCACTCAGCTTTTTCAAATTAAAAAAGAAAATATTACTCTTACATAGTTGCATGAAGGGGCTTCAGTTCACCCTGTCAATCTATGGGTATAATAAATCCTGATCACTGTCACCTTTTTTTCCACCACTCGCCCAGACTGCTCACCTTTTCTGCTCACAGCTGATATTCTACTACCTGAGCTATGCCCCCCCCCGTCCTTACAACTTTTTTTTTTAATCATTTTTTATCATCGTGTGGAATTTGAAGCTGCTATTGGAGCTGAAAACATTTTCAATTTTGCCACATTTGGGATTGTGGTATTTCACACTAGGAAGATTCAACCTGTGATCATTGTGTGTATTTCTGTTGTACAACATGATGTGTTGAAATCTGGACATGTAATGTGTTCAGTGGAGCCTCCCTAACTCATAATGTCCATCTCAGGTCCACTGGCCATTGTCTTTCCGGCAGAGTCCCTTGTCAAGTTCCTTTGATAAAGAGAAAGAAAAGCAGAGATGGGCAGTCATGTGAACTTATTTACAGGGTTGTGCTAAGCCGGGGACAGCCTTGCCACTATGGCCTGTTTAAGATTCCAGCTGCTGGTCCTATCCATACTGTGTCTTTTCAGAGCAGTAAGAACAACATAATTTCTGCGTGTTTTGCACTTGTTGCAATAAAGGACAGTGTTTTTTGTTTTGTTTTGGTTTTTTTCCTTTTCTTTTCTTCTATCCAGTGTTACCAAGAGTGTTTAAGTTGACTGAATTGGAGATTTTGGGTTATTTCACTTTACCTGAAATGCTCTACAAATGCGTAATATATTGCCTTGTTGCTGCTCAAGGAAGCTGCTCTCTGCTGAGGTCCTCAGACCCCTTCAAGTCTGAAGACACCTGTGTAAATTTAGACCTGTGGGGGCCACAAAAGCCAGGGAAGCGAGGTTGCCATGGTTACTAATGGCCTGGTCATGGACATAATCGGACATGCCTGTGCCTGTGCTCCTCACTGGGTCAGTGCCAGTCCAGGCCCTAGCTCAGAAGCTGGCTTAGGGATGAGTAGAGAAAAGAGGGGATTCCTTTGCTGAAAGATTTGGCAAGGGCACCCTGGAATACAGGGCAAAATGTGTGACTGCCCAGGTGCACTTCTAAAGGGCACCTCTCATGCTATCCTTTAGAATAATGACATAGAGGTGAGAACCTTCCAGATGATTTTACAAGATCCTAAAGGCAGCTCTAGAAATGGGCACACCTTTGTGGTAATGAACCCCACAATAATTCATTCATTTACTTGGTAATAAAGCACCTGACAAATGAGGAGAATCTTCTAGAAGCCTTCTTGGAACCAGTTCTAAACCAGCTTTAAAAAAAAAAAAAAAGCAGTTTAATGAGCTGCTGCTCACCTCCATTGCCTTGGCTTTCTTCTCTCTGGCCAGTTTTTTGCACTCTGGGTGTAGTACTTTATGCCCATCATTCTCTGCTAAAGCACGAAGCAAAAAATAAGAGGATCACAATCCAAGGACATACCCAGGCAGGGGAAGCCAGACCCTGTCTCAAAAATAACCAATGCAAGGGGTCTGGGAGTTTGGCCTAGTGGTAGAGTGCTTGCCTAGCATGCACCAAGACCTGGGTTCGATTCCTCAGTACCACATATATTTAAAAAAGCCAGAAGTGGTGCTGAGGCTCAAGTGGTAGAGCTCTGGCCTTGAGAGAGTCCAAGGACAGTGCTCAGGCCCTGAGCTCAAGCCCAGAACTGGCAAAAAATAATAAATAAATAAAAATAACCAGTGCAAGGACAGGAGTTTGGACTAGTAGTAGAGTGTTTGCCTAGCATACATGAAGACCCAGGTACCACATACATAGAAAAGGCCAGAAATGGTACTGTGGCTCAAGTGGTAGAGTGCTAATTTTGAAGAAAAAGCCCAAGGACAGTGCTCAGGCCCTAAGATCAAGCCCCAGGATTGGCAAAACAATAAATAAATAACCAATGCAAACAATGTCCTAAGTGCAGCTAGACAGTACAGTGCTTACCTAGCAAGTTCTGAAGTCCTGCATTCAAAATGTCCATACTACCACAAAGAAAAGCTATCCCTGTGATAAAAAGAACAGTGTGGGCCAAGGTCCAGAGACAAGCAAAGGATTCATGTAACTAAGGACCTTAAGCAGTTTGGCATAGCCAGAAATTAGAGTCTGGGTTCATTTAAGCTAAAAGCAAGCCCCATGGGTCTCTAGAATAGACAGATGGATTTGCTGGATTTGAATATTAGGGTGCACAGCATGGCAGGGTGAACTTGGATGGCATATCCCGAGAGGTTTCCCAGGCTACAGTCCTCTGAAACCCTGGGGCCATCTGTCCCCACCTTTTCTCCCAAGTTATTTGCCACTCCTACTGGAGCATGCACATCTGAGTGAGCTGTGGCTGAATGATCCCCGCCCCCCAGACTTCAAACAGCAATCCTCAGATCTCAGCCTCCTGAGGAGCTAGGATTACAGCGTGAGCCACCAGCACCCAGATGACAGCAACATTTGAATCGACATCAAGTAAGGCAGAGATGGAGGAACTAGCTACACCCCCAAAACAAAGAAAATCTGAGAACCCCATTCTTTTCTTTTTAAATGCTATAAGTGCGAGCTGGAAACCATTAAACTGTTAAACACATGGCAACCATAGACATCCCTAATCTTGGGGGGATCTGCCATATTGTGGATGGGCTAGCAGTGAAATCTAGAGGCTCTCTCAAGTTCTAATCAGAGACACCTCAAAGAAGGCTCCCAACTGAGAGGGGAAAAACATCTTCCTAAATTATTTCACAGCTTTTATGAACCAAGAATATGATGTGTCTCTTGAAATTCAAAATTCCTCAGTGATGCCTCTGCCTAAACACGCGATCTTGAAAAGTGCAGTTTGCTGAAAAGGTTACACATATAATCATCCAGAAATAATTTGTGGTGCCAGAAGAGAAAAAAGATGAAATTTAGTGAGAAAAGCCTGTCAAAAGCTGAGATAGGCTGGAAGCTAGACTTCTCATGCCAGTTAGCTAAACTGTGAATGGAAAGAAAAAGTTCTTGAAGGAAACTGAAAATAAACATATGATTATACAGTGAAGAACACACAATCTAGAGATTACCTTGGTTTGAACCCTACCACTTCCCAGTGTGTGCTCATGGGTAACTTACTTATTAGCCTCTCTGTTCCATTCCCTCACCTGTAAAAGAGGAATAACAATAATACCTATACTTCTGAGGATGGATATAAACATTAAATAAAATGCATTCTAAATATCACTGCATATTATCATATCTCCTACCATGCTTGGAAATGGCTCCCTGTAATAATAATAAAAAAAAACAACGAAAGCACATAAAATACTTAGCAAGTGCCCAGGCACTCTGCCAGAACCTGCTGCCTACATTAACTCATGGAGTTGTCACAACTCAACCTGGTGGATATGCCCATCATGCCCTGGGTACAGCCCATAGCCACTATGTGGAAACATCAGAATCCATCCCCAGATTTGTCTGACTCTAGAAGCCATGGGGACCAGCTGTCTCCCAGGATGCTTGAAGGAATTAAAGTCCACCAGAAAGTCACACTGTTTTCAAAAGCCTAATCCATGCTGGGCATGTCCCCTAATACCAGTCTGTATCCAGGAAACACACTTCTGTCTTAAGACAGCAGGCACTGAAGGATGTGTGTAACTCCTCCAAGCCTTAGGATAGCTTAGGAAGAAATCCCCACACCAGCCAGGTGTCATCCTAGATACTCAGGAAACTGAGAACTGAGGATCATGGTTTGAAACGAGCCCATGCAGGAATATCCCTACAACTCTTATTTCCAATAAACTACCCAAACAGCCAGAAGTGATCCTGTGGCTCAAGTGGTATAGAACAAGCTTTGTCCCTGAGCTCTTCAGCTCAAGGCTAGCACTTTACCAGTTTAAGCCACAGTGTCCACTTCCGGTTTTCTGGTGGTTCACTGGAGATAAGAGTCTCACTGACATTCATACCCAGTCTGGCTTTGAACCTTGATCCTCAGATGTCAGCCTCCTGAGTAGCTAGGATTACAGGTGTGAGCCACCAGCATCTGGCTTAGAGTGCTGGCTTTGAGCAAAAGCTCAGGGACAGCTATCAATCAATCAATCAATCAATCCCATACCTCACCGAAAGGGCCAGGGAGGAACAGGTCAGCAGCCTTCCACTCCATTAGACAGTGATCCTCTTGATGACATCTCTCTCTGATTTGTGTTGTCCTTCTAGGGTACATGGATAAACCTCTCCTGATAAGGGGATGCTCTGACCTTGAAGAGACCTTACTCACGTGGGCCACCTTGCCAGCGACTCCAAGTGCAACTTCTTCATTTGTGTGTGCCTGGAGGGCACGGGGGACCCCCAGCCGCTCCCCACACACATATAACCCAGAGGCCCCGTGGGAATTGTTCATAGTGCCAAAGTCCTACTACTGCATTTTCACTGGGGCCTTGTACATAGTTTGCTCCTCTGCCCTGGCCACCTCCTCCCCACCCCCAGCCACACCCACCTCTTGCTATACTGGAACTGATTTATACAATGTGGGAATTTTGTTACCTTTTTAATTGAGGGAAACTTCCTTTTTAAGGCACTACTATTGTAAGAGTTTTTCCAGGTGGGAGAGCTAAACACATTGCTTTTCCCTTTCCTCTACTTTCTTGTCTCTCATTAATTTAGGGTATTAGTAGGAATGCCATTACAACTACTGGATTGTAGGTAGGGACAATTTCTTTTTGAAGGTAGTTTGAAATTTGGAACTTTTTCTTGGTGAGAAGGGCTGAGATTGGACCTCTATCTCAACTGGGAATAGGTTTATAGATGGCAGAGCTTTCAAGTCAAACCCATTTCCCCAGCTGCCTTTGGGGAAATACTGCCTTAGCCACATACAGGCTTTCTGCACTGCTGAGGGGTCTGACTTTTTTTTTTTTCCTTTTTTCTTTTGCAAGTCCTGGGGCTTGAACTCAGGGCCTAGGCACTGTCTCTGAGGGTTGTTTTTGTTTTCTTGGTTTTTTTGCTCAAGGCTAGTACGCTACAACTTGAGCCACATCTCCAGTTTGGGCTTTTTTCTTTTTAATGATTAATTGGAGATAAGAGTTTTCATGGACTTTTCCTGCCCAGGCTAGCTTTGAACCCTGATTCTCAGATCTCAGCCTCTTGAGTAGCTAGGATTATAGGCGTGAGCCACCAGCACCCAGCTTAGGTCTGATTTCTTAACTGCTTGGGATTAGGAGGCAGCACTGGAAGAGCTGGGTAACAGAGACTATCTTCTCTAAGTACTTTTTTAAATATCAGCAGAAAGGGCTCCGATATTTGTTATCATCCTCATTATTCTTATGGAATTAAAACAAATAAATTATCTTCCTACTTAGATGGTACAAAGATAAACAGCTTTGGTTTTAATTTCTTCTAACTTCCTTTTTTGGTGTGGCATTTGATAAGATTTCAGCTTGCAGCCTCACCATGAATTTTTTTTTTTTAATTTGAGTGTGTATGTGTTTGTTTTGGGCCAATGTTAGCTACTGAGTGCACTTTTTTTCAGTTAGTCCTAACTTTTGAAGAAAAAAAAACCAAGAGATATATCTGGTGTAAATGTTGCAATATGAATTATGTTTGCAATCCCTCTTCCTCTTTCCACTGCCCCCAGATTTGAGTTCACTGCAGAAATAAAATGCTAGGGAGTTTGAATAAAAGCCAGTTTTTCTAACTTGTTGCTCATTTGCTGTAACTCAATAAAACAAAGACTAAACATTTTTATAACTTTTTTTCCTCTGTTCCTCCTTCTTCAGTAATATCTATCTGGTTTCCAACAGTTCAGCCTGGGGATCCTAATTCACTCACTTCTTACTGGAAACTTATTTTGGCATCCATCTTGGGGCAATTTGATGTTACAAACAGGGCTGTAAAATCAGGCTCTTCATACCTACTTGACATAGACGAAGAAGCTCTAAGCCTCCCTTTTCCAGGGTCCCATCAAATACTTCAGAATAGAACATCACTGTAGGACTGGGAAGATCTTTGTCAACTTGTTGGCTATTGGGTGACCTGAAGTAAGTCCCTCCCCCTCTGTCTCCCTAGACTGCTGGTGTCTGACATCTGGGACACTGTCATTTCTCAGGGCGTTTCTGCTTTGTGTTCATCCAGACCCCTGGTTCTGTGTGTCTGTGTTCATCCAGACCTCTAGTTCTGTGTGTGTGGTGTGTGTGTGTGTGTCTTTTATTTAAGTGTGTACAACATATTTAATCCCTTCCAACCAGGCATTTGTTTTAACAGCTATGACCTGTTTTAAATATTTCAACCCTGCCCCCCACTACAGTTATCTCAGAATGATTGCCCTGTGGTCTAGGAATCAATGTTGGAAGTAGAACATCTGAGGGCCGGGTGGCAGTAGACTCCATTAATTCTACACAGAACTTTCCTATCAGATCAGGAATTCCAGGAAGAATACTTCCTAGCCCATCACCCTTCAACAGAGAAGGATCCTCAGCCAGACCATGAAGATCTGGAATGATGACCAGGAGGCTACATTGTTCTTCCAGCATCTATGTTTACCCCAGTTATACCACTGGTTAATGTTACTTGACCATCTCACTTCACTCAGCCATAGCAAGCAGATCACCGCCCTAAGGGACTTTTTAAAAATCATTATTACAAAGGTGATATACAGGCCAGGCACAGTGGCTCACGCCTGTAATCTTAGCTACTCAGGAGGCTGAGATCTGAGGATCACAATTCAAAGCCAGCCCGGCCACTAAAGTCTGTGAGACTCTTATCTCCAATTAACCACCAGAAAAACCAGAAGTGGCACTGTGGTTTCAGGGGTAGGGCAGTAGCCTTGAGCTGAAGAGCTCAGGGACAAGGCCCAGGCCTAGAGTTCAAGCCCCACGACTGACAAAAAAAATAAAAAATAAATTTAAAAAAAAAGATGATACACAGAGGGGTTAAGAGCCACATAAGTCAGGTAATGAGAGTACATTTCTCTTTGACTAGTGTCACCTCTTCTCTCATTTTCTCCCAGTTTTTTCCCCTCCTGACTCCAGTCCCTCAAAAGTTTTATAGCTCATTTTCAACAGTCTAGTATCATGCTATATGTGTCACCCTTTGTCCCACCATTTCTATGCTCCCCCACACTCCCTCCCAAACAGATTAAACTGAATCTTGAAGACAATGTGGTTTTAAAATCCCTCTGTCTCCTCCAATCATCACAGGAACAACAGTCAATGAAAGTCATCTGGGATCTCCAGGCCTGGATGACACAGACCACTCTCCTCCGTTGGGGCTTACAGCGAGTATGTCCCTTCCCTGAAGTATACACTGCCCTCTCTGGGCCAGGTAGCACTTGTTAAGGTTCTTCCCATATCAAGTTCCTCTTTTCCCAAGTCTTGATCAGGATGCAATCTCCAGGCTTATAATGGTACCCTGGAAACTTAAGATGTGGAGTCAGGCCACCACTCTGCAGTTTTATCTCAGCTTTTTACTTGGGCCCCTTTATTGCATTGCCAGTTTACCTTTGATTGAGTCCATTGTTGGCTGCAAGGGATGATGATTGAGCACAACCTGGAGGCTGCTGCACTGAGGCAGTGGGATGCTGCCATAATACCCAAGAATGAGCTTCTAGGATTTCCTTAGGTGATGTGAAAGATGCTACACAAGCACCCAAAATGTTGGGGGGTATCCTGTAAGGAATAAGGACACAAACTCAGCAGGGCAAAATCTACTTCTGTATAGAAGGGCACATCATCAGCCAAAAACCTGACAAGTAAGCATAACTTACTTCCACTGTCTTCTGATAGCCAAATGCAATCAGAAGCAAGGGTGTCTGCTGCCAAAGTGCATCAGGTTGTCCAGTACAAAGATCAATCTATGAGCTCAACTAAAGACAGCAAGTACACACCACGCTTGCCGACCTGTCTCTCTCCACGGCTCTTACAAACCCTGATAATAGAGTATTTTTTCCTCATGGAGAAGTTATCACAATACTGAATCCAGTGCTCCACTGTGAATCTACTAACCTTGGAATGAGAGATGAAATATGTGGTGGTGGCCACTGGTCAGCCGGCTAATAGCTATTCCCCTCCCTTCCCCACATACACACATACTTCTTCCTAAGAGAGCTAAGGTACTGCTATCAGTAACCTATCCAGCCCCAAGTGAGAAACTCCATTGCTCAGTTTCCTTTGTAGCTAGGAGTGGTCGATCAAATATAAGCAGACATCTACACAGCAGATGTCATTCTCCTTCCTCTATTCTTTGTGTACAATGCAGATTTTGAAACTGGGGCCTTGATGGTCTCATCAGACATATCCCACAGGAGCTTACTTTCAAACCTCTTATTGTGCGAATATAGTTGGAGAACCTACAATTCATTGGGTATTTTTTTTTCTCTTTTTCTTTTGAAAGAAGTCTGACACTGCCTCCAGAGTGCTGAGATTAGAAAACAGTACCACATCTAGCAGGGGAATTTGTCTGATACTTGCAATCAAGTTCACTCATTGCAAATACAAAACTTCTATGCCATCCCTGAGCTACATCTAGCCCTATGCTCACTTCTGTGCTTATTTTGAGCTGAGAGATAAGCATTATTTCCCATTCATGGAAACATGATCTAAATCCAAAAGAGGAGGAGGTGTTTGCCAAGTGGATAAATCAGAAGATACAAGAAGCATTAATGAATGGGCATATACAATTTCAGGACTGTAAGTAGGAAGAATCTATCAAGAATCTAATACTCTCTAATGTGTAGTAAAGGAAGAAATCACCACTTTCCTACCAATGACGAGAAATCAAAAAGTGGTTCCGGAATTCCCCAAATAAGGTGCATGAAATAGATGTAAAGTGAGATAAAATGTAGGTTTTGGCCATATGTCAGATTTGGCTTCCCCTAGCTGAATGTGTTGCAAGTCTTGGAATCAGGTCATTCTCTCTTCACTGTCTCCCCTCCTGGTCAGGGGCTAGAGGACAGACATCTCCGAGGTTAATGCAGTTTTCCTCTTAGAATATCCATACCTTCCTTAAACATCACCCATTCCCCCAACTCCATCAGAATCTGGGGCGATCAGGAAACAATTTAAGGAAAACACATCTACTCCAAAATGTCTCTCAAGGAACCCTACTTCTCTGCATTCCAGACAATTCCCATCGTCAGAACTTAACTCTAGTCACAAGTGAGTTTAGTGGCTTTAAGGCTTGTGAGACGCCTCTAAGTCAAGAAGTGGCCAAGCAACAGGTTCCATCTCTCCAGTATCAGCACCTCTTCTTAGTAAAGCACATGTGCGCTCGCATGCGCGCGCACACGCACACACACACACACACACCCACACACACAACTTCCTACTGGGAAAGCCTTCTATAACTGTGTTCTTTCTTATTCCAACTAGATAATATTGCTGTGACTCCAACACAGAACAGGGCCCTTCTGATCCATGGGTGGTCATGTGACTCGGGCCTAGCCAATCATAGCACTCATCTCTGACCTCAGACCTCAGTGAATAGCCCAAGGGATACTTACATGACCCAAGCTGTATCCAGCAGTTATTCTTGAGGATTATATATCTTGGAGGTGAACAACTCTAAAGTCCAAACTATGGGGGGAAAAAACTGAGCAACAGTCTAAAGCACATAGGCAACATGCCATGCGTTGTGCATGCTAGTAAAGCAAGCGCCCCTTTTAACTGTGTTTTGTTTATTTGGACTAGGATTGAGGACTAGACCATGTGAGACATAGTTTCATCAAAGTTAGATGAGCAAGTTGTTCCAATCCATGGGAAGTCAAGCTGAAAAACCTGCTATTACAATCACAACAAGCCCTGTTGCTCCTTTCTATAGACCAAACTTGTCTCTCTACATGCTCACTGTCCACAGCCTGGTAGGAACCATTCTGACCCTATTATCCAATAGAAGCCTGGCTTAACCGTGGCAGAACACCTGTGGCTTCCCACCATCATGGGGGCTTCCCATGCCAACCTCATTCAGGCCCATGACCCTGGGCCAATCACACACTTCGACTCCTTGAAGTGCAGACTCCTCATCGAAAACTAAAGGGTTTCGAACAGATGGCCATTCGTTTTCATTCCATCTGTGAGAGTCTATGATTATGGGAGCCTGGGCCCACATCCTCCAAAGAGCTCTAGGCCTTATTTATCTTCAGCCAAAGCCTGTGAGACAGTTTCTCAGGACCACAGGGAGCTAAATGGACCCCCTGGATGGGACAGCTTTGGAGCAAAGACTCCCTTGGGGAACCTTTGCAGAAGCATGAGCTCTCGAACACATGTATAATTAAAGAACAACAGACAATGGCACAGCAAACTAACAGGGAGACTGGCTCAAAATATTTATCCAAACCCAGAACAGACCTCTACTCTGCCAAGCAACATTCACAGTGGTGTCTGTTAAAGCAACAGAGAACTTTTGTTTGGGGTCATTCCACCAGCTGCTCTGGAAAGACAGCTGCTCTATGGCTGGATACAGTCTCCTAGCCACCATCTCCACCCTCTGTAACCTACCAGGCACCCACGTGAGAACCAGGCAAAGAGCTAAGCTGGCCTCAGAACACTGACTTTTCTCTCAAGGGGTATTTTTTAAATTCAGGTGTGCCCCAATGAAAGTATTTCTTGGAGCTTCTGAGTTCCTTGTATGGCAGATTGCTCCACATATTGTGTAAGAGTGGCTAGGACTTGGGGTGGGGGTGGGGTGGGGGGCGGCCCTCCATGGAACATTACCGTTTTGATTCTCCACACTGGGAAATTGCACAATTTTCCACATCATAGAAATAAAGTTTGGACCTCAGAATTCTGCAAGATTGAATTCAGGAATCTTCCCAAAGCCACACAACTGGTAAGTGTCAGAGCCAGGAATGAAACCCAGGTTGCTTAAGCCCTTGACCAAGGCCCATGATTTTAACCACAACAGTTCAGTCCCTCATCAAGTGGTTGTCATGGAGGGGAACTGATTCTAACCACTGGACGCAGAACACAGGGACATGCACAGTCAAGATGGGCTGACACATGGTGAATGTGCACCCAGCCTTGTATTCCCAGAGGGTGACCCCAAATACTCCCACTCCTTCTCTCTAGGATTCTGCCTTTCATGTCTGTGGTCACAAAAGGCTGATGGGAATGGAGATCATGGGCTAGGAACAGATTTTCAAAGAGCTGTGAAGAGGAATAAAAGCAGATTTCAACAACTTCTGGAGTATCCGTTGGTTTTAACAGTCTACTCCTGATGATCTATAACAACAGAGAATCAACAGACTATAGGAATTTGAAATCCACCTGTCAATTTGTTGTAATTTGAAGGACGCTGCAGAGTGGTAGAATGCCTGGCCTTTCTCTCTGGCAGAGTGCTCACACTGTTTTATAATTATCCATCCATGTGACTGTTCCTTATTCACTAGACCAGGAGATCTCTAAGGCATGTTTCTGGATTTAGTCATCCATATCTATCTCTCCAGTGCCTAACACATCTGGAGGCTCTTGATAAACATTAAGGAAAAAAAGGCAGAGGAGGGAGACAAAGAGAAAAGGAAGGGAAAGAGGGAAGAAAGAGAAGGAAAGGAAAAAAGGAAGGCGGGAGGGAGCAAAGAAGAGAAAGCAGGAAGGGAAGGAGAAAAGGGAGGGAGGGAGAAAGAGAGAGAGGGATTAACTAGATTGTTTTTAAAAGATCTGTACAACTCACATAAAATTAGCGTACAAAAGGACATTAAGGTTTTTCTAACATAACATATTCAAGTGTGATGCAGTCTTGACTGGATCTTAGTTTGAACCAGTCAATTTTAACAGTCATATGGAAGAAATGAAGAAATTTGGATATGAATAGATCACACATTTTATTAGGAAATTCATTAGATAGCTCGGTGGTATTGAAGTTATGTTTTAAAATGTACTTACTTGTTTACAATACATAATGAGGAGACAACATGTAAGGAGTTTAAAATTTTTAAATGTTTCAGAACAAAAAGATGGTGAATTGACAATTGTCAAACCAGGCAATGGGTACTACAGATGTTTGTTACACAAGTCGCTCCACCTTTCTGTGCATTTGAAATTCTTTACAATACAAAAGTCCAACAAAGCAATTTTCTAACATAAACACAGAACTATTATCAAATTCAGACAATTATCATTGCTATAATAGTATAGTACATATTACCATATTGACTAGTGTCTAACCCTGCCCTATTAACAAGGCTTTCTTTCCAGAATCCAATTCTAAACCACATTTTGCATTTGCTTTTCACGTTTCTTTGCTCTTTCAATGGGCAGCATCTCTCAGTCCTTTTATCTTTCACAACATTTACTTTTTTTTTTTTTCTTTTCTTTTTCAGTGCTGGGAATGGAACCCAGGGGCTTGCACCTGCTAGTCAAACACTCTGCCACTAAGCCACATCCTCAGACCAACACTGACTCATTGTGTGTGAGCAGAGGAGGGAGGTAATGGGGCTTGAACTCAAGGGCTGGGTGCTGTCCCTGCACTTTTCTGCTCAAGGCTAGCACTCTACCACTTTGAGACATAGCTCAAAAACTTTTGGTTTTTTGATGGTTAATTAGAGGTGAGAGTCTCATGGGACTTTCCTGCCCAGGCTGGCTTTGAACTGCAATCCTCAGATCTCAGCCTCCTGAGTAGCTAGAATTACCAGCATAATCCACCAGCACCCGACAACGATGACACTTTCAAAGAACAAGGCTCAGTGTTTTATGGAGTGCCTCCTTAATTTCACATTTGTCTGTATCCTTGTGACATGATTCCTGAATTCTACACATCTGGGGGGAATTCTGCTTAATATATTGTGAACTTCTCAAGGTAACACATGGAGATGTGCTAAACATAAATTTAGTTGTTTGATTCTTTTTTGAGACAAGTGCTCGCAATGTAGACCAGGCCGGCCTCAAACTCACAATCCCCTCCTTCAACCTGCTGGGTCCTGGGATTGCAAGCATCCAAGTTGCCCAAATGAAGTACTGGGGAAATGTGGCTGGTGAATAAATACAGCAGATGCCCTATTTCCACCATAATTATATTATTGGTGGGTACTATCAGCTTAAGTCTGAACTCCTAGTTACTCAGGAGGCTGATATTTGAAAACCAACTTAGGAAAAAGAGCCCAAAAGATTCTTATTTCTAATTGACCAGCACAAAGTCAGAAGTAGAAGTGTACCTCAAGTAGTAAAAAGCCAGAGGGGGGAAAAAGCTAAATGAGAGCATGAGGTCCTGAATTCAAGAACTGGCACAAGCACAAACACACACACACACACACACACACACACACACCTTACTTATACTATTCTATATCATGTTATAATACCCCCAAATAATGCTCAGAAATCTGTGGAGAAGCCTTTTTTTTTTTTTTTTGGCCAGTCCTGAAACTTGAACTCAGGGCCTGTGCACTGTCTTTGGGCTTTCTCAAGGCTAGAGCTCTACCACTTGAGCCATAGCACCACTTTAGGCTTTTTCTATGTATGTGGTACCAAGGAATCAAAGCTGGGTTTTTGTGCATGCTAGGCAAGCACTCTACTACTAGGTCAAACTCTCGGCCCCAGAGAAGCCTTTATCCTGTAAAGAAACCCTGTTTTCCAACAAACATACTGGTTTTGGCAACCATAAATTATTCTTGCCTGATTCAGTTAATACTTCAGTGACTGTAATTACTCCGTGTGTGTGTGTCTGTGTGTGTGTGTGTGTGTGTGTTGCTAAGTATATAAACAATGAGTTCCTGAACACCAGGCAAATTCTTTACACCCGTACCACATCCTCAGCCTTGGCTGGCTTCAAAAAGATCATCTTCTAACTCAATCTTCCTTTCACATCTATTAGTTGGTGTTCTATTCGAAAAGAATAGCCTTCCCTTCTCCCTCTGCTATTTAATTCTTAATATCCATGCTGACTGAAAAACATGTTTTTAAAGTTACAAAGCTTTCCATGGGGATATAGAAAAGCATGTTCTAATTGTCAGCACTTTTCGACCTCCATGCCAGACTCCTGGGCCTTTCACATTATGTGCTGCCTTAGCAGGATCTAGGTCAGTGCAATCTGTGAAAGACACTAAATCAACTCTACCCTTTCTTCCATCATCCCATCTTGGTCCATTTACTTATTCATGAGCCAAGTGTAGAGCATACGTATGAGGGCCCAAGCTATAGAGCTTGTATAGTTAATCTCATTTGGCCCCACAGACGACCTTCACTAATGATGAATTTGAGCCAGTGACTCATGGGAACTGTCAGAGGGTGACAAACAGGCACTTTCGGGCAGAGCATCAAAACAAGGGGGCAACTGGATTACCCCAAAGGGGATTTGAGGACCCACTTGAAGGACGGATAGGATGGAGAATGCACCTTCCAGGTAAGTTCAGAACCAGTGAATAATTAATGGGCCCCAAGTTTGGAGACTTTGGGATTGCTGGGTAGACTTCCTCTTCCACTCTTTCGTGTATCTGATTGCTTCCTTAGGATAAACACAGGTAGGATTTTTGGCTTCCAAGATCAAAGCCCAACCAGAGGATCCAAAACCTGAGTGACACAGTAGCTAGCCTTCCTTATCCCTGCATAGGAAGAAACCGTGAGAAGCTGCCTCCCACTGGATTCAGCTGACCATGCCAAGTGCAAAAGCCAGATTTCAACTCACCACACACCAATCCCTGCCAAGATGGATGACTTAAGACTCCAGGTAAACACACTGACATTTTCTAAACAGAAAAAATTAAACAGCCTACACAGACTAATATCCTGGCCCCAAAATGCTACAGGAGCAAATGGAAAGATTTAGCTGGAAGCTGGTGGTTCATGCCTATAATCCTAGCTATTAAAGAAGCTGAGAGATCTGAATATCAGTTTGAACCCAGTCCCAGCAGTAAAGTCTGTGAGACTCTTATCTCCAATTAATCACTAGAAAACTGGAGGTGGTACTGTGGCTCCAAGTGGTAGAGCCTTGAATGAAAGAGCCCAGGGACAGAGCCCTGGCCCTGAGTTCAGCTCCACAACCACCAAAAATAATGATGATGGGGCCAGGAGTTTGGCCTAGTGGTAGAGTGCTTGCCTAGCATGCACAAAGACCTGGGTTCGATTCCTCGGTACCACATACATAAAAAAAAAGCCAGAAATGGTGCTGAGGCTCAAGTGGTAGAGCTCTAACCTTGAGAAAATCCAAGGACAGTGCTCAGGTCCTGAGCTCAAGCCCATGACTGGCAAAAAAAATAATAATGATGATGGTGATGATGATGATGATGATGGTGGTGGTGGTGGTGATGGAGAAGGAAAGGTTTAGAAGCCACTCTTCTTAGAGATACACCACCACATCCTGAGATGTTGGCAGTAATTGGCACAACTGGGTAATCAACAATCACAGTTGTGTAACTGGTACCCACTAAAGCCCAGCATTTTTGTTGTTTTTTTGTTTGTTTTTTGTCAGTTGTGGGGCTTGAACTCTGGGCCCAGACACTGTCCCTGAACTCTTCAGCTCAAGATTACCACCCTACCCTTTGAACTACAATGCCACTTCCAGTTTTCTGGTGGTAAATTGGAGATAAGAGTCTAACGGACGGGGCCAGGAGTTTGGCCTAGTGGTAGAGTGTTTGCCTAGCATGCATGAAGACCCGGGTTCGATTCCTCGGTACCACATACATAGAAAAAAGCCAGAAGTGGTGCTGAGGCTCAAGTGGTAGAGCTCTAGCCTTGAGAAAGTCCAAGTACAGTGCTCAGGCCCTGAGCTCAAGCCCAGGACTGGCAAAAAAAAAAAAAAAAAGAGTCTAACGGACATTAGTGTATGGGCTGGCCCTGAAACACGATCCTTAGATCTCAGCCTCCTGAGTAGGTAGGATGACAGGTGCGAGCCACTGCACCCGGCTAGATTTTTGTGTTTTTTTATGACAAGGTTTCACTATGAGACCGGGAACATGGCCTAGTGGTAAAGTGCTTGTCCAGCATGCATGAAGCCCTGGGTTTGATTCCTCAGTACCACATACATAGAAAAGGCCAGAAGGGGTGCTATGGCTCAAGTGATAAGTACTAGCCTTGAGAAAGCCTAAGGACAATGCTTAGGCTCTGAGTTCAAGCCTCAATACTGGAAAAGGGGAAAAAAAAGATTTCACTACGTAGCCCAAATTGGCCTAGAACTCACAGTGTAGTCCAGGTATCCTCAAACTTATCCACCTGCCTTAGCCTGTGAACTGCTAGAACTTCAGCTATAAGCCTTCATGCCCAGCACTTCATTCCCTAGAAACTTTAGAAATATATCTACAATGAAAAGCTGTTTGGTCACTATCTATCTAGCTACCTAGCTATCTATCTAGCACATACTTTGTACCAGGCACTGTAATTGTTGAGGAAATGAAACCAACTAAATGTTGTTCCTGTTACTGAATTCAGGTCACCAGGTCTAAGGGCCAAAAGATTCTTGGTTTCAATGCAGAAAGAATTCAAGGACAGGCCCAGAAGAGAGTTAAGGAGGAGCAGGTTTATTCATGCAAAGCAAATCAAAAGCAAAAGTGAATTGTAACCTCTCTGTACATCACCTTGCCAATAACAATTTTAAATTTTTTATTAAAAAAGCAACAGTAAAGGGCAAGCTCATCCTTCTGATATAAAGTCTAAGAAGGCTTCAAAAGGAGTGCCAGCGGATCCCAAGACCTCTAGATTTTATTATAGTGTGTGGCCAGTGTTAGGATGCAGAGTTCTGTGTCTTTAACAGGATTGTGTGTCATCAGCTCCTCCCACACATCAGGATGAGTCATTAGCTCCTCCCACATGCCTGGGGGGGGGGGGGGAGGACGACAGAGGAGTTCTTAGCCTTGGATGGTCAGATTGAGGCAATCATTTTCCACAGGCTGCAGAGGCTGCAGGTCAGCAAGACCCTGCTGTGTGTCACAAGTTGTTCCATTAACGTCAGCAGGCCAGGATGTGATTTTTTTTCTTTAAATCAACATTTAAGCCATCCTTCTCAGCCATCTAGTGTCCTAATTCTTACATCAGCTCAGGCCCTCAGTAGAACCTACTCGAAATGCTTCTGGTAGAGTGTAGGCCACACCAGGACCTCATCCAGTCACTCTTTGCCCACCCTTGCCCACCTGGCACAGGACAGCACCGAGAGGTGTCAGTTTAAATCAGTTCAGTCTAAGCAATCATTAAGGACAACTGTAAATGACAAACACAGAACCTGGGGAACAGTGGAGGGCAGTGAGTGAAAAACTGATGGCCAGGTACCAGTGATTCACACTTGTAATCCTAGCTACTCAGGAAACTGGGATCTGTAGGTTGTGGTTCAAAGCCAGCTCAGGCAGACAAATCTGAGAGACTCTTACCTCTAATGAGCCACCAAAAAGCTGGCAGTGGAGGTGTGGCTCAAAGTAGTAGAGCACCAGCCTTGAACGGAGAAAGGCAATGAATACTGCAAGATGTTCATTAAAGCCTCAGTAAATCCACACTTTGCTACATCTGGTCAACTCTTTAAAAAAAAAAAAAAAAAAAAAAAAAAGGCCTAGAGTTCAACCCCAGTACAGCATACAAAAAAGACAAGACAAAGTAAGTATGGACAGACAAACAACAAGGTCAGGGGTGGCTGCCAGAGCGGGTGGCGCCCAAGGTAAGCTGTGAGTGAGATACAGCAGAACACAGGGCCAGGGGCAGAGGAAACAGAGGCCCAGGGACAAGCCTTTCCTCTTGGCTCATGCTAACATAGGACAAAGGCCCAGAGCAGGTGACACAGCCACTCTTGGCACTGGGAGCCTGTAAATCAGCCTGGAGCTGGGCTTGGGGCCAGCTGTGTCTCCCCTGGGTGGAGATGAAGACCCCTGCCTCTCAACTGCTTAGGACAAATCCCAAACCCCAAGAACAGTACAGTCCACTACTCACCCAGCTGTCCCATCTTTCTCCACTCCTCTCCCTTCCACTTGCTTGCACCCTGTGTGACTTCAGACCTTCCTACACAATCTTTGAGCTCTCATCTGAGAAGCCCCTGCTTCTCACTCGGTTCCCCATGCTCCATCCCCAAGTCCTCTCCTTCACGTGCCCCTGCCTTCTCTACTCCTGCAACACTCCCATCACAGGGACAGAAACCAGCTCATCCTGTTCCCGTCTCTGAGGGCTCCTTGGGGCAGACATCAATCTTTTTACCTGCACCCCTTTCTCAGCACCTAAAACGCAATGTCAAGCCAAAGGAAGCATTAGCTCTTCTCCCTCTCGTGAGAGCCTCTGAGAAGGGGGTTCTGATCAGGTTGTATCACAGCTAAATCACTCTTTGGGGGTCAGAGCGACGCAAAGGATTTCCACATACACCTATCTGGCCAACTTCTCTACCAATCTTGTGGTATTAATCCTCCCACTTTCCAGATAAGGAATGTGAGGCCCAGAGAGGTAGGGAAGTTACTTGAATCCATCCTACTTGCCTCCTCCAAGGTCCAATTTCTTCTAGCTCCTTTGCTCTTCCATCAAAAACTGCAGGCCCCTGGCACTGCTGGATTGAGCTGGCCAGTCAGACCCAGGCTACTTGGTGTGGGGGTGGGGAGAGGGAAGAGAGTCACTGCTCAGAATCTGCCAGGACCTGCGAATCACTCCATAAATGACTACACACACACACACACACACACACACACACACACACACACGGACCTCTAAACACTCATCTCTTGGCTGTGACCCAGGCTGTCAGGACTATCAGGATAATAGGGATGGAGGTGAGCATAGAGGACTGGTTTGAGGAAGGCTGGAGGTACAGAGGTATTTTCCAGAGACTGTGCACCTAAGCCCCAGGGCTGCTGTCAGGGGATGATGACTTCTCCCTTCTTCTACCTTATGATGTCATCTCACATCATTGCCCATTTGCTTTACAAAAATTTACTAAGATACAGCTGACAAGGGAGTCTAGGAAATAAGAGTTCTTTATTTTCATGGCAGAAAAAAAAAATGTATAAGCCGGGCACTGGTGGCTCATACCTATCATCCTCAGATCTGAGGATCACAGTTCAAAACCAGTCCAGGCACAGAAAACCAGAAGTGGTGCTGTGGCTCAAGTGACAGAGGGATAGCCTTGAGCTGAAGTGCTCAGGGACAGCACCCATGCCCAGAGTTCGAGCCCCATAACTACTACCACCACCAACAACAATCAAAAACAAAATGTATAAAAGGGTAGATTGGAGCTAGACATCTACAGACAACATATGAATTAAGGGTGCACTCTCCAAAAGATCCCTGTCACGATAAAAGCAGAGTTCCGCTCACACCTCTAATCATAACTACTCAGGAGGCTCTGATCTGAGGATCAACATTTGAAGTTAGCCTAGACAGACAAATCCAAGAGATTCTTCAACTGGCCAGCAAAAATACGAACTGGAGATGTGGTTTAACCTTGAGCAAAACAAAATCCAAGGCAAAGCATGATGCCCTGAGTTCAAGCTCAGTACCAGCACAAAAGCGAAATAAAAAGGAAGCTCTCTTGCATTCTGTGGCTCTCCTGTACCTGTGCTAGTCCTCTTACATTTAAGGAGCTCCTGCACTTTCCAAAACAGGTGCAATAATGACCTTACTTTCCTTAACTCCCTTGCAACAAGGAGTGAACATCAGCTCCACAAATCAAGGGTAGAAGCAAGAGATGTGGGAATAGAAATACCAGGCAACATCTAGGCCCTGGGAAGCAACAGCAGCTGCACTAATTGGAGAAGGGAACTTCATGCCACATGGCATTGACTCTGTCCTCAGATACTGAAGTAGCCATGGCACAGCAATTATTACATTGAACTCTCAAACTATTACATAAGTTTCCTCATCCAATCAACTCTGCAACAGAGTTACCCAACCTCTAACCTGATTCTTCAGCTTTCCCAATGGTTTTCTTAGTAAACTGATAATCTTTCAAAACAAACTGAAGTGTTCCTACAGAAAAACATACAAACAATGAATAAGAGCTCACTAGAGTTATATAGTAACAATTAGTAGAATGTTAGCAGTATCTCTAAATGGACTGATGAGGATTGGTCCTTCCCAGTAACTGCCTCTCTACACAGAACCATAACCTGACTTCTCACACCATCAGTTTGCATTTACTGTTGTTGAGTTTTATAGCAATGGAATTACAGAATATACTCTGTATACTTGTGTGTGTATGCGCACATGTGCACCAGAACTAGAGCGTGAACTCTGGGCCTCACACTTTTCCTTGCCTTTTACGCTGGAGGCTTGTACTCTACTACTTGACTCATATCTCCACCTCCTGCTTTTTGCTGGTTAATTGGAGATAAGCATCATGAGCATCTCTGAAAGCAGGGCACTGGTGACTCATGTCTGTAATCCTAGCTACTCAAGAGACTGAGATTTGAGGATCACAGTTCAAAGCCATCCCAGACAGGAAAGTCCATGAGACTCTTATTTCTGATTAACCACCAAAACGCCAGAAGTGGAGCTGTGGTTCAAGGGTAGATTACTAGCCTTGAGCAAAAAGGTCAGGTCTTGAGCTCAGGTCTCAGCACTATCACAAAAACTAAAGCAAGTCTCAGACTTACGTGCCTGGTGGGCAGGATTCAAACTTTGATCTTCAAACCTCAGTCTCTTGAACAGCTCAGAATGTAGGCTTGAGCCCAGGACTACACTTTCACATACACTTTCAGTCCACATTGTCTCTGAGTGCCCATATTCAGATCCAAGGTGGTAGTTTGTTCATATCCATACAAGTGCAGGATTCATCATATGGGCAATTTACCGATTATACTGTTGTTGGATTTTGGGTAAATTTCTAGTCTGAGCTTATTATAAATAATGCTGCTGTCAGCATTCTTACACACCCTCTTTGTGCAATGAACTATATGGAGAGGCGAAACTGCCTCTAATCTGAATGTCCATCTTGTTGTTGTAGCACTGGGGGTTTGAACTCAGAGCCTGAGGCTTGCTACTTCGCAACTTGAGTCACACCTACGCTCTTTTCTGTTTTTGTTATTTTTTAGGCAATGGGCTAGACTCAACATCTCAATCCTCCTACCTATAGTAAAACACGCAGTTGGGATTACAGGTGTGTAGCACCTCACCCAGTTAATTTTGCTGAGATAAAAGATCTCACTAACTTTAGCAAAGAACTGGACTTCAACTGAGATCCTTCCAGTCTTTACAAGTAACTAAGGTTACAGGCATGAGCTACTGTGCCTGGTCCCCATCTGACTTTATGGGGGGGGGGGTGAACTGTCCCTTAAACTGGCTTTAAACCAAGATGAGTAGTTTCTTATGGTAGGGTTTGAAGTTGATCTCTTGGCCTGTAATAGCCTCTATAATGGACACCACACAAATAAGTCTGATGCTTAGTGAGGCTTCTGCAACTTCACTTTGATAAGACATTAGCCGCATGAGCAGGGTAGCTACACCTCAGTTTCCTCATCTGTGGCAACACAAACAGAATGGGCTGTTGTAAGGATCAAACTGATGACTGTTCTGAAGGGCAAGGAACCAGTACCTGCCAAGAACCATCTCTGTTCCAGATGCTCTGCAACATTAGCCCTCAGTATTCTTGCAATGGTCTTATAGGGTGGGGCTCATTCTTCTTGGGGAGCTGAGGTACAGAGGTGCAGAGAATTTTGGTGATGGGCTGATAGTCATTGAGCCAATCAAGGGCAGTGTCAGCTTTAATAAGACGTTCCAGACACCCAGCATGCTGAGAGTGCCTGCTGGAAGTCAGGGAGCCATTAGCTGCCTCTGAGACAGTGTCCTCAACTACACAAGACCACAAGACTCTCCCCGGATGGCTGTGAGAATTAAATAAATTGGAGGCTTGAATAAATGGGTTCATGGGGGCAAAAAAGAGGGGAACTAACCTTTCTTTGGGGAGTCAAATGTTTCATGCACATGACCTGGTTTTGTTCTCACACTGGTTTTTGATGTGACCACTCCTTCCCAATATGAACTGAGGCTGGATCATTTCCTAACTCCACCATCCTGAGTGTGTCAAGAATGTATCGCCAAGAAGATGGAGAGGGGAGCTGGGAATGTGGCCTAGAGATAGGGTGCTTGCCTAGCATGCATGAAGCCCTGGGTTCAATTCCTCAGTACCACATAAACAGAAAAAGCCGGAAACGGGCCAGGAGTTTCACCTGGTGATAGTTGTTCATTCCTTGGTACCACATACATAGAAAAAGCCAGAAGTGGTGCTGTGGCTCAAGTTGTAGACTGCTAAGCGCCTTGAACAAAAAGTAGTTCAGAGACAGTATCTAGGCCCTGGACTGGCAAAATAAAAAAAAAAAAAATTAAAGATAAAGACAGAACTTAGTCTACTACCTTTATCACCCCTACAGCTCCAGCTTCTACTGCAAGAAAGTCACCTGTCAAATCCACACCACAGAGTGGACAGAGGAAACCAGCATCAGAAGTAAACACCCATAATCCTCACACCTACACACACACACACACATCCTATCAAGAAAGCCATTGTCAAATGCATGCACTAGAAATACTTAAAGTGTTAAAACACTGTTTTTCTTTTATTTTTTTTTTCAAGAGCCCCTTTCTAATCACAAGAGACCACTTAGTGTGAGTGGAGCTCAGGAACGTTGATTAGTGAGTAGAGAGCCTCAAGCCCCAGCCCCTCCCTAGGAACACATTAATCAGGACCCCCACAGTAAAATTAGAGTGCTGACCATGATCATTAACCTACTGGCAGGAGTCCCCAGGCTCCAGCCACAAGTCACTGGCAGGTTCTACTGCCTGAGCCCAACACCCCCTGTGTCAGGCCCCACCCTTGGTCTTCCCCTGGCAAGCCCACTACCCTCCTCTTTCATAAAGGGTTAGGGCGTGGGCTGCCTCCTCCCCTCAAGCCTTCTGATCGCAAGCTGCCATGAACATTTGAATATTAATAAGATGCTACACTCCTCCAGATCCATTCATCTGAATGATCTTTAAGGGCTTGTCGTTAATTCCCCTTCTCTGGGTGACAGTGTTCCCCGCCTCCCTTCCCAACCCACTAATGCTAAAAGATACTCATCTGTGCATGTTTGCTTTGTCTTCTCTCACCACAGGTCCCCACTTCCTTCTGAAGAGGATGGGGTGTTATCTCACAGGTGGGAAATATAGCCAAGTAAAATGAGGGGTGTATGTGTGTGTGCACATACAAGCACGTCAGTACTAGGGCCTGAAGCTTAAACTCAAGGCCCAGGTTCTGTCCGTGCTTTTTCTTTTTTTTTTTTAATTGTATTTTATTGGTGGGGTGATTCTAGAGGAGTTACAGTTACATTCATCAGGTAGTGGGTACATTACTTCTTAAACACTGATACCCCCTTTCCCATGTTTTTCTCCTTCTTTCCCTCTCCCCACCCCCTCCCAATCATCTTGTTTCTCCCCTTTCCTATTTCAAATAAATGTATATACAATATACCAGGTACCAAAGTCAGCTACAGCAACATAAGATAAACCATAAGAGAGAAAAAAAAGAAAAGAGGGGCCAGGAGTTTGGTAGAGTGCTTGCCTAACATGCAAAAAGACTTGGGTCTGATTCCTCAGTACCACATACACAGAAAAAGCCAGAAGTGGTGCTGTGGCTCAAGGAGCAGAGCTCTAGCCTAAGGTCAATGCTCAAGTCCCATGAGTTCAAGTCCCATGAGAATTGAGAGCGAGTGCGGGAGGGAGGGAGAGAGGGAAGAAGGGAGGATAAATAACTTCCCATAGTACATTAAGAACAACAATCACAAAGATAAACCTCGTTTCCATATCTAGAGTTCATTTCACTTAGCCTCATCACATATGGCCATATGTACATAGCTTTTAAGCTATTGTGATCCTCTGCTACGAGAATCCTGGACTCGTACTAATTATTACAAATGAGGGAAACCATGAAGCCTATGTTCCTTTGGGTATGGCTTATTTCACTTAATATGATTTTTTTCCCAAGTCTTTCCATTTACTTACAAATAGGGTGATGTTATTTGTTCTGATAACAGCATAGAATTCCACTGTGTATAAATACTACATCTTGATCCACTGAGGGGCATCTGGGTTGGTTCCATACGTTAGCTATGGTAAATACTACTGCAATGATGGGACCGGGAGTTTGGCCTAGTGATTAAAGTGCTTGTCTAGCATGCATGAAGACCCGGGTTCGATTCCTTGGTACCACATACATAGAAAAAAGCCGGAAGTGGTGCTGAGGCTCAAAGGGTAGAGCTATAGCCTTGAGAAAGTCCAAGGACAGTGTTCAGACCCTGAGCTCAAGCCCAGGACTGGCAAAAAAAAAAAAAAAAATAATAATAATAATAATAATACTGCAATGAACATGGTTGTGCTTTTTTTTTATTTCTTTTTTTTATTGTAATTAGTAAAAGGGTTACATGATATTTGCCAGATAGAAGGTGCATTAATTCACATACATTGATACCCTTTCACATGTCTTGGTACCCATTTCCCTCCCCCCCCCACACCCCCGAACATGGTTGTGCTTTAGTATGTCCTTGTTTGTGGACATTTGGGTAAATGCCCAGAGCATTTGGGTAAACACCCTGATTTTTTGCTCAAGGGAAGCACTCTACCACTTGAGCTATAGCCCCACTTCCACCTTTCTGATGGTTATTTGGAGACAAAAGAGTCTCACAGACTTTCCTGCCCAGGCTAGCTTCAAATCATAATCCTTGGATCTCAGCCTCCTGATTAGCAAAAGGATTTTAAAAAGCATTGTGGCAAAAGACAATGAAATTTATCATACACCACATTACACCACACCACAGGGAGGAGTATAGACTGGACCAACATATCAGAAAACTCATGGTTTATAAACAGCTTCCATGATGGCTGAACATGTGCATTCTCTTTAACTAAGCCATTCCTACTCATAGGAGTCAAGTATTCATACCCATCATGCACACATCCACGTAGAATAACTACAGCAATATTCTGTGGTTTAACCTGCATCTACCCAAATAATCACCCATGAGAGAATGGGTATATTTATGTCATAGAATATTAGAAACAAGAATACAAGCATTGTAGTTATATGCAGCATGATACCATAACATGACATTAAAACTACATTAGTCTTAATGTAAGCTAATAAAACTTTTCAAAGAAGCCGGGCACTGAGAGTTCACTTCTGCAACTAGCTACTCGGGAGGCTGAGATCTGAGGACTGCAGTTCAAAGCAAGCCCAGTCAGACAAATCCAAGACTCATATCTCCAAATTAACCAGCAAAAAAAAAAAAAAAAGCATCATGTTAAACAAGCACCCTGGTACCAGCATAAAAAGTAAATGAGTGAATTAAAAGCCAGAACACATAGAACACTTCCATGGATACAATACTCAAAAATGGCAAACACTGGGGCCAGGAGTTTGGCCTAGTGATAGAATGCTTGCCTACCACACATGAAGACCCAGGTTCAGGCGGAAGTGGTGCTGTGGCTCAAGTGGTAGAGCTCTAGCCTTGCAAAAAACCAAGGCAGTGTTCAGGCCCTGAGCTCAAACCTAGGACTGGCCAAGAAAAGGCAAACACCAATATGACCCAGGTAGTCAACTTCATGTTATATAAAACTTTTTCAGAGCCAAGTACAGTGGCTCAAGCCTGTAATCCTAGCTACTCAGGAGGCTGAGATCTGAGGATCAAGGTTCAAAGCCAGCCAGGGCACAAAAGGACCTGAGACTCTTATCTCCAATTAACTTCTAGAAAATGGGAAGTGGGGCTTGGCTCAAGGATAGGGTGGTAACCTGAACTGAAGAGCTCAGGGACAGCACTCAGGCCCAGAGTTCAAGCCCCATGACCCACAAAAACCAAAGGTGCTGGGAATGTGCTGGTGAGGCAGACACAGCATCTACCTTCAAGTGCAATTGCCAGTTACCCTAATGTTCCAGGTCACCCCACACATTTCACCTCTTCAAGGCTTGAGACTAACTACATAAACAACATCCACTTCCTTCTTAGGACCAAAGAAAGTACTTTGATTTGCTTTTGGAAAATGAGCTCTCCCCCAAGGTAGGTAATTATAACGTGACCATCAATCAAATGCCTTTCTCTGAATTCCTGGCCACCAAAGAAACACAAGGTCCAAGCTTTTGGGTCAATGTCAAAGAGACAAGCTGAATCCTATAGAGAATCTGAGGGCAAATCAGTGGTGGAAAGAGTTTAGCCCAAGAGATGTGATGAAACCAATGCCTGCTCCCTGGTTCCCTGTACCATTTTCCATGTGGGAATTCTCAGCAGATTTTTTTTAAATCAGTGGCTACTCTAAAACTCCCTTTGTTGCTTAACTTAGACCTTTTCAAGCAAAGTACCTTGCCTAATGAATGATTATGAGAAAACCCAATCTCTTCTCTCCAGTAAGGGGCCTGGGTATCTCCAGAGGAGAAACACACATGAGGAGGGTCAGACTGGGAGTACAGGTGGATCTTACATCCTTAGAGCTGGGTATACTACTTTTTTTGGGGGGGGGGGGGGGTCATGAGGCTTGAACTCTGGGCCAGGGAGCTGTCCCTGAGCTCTTCAGCTCAAGGTTACCATCCTACCCATACCGCACCCAGCTCTAGGTATACTACTTTTATGTCAAGACAAATACAATCAAAACCCAAAGGTTCCCACAGCCAACAGTGATTGCCCTTACTCACTTACCAGGACACTCACTTATCAGTGCCAGCCCTCAGGAAAAGGCCCCCACGCTGACCACAGAAATCAGATTGATCTGGGTTAGGTGAAGCCTTCAATTGACAACCTAAGATTAAAAGGCATAGTGAATAAATTCAGTTCTTCTATACTTCTCAGAGGTTCTCTAAGGCCTCAGGACATGGCAGATTTTTCCTTCTAAACACAAGGATATTCATGCAGAATCACGAGAAAACATCAAGGAAGAGAAAGCTGAACTTATTCTTCCAATTAATCTCCCATCCATGTTCTTCCTGGCCTTCAGTCTGTATCCAGTCTCCTTTGCCCCAGCCATTCTGAGATTACTCATTAGCAAATAAGACAAAGGCTGTGTTGCTGCCTTCTTTCAAAAAGTATTTTAATTTTGAGCCCATTCTTCCCATTATCTACAATCTCCTTTAATATCCTGTTTAAAGTGAGTATGATTCCTTTACATGAGCAAGCAAGTCCTTTACTACTCTTAAGAGACCAGGCCATTAGTTAGTTCTCTCTCCCTCAGAACTCCAAATTCCTATCCAACTTATTACCCAGACTAAATTTCTGTTTAGTGCAAAAACAAGAAAAAAATAACCACGTGTGGGTCTGTGTGTGCTCGTGTGTGTGTGTAAGGAGAGCCTGCGATTGGGTGTCAGTGGCTCATTCCTGTCATCTAAGCTACTTAGGAGGCTGAGATCAAGGTTTGGAAGCAGCACAGGCAAGAAAGTCCATATGACTCTGGTCTCCAATTAACTACCACAAAATCTGGAAGTGAAGCTGTGACTCAAACAATAGGGCACTAGTGTTGAGGAAAAAAGCTCAGAGACAGCACCCCACCTAGAGTTCAAGCCCTAGGACCGGCACAAAAATTAAAAATTAAAGCCTGTGAATATGGTATCAGTTCTGATGATTAGATCACAAGAGAGAGTGTAAACAAATAGACCCAGGGCACAGTGGGTCATATGAAAGCTGGAATCTGAGGGACAATACACAGCATCAAGGGAATTTGACTGTCCTTTGGGGCTGCTGTAGAACTGTTCAGTTTCAGGAAAAGATTATGTTCTAAGAGTTCAGTTAAAAAAGAAAAAGAGTTCAATTTCAAATTGATGGGCTTGAAGCTCATAAATTCTTTTTTATAGAAACATACTTACAATGGCTCATTTTTTTTTTTTTTTTGCCAGTCCTGGGCCTAGGCTCAGGGCGTGAGCACTGTCCTTGGACTTTCTCAAGGCTAGCACTCTACCACTTAAGCCTCAGCACCACTTCTGGCTTTTTGCTATGTATATGGGGTACCGAGGAATCGAACCCGGTCTTCATACATGCTAGGCAAGCACTCTACCACTAGGCCAAACTCCCGGCCCCACAATGGCTCATTTTTTAAGGCTACTTCACCAGCAAATTATCTGTAAGGTTCTGTACTAATAGCCATAAATAGCATTTACTTGCCTAACATGAGTACACTGAGCCCTGATGTCCAGTGGAAGCCTATTCATTTATTCACGTATTTCCCCATCAATTGTCTCAGGTTCCTTCCCGCCCCTTCCTCCATACCAGCCCCTCTGGACCCCGGCTGTCTCTTACCATAAACCCACACCACGGTAATCAACACAAAACTCACTTCTCTGCAGCCATTCCTCATCACAGCCTTCTCCCATCTTCACTGTAGGCAATTACTTTTTAGATACAAGCTCAAGAGCCAGTTTGTCGAGATTAAGGTCCAATGCCTAACCTGTTCATTCTACTCCCTTCCTGTATTCAGGCCATCCAGGCACGGTCCTCAATGCCCCAAACCCATTCTTGCTGCCATTCGTAACTTTTCCTTCACCTAGAATGGATGGATTTCTCCATCCCAGCCTGGATTTGTCCATCAATCTGACAGGACCAAGCTCTTGTGTCTACAGCAAGTTTTTAACATTTGTGACAGCTCATCAAGTTATATGAACACTGCGTTTGCTTACTCAACAGATAGGTACTGTGCTTATAATGAATCAATGTGACTGCCTCAATAGAAAGTGCATGCCCTGAGGACAGGCTACGTCCAGCTGGCATCATCAGTTGCCTTTACAGCTGAAAAGAGACAGTATCTTCAGTACCATCTAACCACTTAAGGGAATCTCCCTGAACTCTACAATCCCTTCTCTGAAAAATAATACAAGTTGGCTTGAACATGGATTTCTAAATCCAGCTGAGTATCACAATCACTGGGAACTTTAAACATTGAGAATGATGTAAGATATTTTCATTTCTTTCAAAAAGTCCCAAGTGAAGGGGCCGGGAATTTGGCTTAGTGGTAGAGTGTTTGCCTAGCATGAATGAAGATCCAGGTTCGATTCCTCAGTACCACATACATAGAAAAAGCTGGAGGGCTGAAGTTTGGCCTAGTGGTAGAGTGCTTGCCTAGCATGCATGAAAACCTGGGTTCCATTCCCCGGTACTACATACATAGAAAAAAGCCAGAAGTGGTGCTGAGGCTCAAGTGGTAGAGCTCTATCCTTAAGGAAGTCCAAGGATAGTGCTCAGGCCCTGAGCTCAAGCCCAGGACTGGCAAAAAAAAAAAAAAAGAAAAGAAAAGAAAGAAAAAAGCTAGAAATGGTGTTGTGACCCAAGTAGTAGAGCCCTTGACTTGAGACAGCCCAAGGACAGTGCTCAGGCTCTCAATTCAAGCCCTAGGACTGGCCCAAAAAAAAAAAAGCTCCAAGTAAGGTAAGTATGGGAGTGGTTTGCATGTAATTTCAGCATTCAGGAGGCTTATGCAGGACAGTTGGGAGTTCAAGGCCAACTGGACTAGCTAACAAAACCCTGTTCAAATAAAAAATGATTTTTCCATACAGGGAAAGCTATAAAGCCTAAATCAATCCTAATGGAACAGAGCATTAACATCCCAATAGGAGGAAGAACAAGTGAAAGGATGAAATGCCCAGAACTTAAATCACATACATAAAGGAATTGTAGGACATAGTACCACCCCCAATTCCAATCCCAGCATTCCAGAGTCACTACTAGAAAGCAATCAAGTGAACTGCCTTGCAAACACATTTGCTCAGCCCAGCCTTCTGAAGTAGTTAACAGTGAAACTCCAGGAAGAGTAGTATTTCCCAAGGGCTGAAGTCTGTGACTCAGTGTTGCTACTAATAAATAAAAACATAAAAGAGGAAAGACTTCAACCAGCAGCCTGCAATGAACAAAGATATTGGCAACCGCAACACTGCCTGTTATTAGGTAGTGTTGAAAAGGCACCTTAGACCATGATAGTGACATGTGTTAAGACTTTTCCTCCTATTGTTCCAATATTTCCCCAGTAAACAGGAAGAAAAGGGAGGCAGAGCCCCACTTCTCATTGTCCTATCTTCTGATACAGACTCATGTTTCATGCTCAACACAAAAGCAACTCAGGAATGGCACAAGTTCTTCTGGCTGACATGATAAAGGATTAAACTAACTCTATAGAGTTTCAAAACTCAGAATCATGAGGGGGGGAGCCCTAGAAAAGCAACAGAGCATAATACCATCAGGTAGCTATCCCAAAATTCATAGGTCATTAAATTAAAAACCCCAAAACTACAACCATTCTCCAACATGTATACAAAATCATGTACAAGTCTGCTGTATTCCTTGAACAGCAAAAATTGATTGTATAAATGTTCAGAAGACTCACATAAATTATATAAAGCTAAACAGAAAGACACAACCACCTTCAACATACTTTTTTCTTCTTCTTCTTTTTTTGGTGCCAGTCATGGGGCTTGAACTCAGGACCTGGGTACTGTCCCTGACAGTTTTGCTCATAGATAATACTCTACCACTGTGCTATTCTCCATTTCTGGCTTTTTTTTTTGGTGGTTAATGGGAAATAAGAGAGTCTCATTGAGCCAGGCACAGTGGCTCAGGCCTGTAATCCTAGCTACTCAGGAGGCTGAGATCTGAGGTTCAAGGTTCAAAGCCAGCCCAGGCACAAAAGGACCTGAGATTCTTCAATTAACCTCTAGAAAATGGGAAGTGGGGCTTGGCTCAAGGGTAGCGAGGTAGCCTTGAGCTAAAGAACTCAGGGACAGCGCCCAGGCCCAAAGCTCAAGCCCCATGACCCACCAAAAAAAAAAAAAAAAGTCTCATGGACTTTTCTGCCTGGTTGGTTTTGAACTGTGATCCTAAGATTCCAGCCTCCTGAGTAGTGAGTAGCAAGGATTACAGGTATGAGTCACCAGCATCCTGATAAATTACACACTTTAATGTACCAATTTTACCAATGGGGGAGAGGAGCAGGAAAAACTCTGGCCCTCAGGCAGTCAGACTGATAAAAGCACTTACCGTTAGAATCCTCTTCACACAGGACTTTCCATCATTCAGCATTGAGTATAATGTATAAAATGTAATAGAAAATATGGCTTCTATAATTTTACAAGTACATTTTATTAAAGCCACAGGTCAACAGGGGAACATGAAAATTTAGATTCAGACAATCCTCATCTGCTATTTTACCATACAAATTAAATATGAAGAGGTTCACACAAACTTTATTAAAGGTGAAGAGCTCTTTTCAAACTCCCATTTCCCAGAATAACACACATCACAGTTTAATAAAGGGGAAAGGACAGTCATACTGTTAGAGCACAATTCCTGAAAAAGAAATGACTAAAATGTTCAAAACCTACTCAAGCATGATAGCCATTCCCAACAGCTCCCAGCAGTCTGCTTTCAGAGTAAAGCATAAAGTAAATGTATGAAAACACTGTAGCCTTCAGAAAACTTTATTTGGTGATGAGCTGAGCTCCAATGGAAAGAGCCCACCTACTGAAAAGGGAGCTATGGGTATTCAAGCTGGTCTGACTTAAAAAGCATATACATTCATGACTCAAAATTATAACAGAGACCTTTAGACGCAAATGATTCTAAAGCCATTACAACCCCTAATTATGTGTGATTCACTCAGATGTGCTTAGATTAGCTTTAAAAACTTAGCCACATATAAAAGAACTATACTTCCCTCACAATTAATGCTTAACAAAAAAAAAAGGGGGGGGGGTAAGAGGTGTCAAGGAAAAATTCATTTCAATCATGCCTGAGGTTATTCCCTCCACCTACTAAACTCAACACACATCCATGGAGTCCACGGCCAGAAGACCTCACAGGCCCCAGAGGCCAAAGTGATCTTGGTTACCTCCAAACACAACGCAACTCCTCTGGGCACACAAGCCAGTGTGCCCTGCTCAGGAAGCACTGAGGGGTCATGTCCACCACAGTTTCAACCTAACCTCTGCTTCAGAAGCAACTCCACTAGTTTCCATCATTCACGGAAAAAAGCCTAGCAACAACCCTGGGATTCGTGACTGACCAGGCACTCACTGACTCAACGGTGCTTCTTTTTTATAAAAAAACATCTGACGAGGTGGTAAATGGTGGCAACTGCGGTCAGGTAGACACAATTGCTTCATCCACTCCGTCAGTCTTCTCCATTCTGCCACTAAATGGGGAAAGCAACTGTGTGTGTTCTCTGTGACCAAGCTTTGGCAAGTCAATAAATACAAGTCTGTCAAAGGCAGAATCATTATGATAGGCAGCTTCCCTGGGCGCATCTCTGGAAGCTAGGAAAGGAAGGAGGCATGTGTGCAGGAAGAGAGAGGACTCCTTCGACAGGCTTTGGTAACCCAAGCCCAGGCGCCCAGCTTGGGGGCAGCAGATGAGCCACTGCTGAAAACCCATTATTCAGATGGAAAGGGAAGGAAAGAAGACACCAAAAAAAAAAAAAAGAGTCAGTTTTGAAATTTGGATGATTGATATTTGTTCTTCATAGCAGTAAAGACTTGAATGAGAATCATGAAACTTGAGGAACACTTGTATTTTCCTTCAGGACTTAAAAGGATTTTTGTCTCATACTGAAAGACTACATTCAGTGTGGGTCAGGTCCAAGAGCAGCAGGAGGACTCGGTCACTAGGCAACCCAGCACTGGGAGGAACCATCGTGTGAGTGGAGTGCCTGACAGGCAGGCAGGCCAGAGGCTGCTCCTCACTGGTCCCCAAGACGAAAGCCCTGGCCCCAGTTGTGTCTCCTGCCTCCGCCATCCTGATCAGCAGCTCGCCTCATGCTAGCAGGGGGTACACCGAATCCTGACACCCCTCCTCTCCTGCTGGGCAGCCAGCGGTACCTGGAGCACAGAAGGGGAAACAAAGGCAGAGAAGAGGACAAGGTCACTTCCACACCATTTCCTCTCCTAGATGTATGTTACCAAGGCACCTGTCATGTTGAAAGAAGCCAGAGACATGTCTTACTTAGCTCTGCTTTTTCAGAATACTTAGTGCAGAACCCCCACTACAGATGGCACTTGCTTTTCCTGCGCCTTAACTTTATCAAGCTTTCAGTTAAATTCACGCTCTAAACAGTTTTTTACTGATTATGAAAGCAATTCATGCAGAACAGTATGGAAACAAAAAGATTACACCCACAACTCACAGCCAGAATGAACGACCAAAAGCATCTTAGTGTATCTAAACATGGCTCAAACGGAATCAAAGAACACAAAATAAATTCACTTTCAGAAGACAAATCCGCAAACTGTAAGCCTTCAACTCGAGACCCTCCTGCCTCTAGCTGAATCCATTGAGGGATCATGAGAAACAAGGCTTTCTGTCTTGAAGGTAGAAGGGTATGTGTGTGCGTGTGTGCATGTGTGCATGTATGCGTGCGTGTGTGTGCGTGTGTGTGTTTAAAGATTACTCATCATCTTTCTTTCCATCTCACATATGGTGGGAAACTGAGGTTGAAAAGGGTTACATGATTTGATTTCTCTTTTCACAAATTAATAAACTGGAGTCTCAGAACAGTGAAGCAAATGTGGTCCTAAGTCTATGCTCTCAATAGTACATTACAACTATTTCTTCCTTGCCTAATTTTGGCAAATTAAAATGTATTTAAACCTATGATACTTTGCTTGAAGGAAAATAGTAAGAACTGATACCTCTGCTAGGCACTGGTGGCTCATGATTGTAATCCTACTCAGGAGGCTGAGACCTGAGAATTGCAGTTCAAAGGCAGCCCAGACACTAAAGTCCATGAGACTCTTATCTCCAATTAACCATCAGAAATTGGAAAGTGGCACTATGGCCCAAGTAGTAGAGTATTAGCCTTGAGCTGAAGAATTCAGGGACAGAACCCAGGCTCAGAGTTCAAGTCCCATGAACGACCAAAAACAAACAAAACAAGCAAAGGTATACCTCAAGTGACAGTATGTCAGTTGTGAACAAAAATATTGAACAAGAGCACAAGGCCCAGAGTTCAAGCCTCTGTTCTGGCATTTAATTAATTAAAAAATACTCTGAAGAAAGCAAGGGAAGGGGTGATCATTAACCTGACTTGTATAACTACTCTACCTCACTTTTATAGTAACAATAAAAAAAATATTTTAAAACACTCTGAAGCACTCAAGAGTTAACCATGTGAGGTGACTTTCCACTCCTAAGCCTGACAAGAACATTACCATTCAACATGCAGTTACTTACCTGACACGAGGCACTGCCTGTTTATGAACTCATCAGAGCTCCACAACAAACCCAGGAGCAGGACACTACTACCGCAGCCCCACTTACTTTAGTGAGAGCCCCAAAGGCATTAGACAAATGGAGGGAGGGAAAGAAATGTTACCATGAGACAAGGTTTTCCTTGCTAAAGTAGCCCGGGCTGACTTTGCACTCCTGCCTTTGGAGTAGCTGGAATTACAATCGTGTGCCATAGCACCCAATCATTACCCTGTTTTACAAGCAAGCTGATGAAAGACTAAGTGAAATTCTTCAAAAGTGACAGCAGTCAAACCTGATTCTCACTGCCTGGCTCTAGAGCTGACACACTGCACTCTTTAGTATATATTCTTTTTTTTTTTTTTTTTTTTTTTTTTTTTGGCAGTCCTGGGCTTGAGCTCAGGGCCTGAGCACTGGCCTTGGACTTTCTCAAGGCTAGCGCTCTACCACTTGAGCCTCAGCACCACTTCTGGCTTTTTTCTATGTATGTGGTACCGAGGAATCGAACCCGGGTCTTCATGCGTGCTAGGCAAGCACTTTAACGACTAGGCCAAACTCCCGGCCCCTCTTTAGTATATATTCTATGCCTCCTGAGTAGAATGGAGGAAGATAGGAGCTAATAGATGACCAGAGTCCTCAACTGCTTCTGTTCGCCTAAAACCTTCATGCTTTCACTCCCCTTACTTTCATTTTCTTTTTGTGTTACTGGAGCTGAAACAGTCTCAAGCACTCTACTACTTGAACCAAGGTCTGTAGTCCTTTTGCTTTTATTTTTTTTCAGGTAAGGTTTTGTACTTTTGACTCAACTGGCCTCAATGTTTATTAATTTCCAGAGTAGCTGAGACGATGGGTATGTGCTACTACACCCTGCTAGTTTCTGACACAGGCACCTTTCTAACGTCTGTGTGGACAGGCCTAGAATCATAGTAACCATACCTTTGCAGTTGGGATTAAGTAGTTGGGATCATAGGCATGAACCATCATGACTATAACTCTTTTAAGCAGAAAATTAACTATATGGAAGAAAACAGAACTACCTTTATAAATGGAATGCAGAATATCAATCATCTGAGAACTCTTCACCTCCTCAACTCCTCTCTCTTAAACACAAACAAAACCAAGCACAGTAGTGCATATCAGTAATTCCAGAACTCAGGACACTGAGGTAGAAGTGTATCAAGTTTTTTATCAGGCTACTGTCACCAATTTATTTTTATTTCTTTCTTTATTTTTGTGGGTCATAGGGCTTGAACTCGGGCCTGGGCACTCTCCCTGAGCTCTTCAGCTCAAGGCTACCACCCTACTACCCCTTGAGCCACAGTCCCACTTCTTCCCGTTTTCTAGTGGTTAACTGATGGTAAGAGTCTCACTGTCTTTAGTGCCCGAGCTGGCTTTGAACCATGGATCCTCAGATCTCAGCCTTCAGCTAGGATTACAGGCGTGAGCCACCATGCCCAGCTCCTGTCACCAATTTTTTGTTGTGATTGTGGTTGTCAGTCAGTTGTGGGACTTAAACTCTGGGCCTGGGTGCTATCCCTGAACTCTCCAGCTCAAGGCTAGCTCTCTACCACTTGGGCCAGAGAACCACTTCCCATCTTCTGGTGGTTAAGTGGAAATAAAGAATCTCATGGACTTTCTTGCACGTGGGCTGGCTTTGACCTAGAATCCTCAGATCTCAGCCTCCTGAATAGCTAGGATTACAGGCATAGCCACCAGCGCCCAGCCTCTAATTTTTTTTTCTAAATTCAGCCTTAACACTAAATTCAAACACTGAATGAAACAATCTCTATGACTACTTGTACAATAATATTTTTCCAAAGTACATAATAAAACAGAACAAATGAAAAAGGCCATACTATGGATATTTTGCTTTGCTTCTTACTCTAAGACAATAACAGAAGCCAGTTCCATTACTTAAGTAAATGGTGAAATTAAATGCAAGTAATTAGTATAAAAAGATACCCAATTATACATAATCAACAAAAATTTATGGTAATTTCAAAGCAGTTACTGCTTTTGCAAAGAGCTACATTTTGTCATCTGATCTTTATGCAAATGTTAACAGAAGGGCTTCCAACAACAGAGAAAGCTCAAGTGGGAGGCAGGCTCCAGGGGTCTGCTGATTCTGCCATGAGAGTCCTGGACACTGCTGTCCATAACCGAGAAATATATATGAGCCCTTAAGTCAGAAAACAGCCACTTAAAGTAAAATAACTGTTGGGTGGCCTCCAAAGCACAAGCTTTTTGTAAGTTGGTACATCTGCCATTCTACTCAATAACCCTAGATCAGAAATCCAAGCCTGCTGTTATTATATCCTTTGATAATTAGAAAGCAGATTGGTCATTTGTCTGTCTTGTTTAGCTATTTTTTCAACCTGAAGGCAACTCCACACTCAGAAGAGAAACAAGTTTTTTATTCTCTTAAATTAAAAAAAAAAAAATCAGACACCTAACAATGTATTTTTCAGTATTTTATAGTCTACAATTAAAAAGTCCTCTATAAATATGTACAGAGGGAGTTTTACTTAAATTTTACTGCTTTCACTAACCCATTAGGAAAATGACAGAACTACAAAACATTAAAATAAGCAAGATGCAAAAGGGGTGACTTTGGGGGAAGTTGATTTTTGTTTTATAAGGCCTTAAATGCAAGCGATTATTACATATCCCTGACATGAGATTATTAGGCATAATTGTCAGGCAGGCTGTGACATCCAGATGGTGATTTAACTGGTCCCTTCATGAACAGCCTTTTGCTTAGCTGACAGAATGGCCATGCTACTTACATACTCGACTTTTTTGTGTGAGCACCACTTCTCAGCTCGTCAGCCCCCACCCCCATCCCTCACATTAGGAAAATGGCACATGGCTCTAGTTTGCTGAGTACCTACCATTGTGCTCCCAACAGTCCGTGAGATGGGGGAGCCCCTCAACCTACTACTCACTAGGAGCTTTCCCAATAACTCAAAAAGCAGATAACGAATAAGCATAATCCCAAAGGGTTGGACCTACGCAAACTTTAAGTCTCTCATTTTAACTTTCAATAGTCCTACAAAATTTCTAGTCTGCAATATGCAAACCTAAGCATGTAGGCATCTGTAATCCCAGCACTCAGGAAGATCTCAAGTTCAAGGCTAGACTACACTACATACATAGCAAGACCCTATCTCATTAAGATAACAGTAAGATTTTGAAACTGCCATGTAATGAGCTAATTTGGGTAAAACTGGTTTTCCAAGAAAAGGCATTCTCTTTTTCTAGACCCCCACCCTGCTGCTTAGCACCCTGGAGTTGCAATGGGCACCTCACAGTACTCAATGGCTTAGGCCACGTGGCTTCGCTGCCTGGCTTCTCTAACTGTATGACCGCACCAAGTCTTTGACTCACTCACATTTCTCTCTTAAAAAACATAGTAAATAAACTCCTTGAGACTACAGACAACATGAGAACTATTCAGAGAGGGAGAGAACACTTACAAAAACTGAGGTGTAGATAGAAAATTCCTTCCGCCCAAGTCCATTGGGTATCTGAACATTAGGAAGAAATAAAGATGTCCAACAAGATTTCCAATTAGCTCATTGATTACCCTGCAAACAGAGAACCAAATTAGCTTAAAGCCACTCAAGTAGTAAGTGAGATATACCAACTTTTAACTATTAGCATAAGGAAGCAGACTTTCCCTAACCCATTACACTGCTGAAGGCTGTGTGACAGCTTACAGTAAGCCCTGACAGTATGAGTGACAAACACACTCTAAGAGATAGGGAAAATCAGGCCTGGTGAGCCAGTGGTCCCTCTGATATCCTTCAAACCTCTGCCTGTTCTCAGAAGATTGTTTTGGCTACTTCCTACTGCAGGAGTTAGAGAAACCGTAAAGTCAACTTCTGAATTCTTTCAGTGCTGTATTTATAAAACAGAAGCAAACATATGCAGGGTACAAGAGAAGAGCATGGCTGGGGCCAGGAGTTTGGCCTAGTGGTAGAGTGCTTGCCTGGCATGTACAAAGACCCTGGTTCCATTCCTCTCTACCACATGCACAGAAAAAGCCAGAAATGGTGCTGTGGCTCAAGTGGCAGAGTGCTAGCCTTAGGAAAAAGCCCAAGGACAGTGTTCAGGCCCTGAATTCAAGCCCCAGAACTGGCAAAAAAAAAAAAAAGAAGAGCATGGAAGTGATGGCAAGACAGACAATAAATGGCTACTCTCCACTGCACACTTCAGTGTGAGACACCACAGAGATTATTTAGGAAAGCTGGTCCACACCCTGCATCCTAAAATAAATGATGACCTGCTTCAGGTTTCCCAGGGCTAAAATTCACACAATTTCATGGATCCACTGCTACTATTATATATCCGTCTTTGTCTTCACCTGTAAACCTGCCTCCTGCCAGGGCAGTTCATCATCTGCAGACTCCTCAAGTCTACCCTTCTGGGTGGAAGACCAAGCAGTTTTTTTGTTTCTTTTGGCCAGTCTTAGGGCTGGATCTCAGGGCCTAGGCACTGTCCTTACTGTCCTTGAACTTTCTCAAGGCAAAAGCTCTACCATTGGTGCCACAGCACTGCTTCCAGCTTTCTCTGTATATGTGGTTATCAAGGAATCAAATCCAGGGCTTTGTGTATGCTAGGCAAGCGCTCCGCCACTAGTCCACACTCTTGGCCTGAGCAAGCAGCTTTATCAAGCTCTGAACATGCTACACTCTAAAAAAAGGTCTATCTGGTCAATTCATTCACTTCTCACCTATTGACTTGAGGAAGGACTCAGGATCATGCATAGCAAACATCAGATATGAAGAACTTGTAACATTAGGATCTACTAGATTCTTAAAACTATTTTGTAAAGTAATAAATGAGAGCTTGGGCCAGCAGTTTGGTCTAGTGGTAGAGTGCTTGCCTAGCATGCACAAAGACCTGGGTTCGATTCCTCAGTACCACATGCATAGGAAAAAACCGGAAGTGCGATGGCTCAAGTGGTAGCGCTCTAGCCTTGAGAAAGCCCAAGGACAATGCTCAGGCCCTGATCTCAAGCCCCAGGACTAGCAAAATCAATCAATCAATAAGTAAGAGCTCTAGAATAGCTACATCTTGATGACCTTGTTTTAACATTCTCACTGGAAATATAAAAAAAATTCCTTAAGTCTCATGCCTAATTCTAAACAAAGACTAAAACATCAATTAACTTGAAAAACAAAGCTCAAAAATAGTGTCCTAGCACTGAGTTTAAGATTCACAAGGATATATATATATATATATATATATATATATATATATATTTGTGTGTGTGTGTGTGTGTGTACACACAAATTTACAAAATTACTTCTGAGCCTGGCACAGTAACTCACAGTGGTAATCCTAGTTACTCAAGAGGCTGAGATCTGAGGATCAAGATTCAAAGCCAGCCCAGTCACAAAAGGACCTGAGACTCTTATCTCCAATTAACCTCTAGAAAATGAGAAGTGGAGCTTGGCTCAAGGGTAGGGCAGTAGCCTTGAGCTAAAGTGCTCAGAGACAATGCCCAGGTCCAGGGGTAAGGTGGTAGCCTTGAGCAGAAGGGCTCAGGGACAGCACCCAGGCCAAGTTCAAGCCCCATTACCCATTAAAAAAAAAAAAACTACTTCTGAGAACATATGTGTAACAGTGAGCAATTTCCAAAGCATTCTAGCATTCTTTAAAACACAAAATGTAGTAATTTCATAAATAGCTTTTTGAAGTTAACACAGATTAGATCTCAGATATAAATTAGGTCTGTATTTGCCCAAGTATGTATATAGACAATGAATCCAGAAGTACATGCTTATTCAAACACACACACTATATCTACTAATAAGCTAACAATCATAACCATCTAATGTTATGTGTGCCTAAGGCCCTGCAATTTAACCAATTACATTAAAATACAATTACCCTGAAAGTATAAGGTTCTAAGATCTCAATAGTGAATAGTTTTATAAAGTTATAAAAGATTAGAGAAAAAAGTTAATAATCCAAGTTTTCTAAGGATTGATGTTCAATTAAATAAACTGAATATTACTTACGAGCCTCCAATGATATAGTTGAATCCAAGAATAACCCAAGGTAAATAACAGGCCTAGGAAGAAATATACACACAAATGTGAACAGCCACACCTGAAGAGAATACAGCCAGAGGACTGAAATGGGGAAAGACCTACTGACAATAGCTTTACATAATTTTTTTTTTCAAGTTCACTGCAAAATTTTACAGATCAATGTAGAATCACTGCTACTGTACTTTTAAAAAGTCCCTATCTAAGCCAGGGGCACTGGTGGCTCTATACCTGTAATACTAGCTACTCAGGAGGCTGAGATCTGAAGATTGCAGCTCAAAGCCACTCCCAGCAAAGAGAACTTGGGACTGGCACCCTGAGTTCAAGCCCCATGACCAGCCAAAGGAAAAAAAAAAAAAAAGATCACGGTTCAAAGCTAGCCTGGGCAGGAAAGTCCATAAGACTCTTATCTCCAATAAATTATTCAGAAAGGGCTGGAAGTGGCGCTGTTGCTCAAGTGGAATAGCACTAGCCTTGCCTAAAAGCAGCTCTGGAACAGTGCTCAGGCCAGAGTTCAAAAAAAGATTTCAACTGTCAGGATTTCAGATAAGCATGCTTTCTTTTGTTTTTCTGACTCCCACACATGAGATCAGTCAGGAACACAGCCTGGAGAAGCCTGAGGTACGGAGGGGGAAGGAGAGCAACAGTGGTCAGCCAAGGACAATGTTGGCTCAGAGCTGGACTACAGAGAGAAAAGGGCTTGCTTATGGTACATTGCTCTGTAGTGACCTCTTCTGGATGAGCCAGAAAGTACATCTCTGGGCTAGAAAGGGATTTCTAGACAAATGACAAGTATTTCCCATCAAAGTAAAAGTACCTTAAATCGTGTTCCAAACCAAAATGATACAATCATGTCTCTGTTCAGCTGGGCCCAGACATACAGTACTGACATGATCAGAGGAATCATCAGCAGCTGCAAAAGAAGTCAACATGTCAACCAAAGCTCCAGGAGCATGGAGAAAGGAAGCTTGGCAGGAATTTACTGATTCACCTCTCCAAAACATTCTTGCACAAGTATTTAAAAGGCCAAACGATATACAACAGAGCAGAATTACAGACTGATCCTATTGTCATATAATGAATCCTACAAATCCTATAATAAAATACATTTTTTAGAATGATTCAGAAGTACAAATAAAGCTGTTATTTTCAAAATGTAGGCTTTACTAATTATGTATTCCATAATTTTTAGGGAATACATCGTCACACATGCATAACCAATGCATTATTTGTGCTCTCATGCGCAATTCCCCACCCCCCTTCCTTCCCTCCCTCTTCTTCTCCAATACCCCTCTTCTCTCTATAGTGCTGGAGAACTGGGCCCCAGGCCTCATGCATGTCAGGTGAAGCAAGCACTCTCCACTGTGCTACACTCCCAATCCCAACTTCTGCTATTCTCAGTGTCAAACATAATACAGAGCCACAAGTGAGCATAGCTCAAATAACTCATGTATGTAACTCATGTAAGTGAAATAACTCATGTAAGAGCTTCAAATATTTAACTGATTTAAGATATTCAAAATAATAGCTAACATTTGAAGTTCAGAATAGCCCACTTAACCACTTAATAGGATTTCAATGTCTATCAAAAAACTTAATTGTGAGCCTGAAGCATATCAAATACAATAAAGAGACACTTACCTGCATATCCATTGCTAAGCCAGTAATCTTGATTTACAAAGTTAAAGATCCAACATAAAATAGATAGGACTGGGAAAGGGGGAAAAACAGAAGGAGTGACACTGACCAAGATGCAATGAACTCATATTCTGATTGTTGAACCAAAACATCATTATACAACTACTAATTTAACCAAATTTAAAAAAAAAAATTCAAAGATCCAAGAAGTACCTCCGAAGCTGATATGCTAATTTCCCTCACAAGTTAATTTCACTGCATTGTTCTAAAGGAAAGTACTTCTTTTGTCATGCAGATTCCTCAATGATCTTTATTATGAACTCAGTCTACTAGAGCCTACTACAAGGTATGCACTCAGCATGCTGGGTCAGTGACCTGTGTCCTCTTCCCCAGCCTTACCATTTTTAGCATTTTGTCTTAAGTAGAATGAAAGACCTGTGCTTCTAAAACAATGATTCTGCTCAACACAACATCGTTGAAGTGCAATGGCTTCCATTTTCTCACTGCTGACCAAGTTGAAAAAAAAGCTGAATCCAGTAGCAACTGTGAGCTTACCAACTCTGCCAGGACTTGAAGAAGTCCCTTCTGCCATCTTCCAGTACCCAAAACAACCCTGCAGTTGGAAGGGTGCTAACAACCTCAGTGGATAAACAAACAGTACAGATGGACACCATCCAGGGTATTTTACAAAGGGACTGAATCACTACTTAGAACCCCTATAGACAAACAGCAACACAATAAAAAAATAATGCTGCTTGTAAATTAATTTTGTGACAAGAGCTGCAGATTTCAAAAGTTGTCTCATGGCACAAAATCTCTGTGCTTCACTTCACTCAGCAAGCTGTCACCCATGAGAACACAGAGAACTAAGAACATCAAGAGGAAACAATAATAAACCCAACCAAATGTGGAAAACTCCCACAGGGGCACCACTGAGTGTTAAAACTCAATGCCTATAGGATTTACTATAGCTTTTTTATTTTTTTAATAAATTGTTCTTAATTACTAATGAGTTTTAAAAAGAAAAAAAAAGCAAATATTGTAATTTGAACCTTTATAAGAATACTCTATTTCCCCAAACCTACAGGAAGGGGGAAGAGGGGGAAACTGGTTCATTTCAAGCCAAATACTCAAGGATACCACGATGCAAATCCAGTTAAAGAGAAGCATAAATAAATAGTCTGCTGGCCTTCCATCAAAAGCTCCTAGGAACAAAAATAAGCCAAATGTCAGGGTCCAGAGCTTTAGAGCAAAGTATGGAGATAAATACTTTTAAAAACTTGAGGATTACAGGCCTGAGCCTCAGGAGGTTGAGATCTGAAGATCACGGTTCAAAGCCAGCCCCAGTACTACTAATTGGAGACTCTTACCTCCAATTAATCACTAGAAAACAGAAAGTGGGGCTGTGGCTCAAGGGGTAGGGTTCAAGCCCCATGTCACACACACACACGCACGCACACACGCACACACGCACAAACTTTAGAGAAAAACAAATGATAGTTTAGAAACCACTCCCATCAAAAAAGTGAATTAATATTGCTGTTGTTAGCTATGGGCTTTGAATTCTGGGCCTGGGCGCTGTCCCAGAGCTCTTCAGCTCAAGGCTAGTGCTCTACCACTACAGGTTTTCTGGTGATTAATTGGAGCAAAGAGTCTCAAAAGATTTTCATGCCTGAGCTGGCTTTGATCCTCAATCCTCATATCTCAGCCTCTTTAGTAGGATTACAGGCATGAGCCATTGGTACCCAGCTTTGTGATTTTTTTTTCTTTTGGTCATGGGCTTGAACTCTGGGCGGGCCTGCACCCTATCCCTGAGCTCTTCAGCTCAAGGCTACCACCCTACCCCTTGAGCCATAGCGCCACTTCTGGTTTTCTAGTGGTTAATTGGCGATAAGAGTCTCAGGATCTTTGGTGCCCCAGCTGGCTTTGAATCGAGATCCTCAGATCTCAGCCCTCTAGGGTTACAGGCATGAGCCACTGCAGCCAGCTATGAAATTTTTTAGTATCACGCCAATGAAGTCGTCAACCAGTCAATGAGTTAATATAAGATTAATTTATGTATTCCAGGAAGTTACATATTCTGCCTGCCACAGGCTAAAGGAAGACTCAACAAGGGAGTCAATTCCAGAGCTCCTGAGCCCTGTCCCAAACACCAATGAGTTCCCCATGAATTCCTTCATGATCTTCTAGTCCTTCCTACAGGTTCTCTATCCTGACCCATAAATGTATGTTTCCTTTTCTTATTTCAGATCTTTGTACTCTCTCTTACCTTTTCTGCTCAAGGCTAGTGCTCCATCATGTCTAGGGTTTTTGTTTTGAGCTTTTTTGTTTTTTGTTTTTGCTGGTTAACCAGCAAGAGATCAAGAGTCTAATCCTTAGTTCTCAGCCACCTAAAATCACAGGAGCTTCTGTGCCTTAAGGACCTAGCATAGACATTTTTTTAAATTGTTGGGATACAGTTACATTCATCAGGTAGTGGGTGCATTACTTCTCACACATTGATACCCCTCCCTTTCTCATGTTTTTGTCCCCATTTCTCATCACCAACCCCCCCCCTCAATCATCTTGTTTTTCCCCCCTTCCCTTCCCTATTTCAAATAAACAAATAAACATATATACAATATACCAGGTAACAAAGTCAGATACAGTAACAATATGAGATTAACCATAAGGGGAAAAGAATAACATAGTACATTAAGAACAATCACCAAGACACATTTCATATAGGGAGAACTGAATTAATCCTGTCTCATATACTCTTGTCAGGAAGGAATCATGTCTGTTTTACTTACCATTCTATCACCTCCAGCATCACCATGCTTGGAGCTTATAATTATAATAATAGTTATTATTATTATTACTGTTACCAGTAGATACACCGAACTTTTTGTTGATCCGAGATATGTAGCAATTCAGCAGGAGTCCCCATCCTAACAGAGGAAAATGAAGTGGGTACAAGCCCTCATAACCTCTGTGCACTTTCTACAGATGATCAAAGTTATGTGGTTGTTAGAAGTCTAGCTTAATCTTCTTGTCACTGTACCAGTGGCCAGGCTCTGCTTTCTTAGCAGACAGTACAATAAAAAAAATGCCTGCTAGATCATGCTACTCAGTATACACTATGTGGAAAATAATCTATGTAACTTGTGGGCAGGAACAGGAGGGGAGAATTTGAGGAAAGCAAAGGAAGGAGCAATACTGCCCCCCCTAAGAATTATGTGCTAATTATCTGATTTATGAAATGGTACCCCCCCTGTATAATACCTTAATAATAGCAATAATATTAGGTATTGTTTTAATTACCAGCTTTTCTGCTTAAGAAATATATCCACTCATTCATTCAGCCTTGTGGCATTTACATATAGATACTCCTAGGAAACTGCCACTTAAGTCAACATTTGGAAGATCCCAGCATGCCATCAGTTTTCCCCTGTCCCTTCACACAGGGTAGTTCACCAGCCACCCCACCCATGTGGGATGGATAACTTTTATTTTTAATGCTAGTCCTGGACCTTGAATTCAGGTCCTAAGCACTGTCCTTGGGCTTTCTCAAGGCTAGAGCTCTACCACCTGAGCCACAGCACCATTTCCAGCCTTTTCTTTTTCTAAGTATGTGATACCGAGGAATTGAACCTAGGTCTTTGTGCATGCTAGGCAAGCACTCTACCACTAGGCCAAACTCCCAACCCTGGATAACCTGATTTCTATCAACACAAATCTGCTTTGATGCTTTTGTACTCACACAAATGGAACCATACAGAATCAACAAATAAAATTTATACTTTTTTTTTACTTTACATACCATCTAAATTGTTGCTTGAAGAAACAATATATTTATATTTCGTTTTTTCACTGTTATTATAATGGTGATATAAAAAGGGGTTAGAGTTACGTAAGTCAGGTAAAAAGTACATATCTTTTTGGATATTCTTTTTGTTGTTGTTGTTTAAACTGCGCAATATCCTATGGGAGGATTATATTAATTCATCCAGTATTTTGTTTAAAGCATTTGAATGTTGTCTTGGAAATAAAGCTATACATCACTTGAAAAAAAAATTGCAAGCTTTCTCATCTGAGGATGGTTTCTAATGCCTTCAGTTGGATGACTTAAAGCATAGTTAAGACTGTGTGAGGTCACTCTAGCTAACATTCTCTTTCATCCCTCCACATCACCCACCATCACATGATACAACTAACCTAAAATTTTTTTAATCCTAAAATTGTCAGACAGGCAAAGGCTTTCTAAAAGAAAAGGGCTTCCTACACCTTTCTTTTTTTTTTTTTTTTGCCAGTCTTGGGGCTTGAACTCAGGGTCTGAGCACTGTCCTTAGGTTTTCTTGAGGCTACAACTCTACCACATGAGCCATAGCACCACTTCTGGCTTTTTCTATGTATGTGGTTACTAAGGAATTGAACCCAGGTCTTCATCTATGCTAGACAAGCACTCTACCACTAGGCTAGACTCCCAGCCCCTTCCTACTCATTTTTATTTCTCTCATTATTCAAAGACAATCTTCAAAACTAGGAAAAGAATAATTAGTGCTGGAGGATCACTGAGATGAGTGAGAGCTTCGAGTTCAACAAAATTAGATTTTAATAATAGCTGTGCTGCTCTGATGAACTCCTGGCTTTGTGATTTCAAAGGATTTTCTAGATTAAGTACTTAAAGATAGTGTTAGCGTGCGCAGTGGCTCACATCTGAAATCCTAGCTATTCAGGAGGCTGAGATCTGAGGATTGAGGTTCAAAGCCAGCCCAGGCACTAAAGACAGTGAGATTCTTATCTCCAATTAACCACTAGAAAACAGGAAGTGGGGCTGTGGCTGTGGCTCAAAGGTAGGGCAGTAGCTTTGAGCTGAAGAGCTCAGGGACAGCACCCAAACCCAGAGTTCAAGCCTCATTACTCAAAAAAAAAAAAAAAAAAAAAGTATCACCATAGTGTCAAACTACTTGGCATGCTTGCCACTATAATCAACCAGTATCAAATTACAATCTTCCATTTTGAATCAGAAACCTCTGAAATAAGCACTTAAATATGATACATTTAACAATTAAGCCAGACAAGAAAACATACAGGTGACAAACATTGTCAAAATGTTAACTTGAGGCTATTACAGTGGAGATGAAAAAAATCAAAGGGTAAATAAACGTGGCTTCCATCCTAGATGTCTAAGTTTCAAACAGCTTTCTGATCTTTGCAACATGTCACTGCTCAGACCACTATTTTTTTATCTGTAGAAAAAAAGGGTGATAGTGATTCCTCAAATTTCTTTCTATCCTAAAGTTCACAGGAGCATTATTCATAACACCCCAAATCAAAGGGATCTTAGTCAAGTGCTCACCAACAAATTAATAATCTGAATGTATTATATGCAAAAGAATAAAGTATCAACATATGCTATGTAGAAGAACTTTAAAAGATTCTTAGGCTAAATGAAAGAAGCCAATCAAAAATGCTATACAAGGGCCGGGAGTTTGGCCTAGTGGTTAAAGTGCTTGCCTAGCATGCACGAAGACCAGGGTTCGATTCCTTGGTACCACATATGTAGAAAAAGCTGGAAGTGGTGCTGAGGCTCAAGTGGTAGAGCCCTAGCCTTGAGAAAGTCCAAAGACAGTGCTCAGGCCCTGAGCTCAAGCCCAGGACTGGCAAAAAAAAAAAAGCTATACAAAATGTCCTGAACAGGCAAAATCATACCAAGTAGATGAGTGGCTGGCAGAGCCTGGGAGAGGAGATATTGAATGGGTTGGAAGGATGATGATGAAAGACAGTTGCTCTGGATCTTTCAGGGAATAATGAAAACATTCTGGTGATGGCCATTTTAACACCATGAATATATTAAAGACCGCTGAGTTGTACACTTCAAAATAGTTAAAATTAATTATATGTTATGAGAATTTAATCTCCATTTTTTTTGGGGGGGGCAGTCCTGGGGTTTAAACTCAAAGCCTGCATTTTTCTCAAGGCTAGTGCTCTACCACTTAAGGCACAGCACCACTTCCAGCTTTTTTTTGCATATGTGGTACCAAGGAATTGAACTCAGGACTTCATGCATGCTAGGCAAGTAACTCTACTACTAGACCACGCTCTTGACCCCATTGGTCCAAAAATTTTTTTTTAAGGCTCATTAACCTTTCTCTAGTCTGAATGTTCGACATTTTTCCCATAATAAAGTTTTACTACTAAAGAACTGGCAATATAGCTAGTTCTGGAAACTTGCCTAGCATGAGCAGAGCTCTCAGTTATATTCCTGGCAGGAAGGGAAAGCAAGAGTCAGGTTATAACAGCAGAGGGGGAATGCTAAGAAAGTCATCATCACATATGATTGGAAATACAGAGATGGAAAGCATGTATTTTAGTAGATGTATAAGCCTCCCCACTACCACTGACTTGGTGGTCAAAGCCTGTGTTCCCTGTCTAGATACTTCCCTTCCTTAAAACTTGTTCTTTCTCTATAAAAATCAAGAAGTGGGCTAAACCCTTCTCAACAGTTATAGTCTATAACCCTATATAGTATTCCAGTACAAAGTAATATAATGTTTGCTTTCTTTCTGTTTTTGTTTGTTTGTTTGCCAGTCCTGGGCTTCCTCCACTCAGGGCCTAGGCATTGTTCTTGGATACTTTTTGTTTAAGGCTAGTGCTCTACCACTTGAGCCACAGCACTACTTCTGGCCTTTTCTATATATATATACATATATATATATATATATATGTATATATATATATGTACTGAGGAATTGAATCCAAGGCTTTGTGTATACTAGGAGAGCACTCTACCACTAGGCCAAACTCCTGGCCTCTTCTTTCTCTTTTCAAGGGAGGTAATCAGGGTCTCCTTATGTAACTTAAGGCTGGACTCAAATTCACAATCTACCTGCCTCAACCTACCAAATGCTGGAAACTATAGGCTTGAATCACATTCAAATGGTTACTTCTAATTCAATTTAAGAAAAAGTTGTATTTGACACCAAGTGCCCGCTGTACTATGTCCTTGCTGTTAGGAGACTGACTGATTCATAACTTCCAAACACGAGTAATGACAGACTAACAATCCATAGTTTTATTAAAACCCTGAAGTCACCTACCTTTACCAAACCAACTAAACTTTGCCTATTTTGACAGTGTACCAATGTAGCTTCTTGTGAACCTACTCAAAATACCACTTTAAATATTGTAGAAAATAACAATTCAGTATGACACCTTTAAGAAAAAAGAATTTTTTTTTTTTTGGCCAGTCTTGGAACCTGAACCCAGGGCCTGGGCACTATTCTTGGACACTCTTTGCTCAAGGGTAGCAACCTGACACTTGAGCTACAGCACCACTTCTGTCTTTTTCTGTACATGTGGTACTGAGGAATCAAACTCTGGGCTTCGTGCATGTTAGGCGAGTACTCTACCAGTAGGACAAACTCCCAGCCAAAGAAAACCATTTTAAAGACTATGAATACCATCACACAGGTAGTCATACCTCTACGAACTGCTATACTACTAAATCTCTACTGTAAGCCTATCTTTTTTTTTTTTTTTTTTTTTTTTTTTGGCAGTCCTGGGCTTGAGCTCAGGGCCTGAGCACTGTCCTTGGACTTTCTCAAGGCTAGAGCTCTACCACTTGAGCCTCAGCACCACTTCCGGCTTTTTTCTATGTATGTGGTACTGAGGAATCGAACCCGGGTCTTCATGCATGCTAGGCAAGCACTTTAACCACTAGGCCAAACTCCCGGCCCCTGTAACCCTATCTTATTCACAGATTGACTACACACAGCTCGGACCAAGCAGAGTCAAAAAATCAATTTTTTAGAAGTCAGATAAATTTCAAAACATTCTAAATCCCCATGCACGTGGCACAGCTCAGCTCAGCTGATGCAGGGATCTGAGAGTCCCACACAGCACTACATTTGTTTCAATAGTCCCATGGTCTGCTGAGTGCTTTTCTGTCTTAAATAAATGGTGCTTAAAAAATAAGGTAAAAGTTAATGTACTTAACTAAGCAATAAAGCAACAATCTGAGTTCTTTTGAAAGGTAGCAGTCTTTAACAGAAGTTGGGTGATGTTATGAAGGGAAAAAAAAATGAATCAAGCATCATCCAGAACACATTGAACTCTGGATACTGAGTATTCACAGTCTTTCCTCAATAGAGAGCTCTTTAGAACCAGACACTAGTAGATACCAAGGGTCTACTGTATATATTCTAAAACTGACCATTTGCATTAAACAGAAAAAGGTATATAGGCTTTTAACTGAATAACGTTGTGTTTCCAACCTTAATCAAAGAGAAGCACACATATACAAGCCCAATTTTACAGTAAAGGACAAGGAGAGCTCTGTGGTAAAAGTGAGTATAATTATCAAATTAAATGACATTCATTAAGGAGGTAGACAAAACGTGCAAACTTTGACCTCTTTTAGTTTCCATCCACAAAATAGCAACACTACTACTTTATGCCTCATGGGGTTGTGAAGATTAAAAACCAGGCTGGATGCGGAGGCACATTTGTAATCTCATTGTAATATACATATATGAACATACATATAACTTACACTGGAGGCAGGGACAAGGGGATTAGTACAGACAAAATTAATGAAATAAAAAGAGGGGGGAGGAGGGGAGGGAAAGCAGGAGAAAACAAGGGGGTGGGTAACAATGTTCAACAAGAATTGTACTTATTTCCTTATGTAACTATAACCTCTCTGTACATCGCCTCTACAGTAAGTTTTTTAAATGGCATACCTAATTATGAAAAACAAAAAGTAAATAAAATCATACAAGGGGGAAAAAAAAGAAAGAGAAGGAAGGAGGGGAAGAAAGAAAAGGAAGAGAGGAAAGGAAGGGTAGCTGGGGGAAGGGAGCAGCCAAATAGGAAAGCAAATAACATAAACAAGGAATGCAGTCTTGGCACAGTCAATATGCATGCACAGAAATTTTGCCATTTCCTCCAAATAAGTAAACATACGGTTCAGTATATTAGAAACACTTAAAATACTTATAAAGAACATACCTGCTTCAAGTCGTGTAGAATATTGATATAAGAAATATAAATTGACCAAATAAAGAAATCCAGTTCCTGGACCCACAGGGAAATAAAAGGTGGCAGTAAGCGGCCTCCAAATCTGTCCAGATCAAAATAAATAGAGCTGTTAGTTTCTCTACATCTGCTTATTTTACTTACTTAAGTAAACAAAATTAACCCTTGCAAAGCAATTTCAGTAGGAGCTACCAAAATGATTCCATCACCATAATTCAAGAAAGTAGCCGAAAACTTCAAGCCAATTACAACCACACTAATCTATAAAGTAAAGTAGTAAAAAGGCACCATAAAACAGGCAATAAATATTTCCAAACAAGATGAGGAAAAAAAAAGAAAAAACCTAATACAGTGTAAGTATATGGTCAGCATTTACTGATATCAGGCATACAAGTCTATGTCAAAAATGAAGTACAAAAACTTAATTAAGAGCCCCTCTAATTAAGAAAAGAATATGTTCCTCCCTAGTACTGCAAAAAAAAAAAGAATAAAAGGATGATAAACTCTTCAAAAATGTCACATTTAAAGGGCAAAAGTTTAAAAAAGACATTTAAAAAAATTCAAGTCAATTATGCTATTAATTGGAGATAAGAGTCTCAAGGACTTTAGTGCCCAGGCTGTGATATTAAGGAATCAAACCCAGGGCTTAATGTATGCTACTCTACCACTAAGCCACATTCCAAGCTCTGAAGTTTTCCTCTCACTGTAGACTTCTAGTTATTTATTTTGGGGGATATATGTATGTGTGTGTGCTAATATTAAGTCTTATGCCTGTACTGCCTGGGCTGGCTCTGAACCACAATATTTCAGTTTCAGTCTCAGTGTCCTGAGTACCTAGGATTACAAGTGTGAACCATCAGTGCTCAGCATTAAAACTTTTTTTTACAATGCCTCTTAGAAGTAACACCAGTATTATGATACATAACAACAATTATTAGTATAATCCTGAAATGAAATGAAAGCTGCCAGTTCACACTCCCTGCTTATGAAAAGCATGTTCCAATACTTAGAGGATCAAGTTCCAATTTGGGCTCATTAAAAAAATTAAAAAAAAAAAAAAAAAGCCAGACATGGCATGGTGGTTCCCACCTATAATCCTAGCTACTCAGGAGGCTGAGATCTGAGGATCAAAGTTCAAAGCCAGCCCTGGCACCAAAGGACCTAAGACTCTTATCTCAAATTAACTTCTAGAAAAGGGGACGTAGGGCTTGGCTCAAGAGTAGGGCAGTAGCCTTAAGCTGAAGAGCTCAGGGACAGCACCTAGGCTGAGTTCAAGTTCCATGCTCCACAAAAAAAAAAAAAAAGGCCGGGCACGGTGGCTCACACCTGTAATCCTAGCTACTCAGGAAGCTGAGATCTGAGGATCCCGGTTCCAAGCCAGCCTGGGAACTGAAGTCCATGAGACTCTTATCTCCAATTAACCATTAGAAAACCAAAGTGGTGCTATGGCTCAAGGAGTAGGGTGGTAGCCTTGAGCTGAAGACCTCAGGGACAAGGCCCGGGCCCAGAGTTCAAGCCCCATGATCAACAAAAACAGGAAAAAAAAAGAAAACAGGGCCTTGCAAACCTGGACCTGAATTAACTTTTTTCATCTACCCTACAACATTTTCTCTTGACTCCTGCATTCCTTACTGTATGGTGCTTGCAGATAAGGCTGGATTTAAAGTGGATTAAAAAGGTGCTTGGGGGCCGGGAGTTTGGCCTAGTGGTAGAGTGCCTGCCTAGCGAGCATGAAGACCTGGGTTCGATTCCTTGCTACCACATACATAGAAAAAGCCAGAAATGATGATGTGGCTCAAGTGGTAGAGCCCAAAGACTGTGCTCAGGCCCTGAGGTCAAACCCCAGGACTGGCAAAAAAAAAAAAAATGTGGTGAATATAATATAACCCTTCTATTAATCACAATAAAAAAATTATTTATAAAAAAAAAAGATGCTTGGTTAAGCAGGGTGCTGGTGGCTCAAACCTATAATCCTAGCTACTCAGGAGACTGAGATCTGAGGATTGTGGCTCAAAGCCAGCCCGGACAACACTAAAGTCCATGAGATTCTTACCTCCAATTAGCCACTAGAAAACAGGAAGTAAGCACTGTGGCTCAAGGGGAAGGGCAATAGCCTTGAGCTGAAGAGCTCTGGGATGGGCCCAGGCCCAGGCCCAGAGTTCAAGCCCCACAACAGAACCAAAAAAAAAAAAAAAAAAGTTATTGGTAAAAATTAAATGGATATGTGTGTGTGCATTACTACCACAATCTTTAGAGAAACTCTGGCTGACCTGGTTTTTACAAATTCATATTTAAACTACCCCCACATTCCTGTAAGTTACTCAAGGACTGATTTTAGAAAAGAATTCTGTTTTTTTCTGACTACATTTTCTCTCCCACTGATGACATAACACTATTTTTAGCCACTGTGTGCACCTGTTCTTTAGAAATCAGTGTCTGTCAAAATATCTCACTTCTCTCCCTGCTCATTAAGCTTACCCTTGAGTTATACTTGTGTTCACCTATCTAGGAGACATATTATTTTTGTATTGCTTTTAAATTATAATTTGAAAACATTAGGACAAAGCTCATCTCTTTAAAAGGATATAACATAATAACTTTTGTAATCTTCATAAATTCCCTTCTTTCCTCTGACATACAAACAAAATAAGGAATAAGGAATTGGCTTTATTCTCAGGACCATGAGGAGAAAGATACATTTTCAACTCTGGAAAGCCCAGTGGGCACCCAGGGCAACACAAAGAACCCAGCATTCACAGGCAGAGGATCATGTGCCATATTCTTGCCCAGGACTTTTGGAGAGCACTTCCTTTTGATTTCATAGCAACCTCAAGCCAGACACTTAATAAATGCAGTGTTTTCCTGAGAAAAGCTGAGCCCTGGAGTTTAATGATCCACCCAGACTTCCCTGCTTCATGAACACGGTAGGGCACATACATGTTCCTTGTACGTAACTCCTTCAATAAGAAGTATTAGTGTTTAGTTACTAGCCCAACAACTTGCTGGCATCGATTGTGACCATTCCTTAAGTAAAATCGCCCCAAACACTCACTTACACTGAGACAATGCTACCCAGTCTAAAGTGGATTTTTTTTAAACATTAAAATCAAAGACTTGTCCGAGATCTAAGGATCGGCTGGCTTAAAATTAGGAGTCTAGGGTCAGAGGCATGGCTCATGTGACAAGAGTACTAGCCAATGAGCAAAATAATCAGATACTGAGTTTAAGTCCAGGTCTCAGACCCCCCCCCCCAAAAAAAGAGGATGAGAAGGGGGAAGGAGGAGTCTAACAGATTACCAAGCAAGAAAATGATGAATACCTATATGCCAAATGCTGTTAGTAAACTGTACCCCACCCCTTTATTTAATACCAATATCTATAAAGTCTCTCTCTTGAATCAAGGCCTGTAAATAAGTTTGAGTAACAGTACCATAATAATTTACTATTTTTTTTTCTTAAAGACTATTCACAAGAAAAGGTCCTTGGAAGTGGTGCTGTGGCTCAAGAGATACAGTACTAGCCTTGAGCTGAAGAGCTCAGAGATAATACCCAGGCAAAGGAAGAAAGAAGGAAGGAGGGAGGGAAGGAAGGAAGGCGGGAAGGCAGGCAGGCAGGCAAGAAGGAGAGAGAGAGAGAGAGAGAGAGAGAGAAGGAGGGAGGGAGGAAGGGAGGAAAGGAGGGAAGGAGGGAGAGAGAGGGAAAGAAAGAAAGAGAAAGAAAGAAGAGAGAGAGAAAGAGAATGAAAGGGGGGAAGATAGAGAGGAGAGGGGAGGTGAGGGGAGGGGAGGGGAAAGAAAAGATCCTTTAAATTCATTTTTTAAAACTGAAAGGCCATCAGGTGTTGGCAACTCACTTTTGTATTCCTAGCTATTCAGAAGACTGCCATCCAAGTATCCTATTTTGAAGCCAGCCTGTCAGGAAAGACCTTCAGATCTCCAATCAATCACCAAAAAGCCAGCTGTGACTCAAGTGGCATAGTACTAACCTTGAACAAAATAGCTAAAGCTATGAGTTCAAACCCCAGATGGGCACAAGAAAAGAAAAAGGCAGGGTGCTAGTAGGTGGCTCAAAATCCTACTCAGGAGGCTGAGATCTGAAGATAGTGATTCAAAGCCAGGCAGGCAGGAAAAGTACCTGTGACTTATTTCCAATTAACAAAAGCTGAAAGTGGAGCTATGGCTGAAGTGACAGCGCACGAACCATGAGCAAAACAGCTCAGAGACAGCACTCATGCCCTGAGTCCCTAGACTAGCACAAAAAGACAGAAAGAAAATGGGAGGAAGTATTCAATATCAACTGCACAGAAAAGCAAACCTGTGTGAACCAAAAAGTATCTGTGTTCACTAAGACAAGAGAATATTTGCAGTAGCACTATTTAGAAGAGCTAAAACTGAATATATCCAGAAGATCTACTAAACAGTAGAGTAGTACATAAATCATGATCTATTCACATAGAGAAATAATAACGAAGACCAGCACTCCATACGGGACTGTGATTCTCCTACACAGTTGATAAAAGCAACTAGACTAGACCTAACTCTACCCACTGTGCAATTCCATTTATAGAAAGTACAACACTTCCCAGGCTTGCTAATACATGCCTGTAATCCTAGCACTTAGAAATGAAGTTAGGAGGAATAGGAGTTTCAGGACAGATGGGATACGAGTCCCTGTCTCAAAAAAAGGAGTGACAAGAAGGAGGTTTAACAGTGCTGGTAATGTCCAGTTGCTTGAGCTAAATGTTGGTTATTAAATTTCTGAAAACTCAACAAACTACAATATAGTTTCCTGTATGTATTTCCTGTATATATTTATTATATTGTAGTACAATAAAATATATAAAATGTATTTGTTGCATTATATATAATCTAGTGCAATGTTGCACTGTAGTAAAATAAAATTATACAGGAAATACATAATACAATAAAATGTTAAGGAACAGAGCCATGATCTGCCAGGTAGCCTTACTACAAGAGTACGGGATTGTTGAGGAAGGACTTTAAACTGCTCACGTTGAAATGCTAGCCACTAAGACTTTAAGTCCAAACACTGACGCTACTACGTTGCTCAAGTCAAGTTCATTCTTTCTCCAGGTACATGTGAAAGTCTCTTTGTCCCCAAATACTCATAAATCGGCCTGCTAGGGTTACAGTCATTACATTAAATGTGATCAAGAAAGGAAAAGCATATGTGTGCTTTATAATCCAGCACTCAGCATGCTGACACTGGGCTACACAGCAAGAATCCTATCACAAAAAGGAATCTTACTATCTATGAAGAGAAGATAGTAAGGTTGAAATTACTGGCTGATAAATAAAAACATTAAGCTTTTTTTTGGGGGGGGGGGGAGTTGGTCATGGGGCTTGAACTGGGGGGCCTTGGCACTGTCCCTGAGCAATTTTGCTCAAGGCTAGCACTCTACCACTTTGAGTCACAGCTCCACTTCCATTTCTAGTAGTTAGCTGAAGACAGCAGCAGTCCCTCAGACGTTCCTAACTGGGCTGGCTTTGAACTGTGATTCTCAGATCTCAAACTCCTAAGTAGTTAGGACTACAGACATGAGACACAGTGCCTGACAGAAAACTATTTTTTTTTTGTAGCCTGCCTACCGAGACTATTTATTGGGCATTACATAATTTCTCTGTATTCTAGCTCATAGAGGTATGAAGATAAGATATTTCCTAATTTGAAGGTACTTGATTTTGTGGTTTTTGAAATTAGATCCATTTGACTCACTGAAACAGAAATACTGCAGTTGTCTATAAAATGCACTAACATATCTCAAGATGATTATGAGAAGTGAATGAGATAGCACATATTAAGGTGATATGTTACCTTGTCCAGAGAGATGAGTACCCCGGTGTAAGCAATTGTGGGAAGGACAATCTTAGAAAACAATAGGAGAACAGGAAACTGCCACCTCCTTGTAACCAGGGACCAACATGAAGGTGCTGCATCACTGTAAACTATTTGGGTATAAGAACCACAAGATTGAGGATCTGAGAATAGAAAAGGAACAGTGGGCAGCTATGTAACAAGTTTTAACACCCATCTATTTCAGAGGAAATCTTTTGATAAGGAGGAAAATAATTTACTTCCTCTTTTTTCAAGCTGTTATAGATCTAACTTCTAAGGAAAAGATAAGCTTCCCCTAGGAGAAACTGAGAAAGCACACCACAGATTTTCCTCAACAATGTAATTTACAAATGAATTCCTCCAGATAGGATGAGAGCTCAACTTGTTGGAGTAGACTAGATTTGGAGCCACAAGAAATGGAAACAGGGTACAATTGTAAGTTTTTCTGCACATGGGCAGTCAGTACACTGGCCTGCCTCCTGCCAGCTGCTCCTCCCAGTCTCCAGGTAATAGGCCTGGTAGAAACAATGTAAGGAAGGTGGAAAACTATGAGAGGTGGGGTTTTAGTGATGATTATTTCTAATCAGTTCCCCACTTTTTCATATATGTGCCAGTGGTAGGGCTTGAATTCAGGGCCTCATACTCTTGCTCAGCTTTTCCCCCAACTGGCAGTATACCATTTGAGCCAGATCACTTTTTCCAGTTTTTTACTAGTTAACTGAATGTAACAGTTTGAGAATGTGTCAGCTTGGGCTGGCTACAAACCTCTACCCTCAGATCACATCCTCCTGAGTAGCTAGGATTATAGATGTGAGCTACTGGTGCCTAACTGCTCCCCACTGCAGGCTATTATAAAGGCTTTTTCATGCCAGGCACCGATGGCTCATGTCAGTAATCCTAGCTACTTGGAAGGCAGAGATTTGAGGGTCACAATTTGAGGCCAGCCCAGGCAGAAAAGTACCTGTAAGAGTCTTATCTCAGCCGGCACTGTGGCTCATGCCTGTAATCCTAACTACTCAGGAGGCTGAGATCAAGGCTCAAAGCCAGCCCAAGCACTAATAAGTTCATGAGACTCTTATTTCTATATAAGATAATTAATCACCAGAAAACCAGAAGTGGTACTGTGGCTCAAGGGGTAGGGTGGTATTGATATGAAGAGCTCAGGGACCAGGTCCAGGCCCAGAGTTCAAGTCCTACGACCAACGACCAAAAAAAAAAAAAAAAAAAAGAAGACTCATTTCCAATTAACCACTCAAAAAAAACTGGAAGTGAAGCTGTAGGTTCAAAGTGGTAGAGAGAGCTAGCCTTGAGCAAAAGAGCTCAGGGACAGCACCCAGGCCCTGAGCTCAAACCTCACAACTGACAAAAAGAAACATAAAAACAGAGGAGAAAGGGAGGGAGGGAGGGAGGGAGGGAGGGACTTTCTCTCCCCCCCTCCCGTCTTTTCTCTTTTGGGTCAACTATTCTACAAATCTGACTATACAAGCAAGATTTTACAAGAGTCAAAGAGCCAATTTTGCCCTGGTCCTTCTCACAAAACAATGCAACCAGGGCTCCCTGTATACACCATTACCCAACATACCACCAGATACCAAGTGCACATATTTACTGAGATAACAGAATGCCATTCTGGCTGGGTCTTCAGTCATGTTCTGACTTCAACTGCCTATTGCTATCTTCACCTGGACACCTAAAAAGCACCTCAAAACTTAACAATGAGGGGCCGGGAGTTTGGCCTAGTGGTAGAGTGCTTGCCTAGCATGCACAAAGACCCGGGGTTCCCCGGGGTTCAATTCCTTGGTACCACATACTTAGAAAAAGCCGGAAGTGATGCTGAGGCTCAAGTGGTACAGCTCTAGCCTTGAGAAAAATCCAAGGACAGCGCTCAGGCCCTGAGCTTAAGCCCAGGACTGGCAAAAAAAAAAAAAAACAAACAAAAAAAACAACTTAACAATGAGCCAGGCACCACATTAATTCTAGCTACTGGGGAGGGGAAGGGGCGTGGCTTAGATCTGGAGATGACTCAAAGCCAACCAGAGCTACCCAAAACTAATCATGATTTTTTTTTTTTTTTTGGCCAGTCCTGGGGCTTGAACTCAGGGCCTGAGCACTGTCCTTAGGATTTTTCAAGGTTAGCACTCTGTCACTTGGGCCATAGCACACTTCCAGCTTTTCTATGTATGTGGTACCGAAACCTCGAATTGAACCAGGTCTTCGTGCATCCTAGGTAGGCACTCTACCACTAGGCCAAACTCCCAGCTCTAATCATTAGATTTTTTTTTTTTATCTCCAACTAATCACCAAAAAGCTGGAAGCAGAGTTGTGGCTCAGTAGCAGAATATCAACCTTGGGTGTAAACGCTATGCTCTGCGTTCAAGCCCTAGGATCAGCATGCACACGCACACACGCACACACGCACACACGCACACACGCACACGCGCGCACGCACACACACACACACACACACACACACACACACACAAAACCTTAAAAATAACCTCTATCCATACTTCTCCCTGAGCCTGAGCCTCCCTAAACATTTCCAGTCTCAGTAAAGGGCTGTGCTATCTACTCGGCTGCTGCTCTGATATCATTGAGTTTTCTTTCCTTCATCTACATTGCACTCAGAGGGTAATTTTTTCCACTCCACCTGCCAAATCTATTCACATTCATCCACCTTCTTGTTATCCTACCTGTGTCTACTTTCACTGATCATTACCTAGCCTTTCCCCATGCACCATCCCATTCAGTATTCAAGGCAAATCTGTCAGTCCTCTATTCAAAAGGCTCCCAGATTTCCCAGCACCTTCAAAATAAAGGAGAGTGCCTCCCTACCATATACAAAGCTCTGGGCTTGGTTCTTAAAATAGAAATAAATTTAGAAATCAGTATTGTTCCTGGGTACCAATGGTTCGTACCTGTACGAACCAGGTGGCTGAAATCTGCAGATATTGGTTTGAAGCCACCCAAGCAGGAAAGTCCATGAGACTCTTATCTCTACTTAACTACCAAACCTAAAAAGTAAAGTTCAAGCCTTAATATGACACACACCAGCAACTATGATTTCTTTTCTTTTCTTTCCCAGTCCTGGGGCTTGAACTCAGGGCCTGGGCACTGTCCTTGGACATTTTTTGCTCAAGGTTAGTGCTCTGCCACTTGAGCCACAGAGCCATTTCCAGCTTTTTCTGAGTATGTAGAACCAAGGAATCGAACCCAGAGCTTCATGCACGCTAGGCAAGTACTCTACCATTAGGCTTCGCTCCCAGCCTCTATGATTTATTTCTAACATACTTTGCCACCTTCACTTTACCTGTGGCTAATCCTCATCCCTACAGCTGAATCTGAACCACCACAGGGTATTCTGTCTATTCTGAGATTCTGCCTCTTAGACTTTCATTTACTATTTCTTCTATCTGGAGGGTTGTATCTAAAATCTCATCTAACAAAGACATTCTTTGGAACACTCTCAAATATTACACCTTTAAGTCACCCTTAATCACATGCCTTACTGCTGGTTCTTTTCCCATAGAAGCAGGAATCTTTTCTGTCTTACTCTCTATTATATCTCAAATCACTGTTAGAGCTCTACTTGCAAAAAGAAAGTGCTCAACTGTTTCCCATATATAACTACCAGCTTTGTGCTAAGCACTACTTTAATTTTAGGTAATAAAGGCAGTGGCAGAATCTGGTTGTCATGGAAGCTCTTTCTGAAGAGAAGCAGACTATCGATTGAGTACCTGTGGCTTAGGCTTGTAATCCTACCTCCTTGAGAGGAACGAGTCTGGGAATGTGGTTTAAAATGAGTTGTTTGCCTAGCATGAAGCCCTGGGTTCAATTCCTCAGTACCACATCCATAGGAAAAGCCAGTGGTGCTGTGGCTCAAGTAGTAGATTGCTAGCCTTGAGCAAAAGAAGCCCAGGGACAGTGCCTGGGCCACCGTGAGTTCAAGCCCCAGGACTGCCACAAAAAAAAAAAAAAGAAATAAATAAAAAAAGAGACCTAAAGAATATAAGAGGCAAATGAGTATGTCATTGCTATCTTCCTAAGACAGAGAACATGTTCAAAAAGTCCAAGGAGGGGGCCAGGAGTTTGACCTAGTGGTAGAGTGCTTGCTTAGCATACAGGAAGACCCAGGTTTGATTCCTCGGTACATGTACATAGAAAAAAGCCAGAAGTGGTGCTGAGGCTCAAGTAGTAGAGCTCTAGCCTTGAGAAAGTCCAAGAACAGTGCTCAGGCCCTGAGCACAAGCCCAAGACTGGCAAAAAAAAAAAAAAAAAAAAAAAAAGTCCAAGGAGGGATCCAGGTAGGGGCTAGAACAGGTAGTCTTTGCTCTCAATTTAATGAATTGGAAAGACATTGGAGAATTCTAGGCAAACTCTTACAGGATGTGATTTATGTTTTTAAAAACTCACTCTAGCTGTCCAGAGAATACTGAAAGAAATACAAATAAAATGAAAATGGCTTGCAATGGAGAATGAGAAGGGTTGGAGAATGAGGAGCGTTTGTATTCTGGCTACATTTAAGGTAGAGGTGATAGTGTTAGGATATTCTGATTGTAAGGTGCTGAAGGCTCACGCCTGTAACTATTCAGGAAGCTAAGATCTGAGGATCCTAGTTGGAAGCCAGCTGGACAGGAAAGTCTATAAGACTTATCTCCAATAAACTACTCATAAAAACCAAAGTGTCGCTGTGGCTCCAAAGGTAGGCCTTGAGCAAAAGCTCAGGGGCAGAACCCAGGATCAGAGTTCAAGCTCTCGGACTGGCCAAAAATAAAAATAAAAAGTGAAATGTGAGAGGAAAAAAAAGTCTAAGCATGGTAGTATATCCCTAGGACCTTGTGTCAAAAACAAAATAAAATAAAAGCCTACTCTAGTATGTTGGTGCATGCCTGTAATTCCAGCACTTGGAAGGCAAAAGAAGGAAGATCATCAAGTCCAAGCCAGCCGAGGATACACAGACAAACCCTGTATCAAGAGTAACAAACCATACCCACTTGGGTCCTTAAAAAAAAAAAAAGTCAAGAATGACTCCATGACTATGAGTTTTAATTCTCTAGTAATGGAGCTTCTAATTTACTTCTATGGCAAATGGGGAAAGGAGGATAATTTTGGCCACGTTGGCTGAGATATTGCTAGTCATTCAAGTGCCAATTTCCACAAGTCTGGGGGATGAACAATCTGAGAGTGCTAGACTAGAGATATCTATATTTGTAAAGTGACTACTCTTCTGTTATATCGAGTTTTAAAGCCATGAAGCCGAATGAGATGAGGTCTTATAACTCCCCTGGAACACATCCAACCATTTAAGTCAGGAAGATGAGGACAGCCAACAACTAAGAAATAACACCGAGGGAGGAAGGGAGGAGGATGACAACAGTGTTATCCACAGGCTAAGTAGCGCTGGAATCAGTGTCACTTCTTGGAATCTCACCTGCCACCGGGGTAAGGTTTAAAATCACAGACTCCAATGGATTAAAGACGACCTCCAGAAAACTACCAGCTCTTGTCAAGAACGATATTCTAAGAAATCAATCGGGACTTCCATTCCTGGAACAATTTATCCTTTACCCCAAAGTCCCTCACACATCCAGTTACTACAGGCCTGATGCCAGAGGCAAGCACAAGACGGACGCTTCGTATAGCTGACTTGAAACCCTTCACGGGCGGCTAGGAAAACTCCATTTACATGAAAACAACTCAGAAGTCGGTCAAGTGGACAACCTCTGCCCGAACTGGCACCACACTGCCCGCGTGGATGACAGAGGGAGGCCCTGGGCTCTTCTCCAAGTGGCCCCAAAGTGCAAATCACCGCCGTCCCACAGAAAAGACTACGGGAATCCCGGACCGACCCCAGAGCGCGGGAGGCGGGAAGCGCCGCCAGTCCCCTCCCGGCGGGCCCAGCCCACAGCTGCAGCGCCGGACCCTCGCCGGACCCCGCCCTCCACCGCTGGGTCCCGTCGCGCTGCGCGTCCCGGCCGCCCCCCGCCCGCCGCCCGCCGGTACCTGGAAGCGGTAAAGGAAGGCTTCGGGCCACAGGAAGAAGTAGGCCGGGCTGATGAGGCCCAGCTTGCCAACCAAGGGAACCGCGACGGTGGCGGCGAACCAGTAGCGCGTGATGGCGGGGATGCTCCTGAACCAGTCCCCGATGTCGGACATCTTCGCCTTTCACGTGGCCAGGCTGCGCCCCGCCGTCCGTCTGCCCCTGCCGGCTCCCCGCACTGCGCGGCGGGCTCCGCGACTGGAAAGGGTCCAGGCGGAAGCCGCCAAAGCTGCGGTGCAGAAGGCGGAGACCGGCGGACGTGGCGCCACCGAATTCGGACGAGCGAGGCAGCGGCGTTCCGCGGAGAAACTTCCTCTTCCGGTGGGAGAGGAACACGTGACCAGAAGTCCCGCCGCTTAAAGAGACAGCGCCGATTTTCTTTGCTACCGAGCAACGGAGTCTCCTCCTTCTTGGGGCGGGGCCAAGGGTGGGGCGGGGCCACGACTCTACTCGAGGCGAAACGGTGGTTGCCAGGGGCAACGGCAAGGCCTGCCACTAAAAGGCCCAGCCCACTGCCCTTCTTCCACCTGTCAGATGAAGCCCTTTGCAAGACATTTAAAGAGGCAGGTGTGAAAGAGTCACTCTGCTCAAATGCTTGTGGGGCAGGGATATAGATCACACAAACCGGGGACCTTCTGTCCTGAAGCTCAAATTCTCAAGAGGATAGACGATAAGCAAATGAGCCCAGGAATTTAAATAAATAAACTCAGAGAAGAATCAAGAAAATAGAAGCCGGGCGTGGTGACTGACGCCTGTAATCCTAGCCACTCAGGAGGCTGAGATCTGAGGATCATGGTTCAAAGCCAGCCCCCAGCACTGAAGACCGTGCAACTCATCTCCAGTTAACCACCAGAAGGGTGGAAGTGTGGCTGTGGCCCAAGGGGTAGGGCGGTAGCCTTGAGTTGATGAGCTCAGGGACAGTGCTCAGGCCCGGAGTTCAAGTCCCATGACCGACAAAACAAGACCAAAAAATACAAGAACCTGTGCTTACTCTAATCCAGTATGGCCTCATCTTGACTTAATAACATCTGCCAAATGAACATCCGAAAAGAAAGTCACATTCACAGGTACCAGGATTTTGGTATGTCCCATGACCGACAAAAAAAAAAAAAAAGAGTAGGGTAGAGTAACAGGGTAGGGATAGAGAGGTATAGCAGAGATGACTTACTTATATAAAAATTACCATGCTTGTGGGCCCGGAGCATGGCTCACTGGTAGTGGGCTAGCCTAGCATGCACGATACCTGAGTTCGAGTCCCAGAAACCACATACACAAAAAAAAGACAGAAGTGGCACTGTGGCTCAAGTGGCTAACAGCCTTGAACAAAAAGCATCCAAGGGCAGTGCCCAGGCCCTGAGTTCAAGCCCCAAGACTAGCAAAAAAAAATTATCCTTGCTTACCTGGTATATTGTATGTAAGTTTATTTATTTGAAATAGGAAAAGGAAGGGGAAAAATAAGATAAATAGTAAAGAAGTGTGGGGAGAAAAACATAGGAAGGGTATGAATGTTCAAGAAGTAATATACCCACTACCTAATAAATGTAACTATAACCCATCACTCAGACAACAAAATGCAATTTTAAAAAATACCGTGCTGGGGCCGGGAGTTTGGCCTAGTGGTTAAAGTGCTTGCCTAGCATGCATGAAGATCCGGGTTCAATTCCTCGGTACCACATACATAGAAAAAAAAAAAAGCCGGAAGTGGTGCTGAGGCTCAAGTGGTAGAGCTCTAGCCTTGAGAAAGTCCAAGGACAGTGCTCAGGCCCTGAGCTCAAGCCCAGGACTGGCAAAAAAAAAAAAAAAATACCGTGCTGAACTATTTTTTACCTGTCAGATTGGCTAAATAATAATAATAATAATATGAGGGTTCACAAGAATAGAAACAATTCATACATTTATACTTACCCACACTGTCAATGTTTGTAATTTATCCTGAAATCACCTTGCAAGAGTCTTAAATTCTGTACAAAAATCAAATACAAAAAACAAAAAATACAAAAAAATTAAAAATCAAATAAAAAATAAAAAAATCAAATACAAAGTTATTTAACATTGCGTTATATAGAGTTGTAACGTATGAAAGCTATTGAATAAGCAATATAAATGGAATACCATGCAGCTGAAAGCAAAGAATAAGGAAGCCTCTGAGCACACAGGGAGTAATTTCCAAGATACCTAGGAAAACAAAGCAAACCAAAGTGTAAAATCGTTCATATAAGTTAATTTTCATATAAGAAAGATGAGAAAATAGAAGTACATTCATAGCTATTAGAGTGTGTGTTTGGTATACACAAAGCCCTAGGATCAATTTTCCTGGTACTGAAGAATACACATACTTAAACACATAATTTTTAAGTGCAATCTTTTTTTTTTTTTTTCCAGTCCTGGGCTTGAGCTCAGGGCCTGAGCACTGTCCTTGGACTTTCTCAAGGCTAGAGCTCTACCACTTGAGCCTCAGCACCACTTCTGGATTTATTCTATGTATGTGGTACCGAGGAATCGAACCTGGGCCTTCGTGCATGCTAGGCAAACACTTTAACTAGGCCAAACTCCTGGCCCCAGTGCAATCTTTTTAAAACTACATTTCAGAAAAATTTAGTGTGTATTAGATCCCTGTGAATACTCATGTAAAACACAGTTTAGATATCATAAGCAAGACTTTCCATTTGCAAGAAATATGAATTTGCAGACCCATCTTACAATTTATTTTATTTTATTGTAAGAATGATATACAGAGGGGTTACAGTTGCATCTTGTGGTTTTTTTTTTTTTTTTTCCAGTCCTGGGCTTGGGCTCAGGGTCTAAGCACCGTCGTTGGGCTTTCTCAAAGCTAGAGCTCTACCACTTGAGCCACAGCACCACTTCTGGCTTTTTTCTATGTATGTGGTAGTGAGGAATCGAACCCCAGTCTTTGTGCATGCTAGGCAAGCACTCTACCACTAGTCCAAACTCCCAGCCCTGAAACTTGTATTTTTAAATGTTTCTTCCTGACACCCCTACTCCCTCTTAAATACTATCGGTGCCCCTTGGGTAACTGTGATAAAAATGCTATTGTGGGGGGCAAACATACCAAAATCCTGGTACCTGTGAATGTGACTTTCTTTTCAGATGTATACTTGGCAGATGTTATTAAGTCAAGTTGAGGCCATATTGGATTAGAGTAAGCACCCCTTCTTGTCAGTCATGGGTCTGGGTGGTCCTGGGCCTGGAAGTTGTCCGTAAGCTCTTCAACTCCAGGCTTCGGCCCTGCTCCTTGAGCCACAGTGCCACTTCCGGTTAATTGGAGATAAGGGTCTCAAGGACTTTAGTGCCCGGACTGGCTTTGAGCCAATACCCTCAGATCTCAGCCTTCTGCTTGGCTAGGATTACAGGCATGAGCCTCTGTGCATGGAATTTTTTTTTAATTCTTTTTTTTGTTTATTTGTTTGTTTGTTTTTAGGAAACACCCTTTCAATGACAGGGCCAGGAGTTTGGCCTAGTGGTAGAGTGCTTGCCTAGCATGAACGAAGACCAGGGTTCAATTCCGCAGTACCACATACATAGAAAAAGCTGGAAGTGGTGCTATGGCTTAAGTGGCAGAGCTCTAGCCTTGAGAAAGCCCAAGGACAGTGCTCAGGCCCCGAGTTCAAGCACCAGAACTGGCAAAAAATACACACACACACACATACACACATACACACACACACACACACACACACACACACACACACACACACACACACACACACAGGGGCTAAGGCCAAGTAAAGATAGATCAGCCTGAAATATTTAAGAACTGAAGAACTTCAGCAGTAGCCGACAACTACAGAAACTGTCTAGAACAGACTCTTAGTTTGTCAAGTAGCAACCTACCCTGCTAACACTTTGATGTTGAAATTCTAGCCTCTAAACTGAGAAATTCTGTTATGATAGCACTAAGGAATGAATACAAGCCCCCACGCCAAGGAGTGAACTATTAATAACTTGTCTTTTTCTTGCCATTCAGACAATATGCTCCAAATGTCACCCACTCCATCATTCTCACTCATTTATTATACACAGATTTGTCCTACTTTTTTTTTTACCTAACACAATATCATTTACTTGTTTTCTTATTTATCTTTCTTAACTAGAAAGCAGACTCACAGGTGCCTACTCCAAAGGCTGAGATCTGAGGCTTGAGGTTCAAAGCCCAGGCAAACAAATCTGGGAGACTTTTTGTGTTTCTTTTTTTTTTTTTGCCAGTCCTGGGCTTGGGCTCAGGGCCTGAGCACTGTCCTTGGACTTTCTCAAGGCTAGCACTCTACCACTTGAGCCTCAGCACCACTTCCGGCTTTTTGCTATGTATGTGGTACCAAGGAATTGAACCCAGGTCTTCGTGCATGGTAGGCAAGCACTCTACCACTAGGCCAAACTCCCAGCCCTGTGTTTCTTTTTTATCGGTCATGGGGCTTGAACTCAGGGCCTGTTCAGTGTCCCTGAGCTCTTTTACTCAAAGCTAGTGATTGCTCTACCGCTTTGAACCACAGTACCAGTTTTCCAGTAGTTGAAGATAAGAGTCTCATGGACTTTCCTGCCCCAGCTAGCTTCAAACTGTGATCCTCAGATCTCAGCCTCCTAAGTATTTAGGATTATGGTCCCCTGCCCCCAAGAGGCTCTTAACCAGCAAAAAGCTGAAAGTGGAGGTATAGCTCAAGCTCAAGTGATAAAGCATTACCCTTGAGCAAAAATAGCAAGAGCTCAAAGCCCTGAGTTCAAGCCCAGTGCCAGCAAACACACACACACACACACACACACACACACACACACACACACACACACACACACACACACAATGCAAGAGCAACTACATTTTCTTCACAACTGAAACCCAATAACTAGAACAGCTCTTTACACACTGGGATCTCCATCAACAATGACTGAACTAGTGAATAAAGATCTTGTTTGTAAAAGGAAAGCCAATGAAACCCTAGCATCAAGAAAAAGAGAATGTTTTGCCTGGAGAAGAGAGCAAAAACAGGAACCCAGCACACATTGGAGCCAGAAGACTTCATGAAAATAAGTGATTTGAGATGTTTGGGCAGAAGTTGGATGTGTACTCTTGTTTAGTCACAGAATATTATTGCTGTTTGATGTGTAAATGTCCATATGCTCAACTGGCAAGGCATGTGAGGCCAGAATGCTACATCTGACATGTTTATTTGAAAGCAATCCAAATAGGCTGAACGCACATTTAGAGAGCTCTAAGAGAATTTTATATCTTGTACTTGCTGTCAAAAGCAAGAGGGAGAAATGTGTTGGCAAGAGAAAACATACATATTAAACAGTTCAAGTGCTTGTGTGAGGTTGTGAGGGGGCGGGGAGGGGGGCGGTTTCAGCCTAGGCCCATCCTGTTTATACTTTGGCTTGATTTGTTCTTTGCTTCTAAAAAGTTATCTATATATCTTGGGCCTAGCAGCACACTTCTCCAAGTTATAACAACTGAAAAATATCTGTCGGAATTGTCAAATATCCTGTGGCAGGTGTAAGCAGCCCTACTTAAGAAACCTAAGTTACTGGATGCCAGTGGCTCACTCGTATAATCCTAGATACACAGGAGGCCAAGATCTGAAGATCACAGTTCAAAACCAGCTCAGGCAGGAAAATCCAGGAGACTCTTATCTCCAATAGATTACTCAGAAAAAGCCAGAAATGATGCCATGGCTCAAGTGGTAGATCACTACCCTTGAGCAAAAGAAGGTCAGGTACAGTGCCCGGGTCCAGAGTTCAAGCACCAGGACTGGAGAAAGAAAGAAAGAAAGAAAGAAAGAAAGAAAGAAAGAAAGAAAGAAAGAAAGAAAGAAAGAAAGAAAGAAAGAAAGAAAGAAAGAAGGAAGGAAGGAAAGAAAGAAAGAAAGAAAGAGAGAGATGGATGGGAGGGAGGGAGGGAAGGAAAGAGGGAAGCAAGGAAGCAAGGAAGGAAGGAAGGAAGGAAGGAAGGAAGGAAGGAAGGGAAGGAAGGAAAAGAAACACATTATTTGTGATACTTGTCCCTCCTTTTTTTGGTAATTGTTTCACATCCTAGCCCCAGAGTATGCATGCTCCTTACAGAGTATTTTCTCCAGAAGTGTGCAGATGGAAACTTGCTTCTAGGACCTGTAAGGTAAGTCAAAGGACCTTCCATAGTGTGTAAAATAACTTATCTTTTGCTTTCTTTGTTTGCACCAGGAAATTGCAAAGCCAGGTGCCAGTGGCTCACAACTGTAATCCTAGCTACTCAGGAAGCTGAGATTTGAGGATTGCAGTTTATAGTGAACCTACAGAGTAAAGAATGTAAGACTTCCAACCAACCACCAAAAGTCAAAGATAGTGCTATGCTTCAAGTGGTAGAGTACCAACCTTGAACAAAAAAAGCCAAGAGATGGGCCGGGAGTTTGGCCTAGTGGTTAAAGTGCTTGCCTAGCATGCCCGAAGACCTGGGTTCGATTCCTCGGTACCACATACATAGAAAAAAGCTGGAAGTGGTGCTGAGGCTCAAGTGGTAGAGCTCTAGCCTTGAGAAAGTCCAAGGACAGTGCTCAGGCCCTGAGCTCAAGCCCAGGACTGGCAAAAAAAAAAAAAAAGCCAAGAGAGAACAAGAGGCCCTCTATCACACACACACACACACACACACACACACACACACACGGATAAGAGTATTGCTCAAACACAACATCATAAGCACAACAAAAACATGTAGAGAAGATCATTTTTACTGATGATAAAAGGCCACAGAGTAAATGAGTGATGCTGAGGAGCCTCTGCGATGCCATGCAGTGTAGCAGAGGACAGGGTGCTAAGTGCTGGGTAATTCTCCTATTGACCGTCCTGGGGTGGATGTGGGGCCTTTCCCGACACTGCTCAGAGTGGACACTAAAGAGAGGCTGCTATGTGTCCCTGGACTACTTTGCTATATAATAAATGCTTAGCTCAGTAGATTGGTCTTCCTCTCTTACAGCAATTAGAGGCATTTTATTTACTCATGGCTTATTAGAGTCCTGCCATGCTTGACTGATAGCTTGTCCTCTAAACCCAGAAGTTTCTAGGAGGCTGAAAATCAAGGCTAATTATTCGATATTCTGGGCAGCAATACCATTGAGCTTGGACTCCTCAGCCCTCTTTCCCGGAAGGATTTTCACAGTACAGTATTGATGGTTTAAGCTTCACCTACACAGCCTACCCACTTACACTAGTAGCGCCTATGATATTACAACTAGAAATTAATTTATCAGGCATAAACGTGGCAAATAATTAACCCAGCGATCAGTAATTAGGGCTGATTATAAAAATCATGATTCATTCGTAAGAGAGAATATTGTACAGCGTGTCTCAGGACCAAAAGGCTCTAGATTGTCCTGCATCCTAAGACAAGTTTATACATGACAGAGGCTGCACGCTCCACGTGGAAGGGCTGCACAGCTGAAGCATTTCAGGCCCAGCCCCTTCTGTCAGGGAACAGAGAGCTTCATCCTCTGATTTCCTCCTCCCTTTGGAGGTGGCATTTTAGAAACTCTAATCTATGTTGGCACTTTTCTCATTGAACATGGCCATGAACTTGCTGACAAGATCAACATCACATTTCCCCTCTGATAGTGTCACATCTCAGCTGTGGGTGCCACATCCTTTTGATTATACATGAAACACTGCCCTTGGTTGCTTTCATGTATATTTTACAAGAGCACTGAGAGGTGAATATTTATGCAAGCAGCTTGGAACATATCTCTGATTTTTTTTTTCTGACTCATTCTAAAGAGGTCACAGTTTACCTGCAATGGCTTCTGCCTCTTGTCCCCTCCTTGCAAGGTCACATAGCTGAGTCATCTCAGAAAAGGAAAACATTGCCTAGATTTGCAGCCATTAGCAGCATGACACACAGCTCTGCTGTACTGATGCAACAGAATTGTTTCATTTGCAATGTCAGTTTTCCCACACAATATGTCAATAAGCTCTCATCATCCAGCTGTTGCCTGTCTGGATTCGTGCTACAGTGACTGGCTCAATCAACTCCTCCTCTCTTTGTTGGCCTCCATAGGAACATGCACCCCATTCTACCCCAAGCCTCAAACTATTACCCACTATTATCAGAAGTCTCTGAGTTTCCCTAGGATGATGGGATCATAAGGTCAAACTCCTTGCAACCAGACAGCATCCTTTCATAGTCTGACTTATGCCTATCTTTTATTCTCTGGTCATTCACTCACACAGTAATAATGGTTATGCTGAGCAGTTTATTTGTTTATAGTCCACAGTACTCTGCCTTCAACTTTGCTAGGTAGGCCGGTGGGCTTTGAATACTCAATCTTCCTCCCTTAGCCTCTGAGTCTCCTTCCTGCCTTTCCACAGGTGCTGCTGTTTTCTTCCCCTCCTTTACCTTATCCCTCCAACCTGAGCCTATGATATCATTACCTCATGAAACACTTGCCCTGTTTTTCCCCTCCAATTTCATTTACTCTAGAAATAGAGATAGAATTCCAGCTCGGGCAACCAAGAAATAAAGAAGCCAAAAGGACGGTTGAGCTTCTGAACAATAAGAATAAGAATAAGAAACAGAGATGCTACCAGAATGTCCTCTTGCTATGGAGTTTGATTTGTTTTGTTCTTCGGCTTTTTCTTGTACCCTCTGTTTACTCACCATCAAGAGAAAATTGGAGCTACTCTGACAGCTCCCAGTCTGTTACTAAAGAAGGGACTCAGACCCACTCTTGTCGATATTTCTCTTGAAAATTCCACAGAATATAAAATATACATACTGAAATGAATCCCAAAGATAAGGAAACAAAGAACCTCTTCTTAATTTATCTTATCTGTATTCTTTACCTCACAGATGGTGTGTACACTTGCACATCTGAGAGAAGGTGGTGGGAAGGGCTCAGAATCTGCAGAAAACTGGCGAAAATGTGCAACAGTGGGGCCTATTAACTGCACTGGACCCCGATGAAAGTGAACCAAGCAGCTCATGGGCAGAAATGGGAAGAAGGGAATGGGAGAGAATGAGGGAAAGGAAGGAAATGCAATCACCTGAGGTATGTAAAGATAACCCTGCTATATATCACCTCTAAAACAACAATAAAGTAATATTGAAAAAAAATCTTCCGGCCACTTTACCTAACAACAACAACAAAAAATCCACAGGAGTGTTCAGATTGGCTTAGCTGAATCATGCCCCATCCCGTAGACCAATCATTTAACCACCATGTGGCAGGCTGAGATTCGTGGCCCAGAAGTGTGAGAAACCAGTGTATTTCTTGTGATAGGGTTGAGAATTTGTGAGGGGAACTCTAAGTTTTGCTGAGGAGGCAAAACTGCACCCATGGCACTGGAGTTTATTATTATTATTATTATTATTATTATTATTATTTAGTAACCTTGCTTTATTTTCACTGTTTTAAGTACATGTGCCACTTTTATAGCCAATTTTTAAAATAATGATCATTTTTATCATTTGCACTTGGCAATCCGTACTTCTTAGTATTAACTACCTTGTGTGAAACACAAGGAACTTACTGGCTCCCATTTTGTTTAGGTCTGTGATTGGTAGGTTGAACACCAAAATATAGAAGCCTTTTGTCAGATAACAGAATTGAAAAAAAAACAATCACCAGGATGGTGAAGAGGTCAAGTAGAATGGACTACTCATCTTTAAGTTTCTTAGAAGTCTGAAAGTTCCTGGAAAGAACTCTTCAATTTTCAATGCATTTGCCTCCTTGTTTTTCTATTTCTACTAAGTTGTCTTTATAAATCTTTTAATCCTAAACTCAATTTAGAACATAATACATGGACCACAGGGGGAAAAATGCTTCCTTTTTTGAGACATATATATATATACGTATATATATATATTTATTATTTTTTTTTAACCAGTCCTGGGCTTGAGCACTATCCTTGGAGTTTCTCAGGGCTAGAGCTCTACCACTTGAGCCTCAGCACCATTTCTGGCTTTTTTCTATGTACGTGGTACCGAGGAATCGAACCCGGGTCTTCGTGCATATTAGTCAAGCACTCTACCACTAGGCCAAACTCCGGGCCCAATGTTTTCCTCTTTTGGAGGAGAAAATTCCAGGAGATTCCCGAAGTACAGAATTCACACGCTCTTTCCTCCAGAAAACTACTATTCCCACAAGGCTTTGGACTTGGAGGGGCGGGGCAAGGGGAGGCAAGGGCCGCTCCGGCGAAAAGGCGGAGTCTGAGAGAAGCTGGTTGGTTGATTCCATTATTATAAAGCTAAAAGGGTGAAGTGGGCGGGGTCTGAGCAGACCCGGTTTTATGATTGGTCAGGACTAGAAAGGTCCTCACTAGTGATTGGTATGGCCCGCAGGAGCCTAGACCGCGGGGCTGGCGCTTGAATTTCCCGGGCCTGGTGCGCGGGGCTGACTGGGAGGCCACCGGGACGGTTACCCACGCTGCTGCTGGCGGGGCTCGCGAGTGGGCTTCGCCATGCAGAGCACGGACCTGGGCAACAAGGAGAGCGGCAAGATATGGCACCGCAAGCCCTCCCCGGCCACTCGGGACGGGTAAAGGCCGCGGCGGGAGGGCGCGGGCCGCGTCTGCGGAGACCCTCGCGGGGACCCTGTGGAAAGGGAGTGCGGGGCCCGGTGGGGCTCGGGTTCCGGCTCCGACCCTGCCGGGTGCGGCTCCTGTGCGGCCTCGGGAGTAGCGGGGAGGCCGGCGGCGGGCGGATTTGCGCCATTGGCGAAAGCCTGGACGCGTGGAACCCGGGGCAGGAAGTACCTGCGCAGTAAAATACCCGGCTTTGCATCTGCAGAAGCCGGACGTTTGCCCGTCCCTGACATGGACAGTGCTTGCTTGGGCACCTACTAGGTGCCGCACACGGCAGTGGAGCAAAGCGAGCTTCCAGCCCTGCGAGGTTGAGGCTGTGTGATGTTAGGAGTCGGGGGAGGAACTTGGAATCCGTTCGTTTTGTTGTTGTGAGTTCTCCGCCCCGTGTAGGCCCAGCCTTTCTTTTGTGACCTCAATGGGACGCCTTTGTCCCAAAGGGTGACCTTTTTTTTGGGGGGGGGGTTCCCCTTGCTTGCTGCATCCGTCTGCTGTGATGCTCTTGAGTTGCACGGCATCACCCGGAGTCTTGTTTTCAGGGGCTTTCGTTGCTGTTGTGTTGTCTTCCGTCTGATCTGTTGAACTTTTTTTGGTTGCTCCTCAACGAATGAACAAACTTGAAATGTTTACTCCTTTCTAGGGCCCAAAGTAATGGTGGTAGACTTTTTCATGTCATCATCCATTCTCAAAATCAGTGATGCCAGTGTACCACTAACTCCAGTGAATTTAAAAAAAAAAAAAAAAAAGTGCCTGCTGGGCACTGGTGGCTCACACCTTGAGTCCTGGCAACTCAGGAGACTGGGATCTGAGGATCCAGCTTCAAAGCCAGACCCAGCAGGAAAGTCCATGAGACTCTTTATCTCCAGTTAACCACCAGAAAACCAGAAGTGCTCCTTAAACTGGTGGAGTGCTAGCCTGAAGCAAAAGAGCAAAAAACAGCCCTCGAGACTCTGAGTTTAAGCCCCACAACTGACAAAAGAAATTTAAAAAAAAAATTGTCTAGATGCTGATAGTTCATATCTGTAATTCTAGCTACTCAGGAGGCTGAGATTATCACAGTTAGAAGCCAGCCCAGGCAGGAAAGTGGGTGAGACTGTCATTTCCAGTTGACCACCAGAAAACTGGAAGTAGAGCTGGTGGGCTCAATGTTGTAAAACACTGGTCTTGAACTTTTATAAAAGCTCAGGAACAAGTGTCCACCCCCTGCGTTCAAGCCCCAGCACTACGCATAGACACACACACATGCACACATACACACACAAAGCAATATGAAAAGTATGCTGTTTCCCTTATTGAGTTTAACTGTTTAAAAAAACTTTTTTTTCTATATTGCCCAAAATCCAGCCAACCTGGGGCCTACACATCTAGGTATGTGCTGTGCGCTACCATTGAGCTCCATCCCCTGAAATAAAAATTTTAATACACAATTTATTTCAGCGTGCTTTAATGAGAAAAATTTCTAATATTTAAATTCAAAAAATATAAAATTTTTCTAATTAAATAAAGAGTAGATTTTTTTTCCCCCTGGTCTTCAGGAACAGAATACACACACATATATATTATTTTAAGGAGTTATTTTGTGCTGCAAGTTCCATAAACAGGATTTTTTTCTCCCCAGCAGATACATTGTACAGGATCCTTCTCTCAAAAAAAAAAAAAAAAAAAGAAAGAAAAGAAATAAATAACTGTAAGGGGACGGGGAGCAAAAAGCAGTAACTTCAGACAAATAAAACTGTGTGTGTATGTCTATAAATAGATAGAAATGAACCCAGAGCTCTGGAGCTTGCTAATCTACTTCTACCAGTTGAGCCATGCCCAACCCCTTATTTTTCTTGATAATTCCATGACTTGAGATAAGTTGTACCACCACTCTTGATCTATGTGAATACTTTGAATGAAGTGTGAAACAGAAGTAGTATGAAAGTCGTATGTGGGGTTGGACGCATACCCTAGTTCTAGAGTGCTTGCCTAGCAGGCATGAAGCCCTGGGTTCAATTCCTCAGTACCTCATGTACACAAGAAAAGCTGGAAGTGGTGCTGTGGCTCAAATGGCAGATCGCTAGCCTTAAGAAAGCCCAAGGAGAGTGCTCAGGCTCTTGAGTTCAAACCCCAGGACTGGCAAAAAAAAAAAAAAAGTATGTAATCATTAATGAATATGTGCACAAATACAAGAAAGTAGAAAGAAGGGGGGAAATAAGTCATATTCCTGTTATTTACACATGACTGCTATTCAGATATATTCACCCTTTTCCTCCGTTTTTTCTTTTAAATGTGTTTGTGTACATATGTTTATATACATGCTCCAGTTGTTTAAAACCTAAAATTAGAGTGCTTTCCTTTTATATAACTTATTAAAGTATTTCATGTGGTTCTATATAGTATTGGAAATTCCTTAGTCTTTTCAGTAGCATTGTAATCTGTGTGGGTTTTAAACACATGACTTAAAGCATTCCTTCAGTGGGCATAGTTTGAGTACTTGTGCAGTGTAGGTCAACTACAGAGGCTATGTGCTGGGTTATAGTAACAAGCAAGCTATGGTCCCTGTCCTGCCAAAATATTGAAATAAATCTATTAGAGAGGAAAACAAAACTCACTTGTACTTTATTGGCTTTTGAAGAAATTTTATATCACAACTATCTGACACAGTATTGTTGTCCTCTCAAGCAATTATAGTTCGTAGTTATACATGTATTTTTTGGTTTGTCTTATTACTTTACTTTCTAATCTAAGCTCACCTGTGCAGCAGAACATGTCTATCAGTTACTTTTAACTCCTGGCTTGTCAGTGTCTGACATTCAGTACGGTTTTAAGTACTTGATGAAGAAATGAACAATAGCTACTTTCATAAGAATGATTTTTTGAATCCAAAAACCCTGATAAAACTGGTGGTGTGGGAGAGAAGGTAGGGGAGGGGGAGGAGTGGGTGGGCAGAAAGCCTTGACATACTGGAAACATATCCTATAAAAGCTATATTTTACATATAAAATAACAGTGGGTGTGGAACTTACTAATATCTAGTTTCTTGTTTTGACAGACTTATAGTGAACATCACTCACAGTACTTCCGATTACTATCCAAAAGTTTTGCGATTTTTGAATGTGGCTTTTGATGGCTTAGGAGATTGCCTAATTGCTGGAGACCATCAAGGAAATATCTATATTTTTGACTTACATGGAAACAGGTAAGCAGATTTTTTTTGTTTTTATAATACCTTTTTAAATAAGTTACTAATTTACAGGCTACTTGCTATTCATTATGCATTCAGAAAGCTTTATTAGTTTTTGGTGCCTTAGCAAACAGTGTTATACGTGATGAAAGATGAACGGAAATGATAGAAATATTTAGTTCAGTTTTGAGGGGATTTAAAGTACTGGTTCTTTTTTTTTTTTTGGCAGTTATGGGGCTTGAATTCTGGGCCTGGGTGCTCTTCCTGAGCTCTTCAGCTCAAGGCTACCACCCTACCTTTTGAGCCACAGCATCACTTCTGGTTTTCTAGTGGTTAATTGGAAATAAGACTCTCATGGACTTTAGTGCCAGGGCTGGCTTTGAACCTCGATCCTCAGATCTCAGCCTCCTGAGTAGCTAGGATTACTGGAGTGAACCACCACACCCGGCTAAAATGTTGGCTCTAATAATATCTCTACAGCTTATTTTTTTCTTTTCTTTGTCTTTTTTTTTTAGGTCATGGGACTTGAATTCTAGGCCTGGGTGCTATCCCTGAGCTCTTCAGCTCAAGGCTAACATTCTACCACTTGAGCCACAGTACCACTTCCAGTTTTCTGGTGATTAATTGGAGATAAGAGTCTCATGGACTTTTGTGTCCGGGCTGGCTTTGAACAATGATCCTCAGATCTCAGCTTCATGAATAGCTAGGATTAGTGGCGTGAATTGCCAGTGCCCGGCTTTACTTTTTCTTAAATTTAAAATTTCTTTTTTTCTTTTTTTTTTCCCCAGAGCTGAGGACCGAACTCAGGGCCTTGTACTTGCCAGACAAGGACTCTTCCTCTGAGCTAAATCCCCAACCCTTCTTTTTCTTTCTTTTTTTTTTTTGGGGGGGGGGTCAGTTGAGGCTTGAACTCAGGACCTGAGTACTATCTATCTCTAAGCTGTTTTGCTCAAGGCAAGTTCACTCCCATTTGAGCCATGGCACCACTTCCAACTTTCTGGTGACAAATTGGGGATAAGAGTCTCACAGATTTTCCTCCCAGACTGGCTTTGAACCTCATTCCTTAGATCTGAGCCACTTGAGTAGCTATGATTATAGGTGTGAGCCACCAATGCCTGACTTAAATTTAAAATTTCATATTACTAATCTATCTGTTAATTTCTGGCATTACATTGAGCAATTCAGAATAAGCATAATTACCTTGAGTATTGCTGTGGTATACTAGGTCTAAGAATTTTAAAGAATTGGTCTCTACTCTTCTTCCTTGTCTGTTCCCTTGTGGGAGAATTTAGTTATGAAGCAATTCAGGGGGACTGGTTAGTTAGGTGTCCATGCTGAGGGACTCAGAACATGAGAATGCTACAGCAACAGTGAGATTGTCTTCATGTGGGATGTGGCAGTGATGGGAAGTTAGTTTAATCAAGAGGGCTTTGATCCAATAAATATATAGATTGGGGAGAATGAAGCCATGTTTCTCACTATTGGAAAAGAAGCTTATATGAAAAGAGAGAATCCTATAGTATTAGATTAGAGTTTGATTTAGAGTTTGTGAACTCCTGTATATATATATATATACACACATACATATATACATATATACATATATATATATGTAAGGGGGAGGGGGAAACTAAATCAAGATACATGTGTAAGAATAAATGAACTTATATACACATGTATTTCATGTATTTCCTACTTTTTTATTTTTGTGTTGTTGCCAGTCCTGAGGCTTGAACTCAGGCCTGAGCACTGTTCCTGACCTTTTCTTGTTCAAGGCTAGTGTACTACCACTTGAGCCACACCACCATTTCTGGGTTTTTCTGGTACCGAGGAATTGAGTCCAGGGCTTTGTGCATGCTAGGCAAGCACTCTACCACTAGATCACACTTGCAGCATATTTCCTAGTTTTATCTATGCAGAGTACCTGGGAGTAGTAATACACTGGTGATAATGAAAATACCTAGTACCCAGTTCTGATTTTCTAAATACCATTATTTATTAAAAAGAATCAAAGATCATTGCAACAATGGCTGGGCACCAGTGGCTTACACTTGTAATTGTAGCTACTCAGAAAATTGAGATCTAAAGGATCAAAGTTCAAGGCTACACTGAGCTGAAAGTCTTCGAGTCTGCAATTAAAAAGTAGGACTGAGGGCCAGGAGTTTGGCCTAGTGGTAGAGTGCTTGCCTAGCATGCACGAAGACCCGGGTTCAATTCCTTGGTACCACATACTTAGAAAAAGCCAGAAGTGGTGCTGAGGCTCAAGTGGTAGAGTTCTAGCCTTGAGAAAAATCTAAGGACAGTGCTCAGACCTTGAGCTTAAGCCCAGGACTGGCAAAAAAGCAAAAACAAAACAAAAAGTAGGACTGAGGGCCGGGAGTTTGGCCTAGTGGTAGAGTGCTTGACTAATGTGCATGAAGACCCAGGTTTGATTCCTCAATACCACATATACAGAAAAAGCTGGAAGTGGTGCTATGGCTCAAGTAGTAGAGCACTAGCCTTGAGAAAGCTAAAGGACAGCACTTAGGCCCTAAGTTCAAGCCTCAGGACTGGCAAAAAAAAAAAAAAAAAAAAAAATAGGAATGGGCTGGGCACTGGTGTCTTATACCCATAACCCTAATTAGTCAGGAAGCTGATATCTGAGGATTGGGGCTCAAAGCCAGGCCAAGTGCAAAAGTTTGTGAGACTCTTTTCTCCAGTTTACCACCAGAAAACCAGAATTGGCACTGTGGCTCAAATGGTAGAGTACTAGTTTTGAGCTGAAGAACTCAGGGACAGTGTACTCAGGCCCTGAGTTCAAGCTCCATGACTGACCATAAAAAAAAACATAACGGGGGGCGGGGCAGGAGCATGGCCTAGTGGTAGAATGTTTGCCTAGCATGCATGAATACAGGAAACCCTGAGTTCAATTCCTTGAACACAGAAAAAGCTAGAAGTGGTGCTGTGGCTCAAGTGGTAGAGTGCTAGCCTTGAGAAAACTCAAGGATAGTGCCCAGGCCCTGAGTTCAAGCCCCAGGACTAACAGAAAAACAAAAACAATAAAAAAGATGGCATATTCTGCTACACAGCTGAGCTGAGTAGAAAATGACCAAAGCAAGACTTGAGATGAGGCAGGGTGATAAAGCCTGCCCTATGGCTCCACTCAAGTTTTTTTTTTTTTTTTTTTTTTTTTTTTTTTTGCCAGTCCTGGACTTGAGCTCAGGGCCTGAGCACTGTCCTTGGACTTTCTCAAGGCTAGAGCTCTACCACTTGAGCCTCAGCACCACTTCCAGCTTTTTTCTATGTATGTGTTACCGAGGAATCGAACCTGGGTCTTCGTGCATGCTAGGCAAGCACTCTACCACTAGGCCAAACTCCCGGCCCTCCCCTCAAGTTTTTGTTTGTTTGTTTGTTTGTTTTGTGGGTCACAGAGCTTGAAGTCTGGGCCCAGGCACTGTCCCTGAGCTTTTCAGCTCAAGGCTACTGTCCTACCCCTTGAGCCTCAGCCCCAGTTCTCATTTTCAAGTAGTTAATTGGAGATAATAGTCTCAAAGTCTTTAGTGCCAAGGCTGGCTTTGAACCTCAATCCTCAGATGTCAGCCCCCAGAGTAGCTGAATTGTTTTTTGTTGTTGTTGTTGTGGGGTTTTTTTTGTGGGGTTTTTTTTTTGTTGTTTTTTTGCCAGACCTGGGTTTGAGCTCAGGGCCTGAGCACTGTCCTTGGACTTTCTCAAGGCTAGCACTCTACCACATGAGCCACAGCACCACTTCCGGCTTTTTTCTATGTATGTGGTACCGAGGAATCGAACCTGGGTCTTCATGCATGCTAGGCAAGCACTCTGCCACTAGGCCAAACTCCCAGCCCCTGAATTGTCTTTTTAACAAAGGATTAAATACTGATTTTTCTACCCCACCAATCATTTTTTTCCTCATTTTACTGACTTCTAATGCTATCTCCTTTCATGTTGTTCTAACTAAATATCTGTCCTGGGCTTCCTTCTATATTCCAAATGCTCTCATAGAGTTTCTGATAACCATTAGCTACCTGTGGATTTTGAACAGTTGAAAGGTGGGTAGTCCATGACACAGTGTATTGTGTGTGTACAACAAAAATACACTATGAATGTAAAATTGGATTAAATGTAAATTGGAATAATAACTTAGGTACACACTAAATAAGATTTTTGCTGGTAAACAAAGCAATAGCTGAATTCTATAATATATATATGCATCTGAAACATGATGAAACATTGGTGTAATTTAAAAAAACAAAAACAGGCACTGGTGACTCATGCCTGTAATCCTAGCTACTCGAGTGGCTGAGATCTGAAGACTGTGCTTCAGAGCTAGCCTGGGCAGGAAAGTCTGTATGACTGTAATCTACAGATAACCACCAGAAAGTTGGAAGCAGCATTGTGGCCCAAAGTGGTAGAGCTTTAGCCTTGAGTAAAAGAGCTCAGGGATAGCACCCAGGCTCTGAGGTCAAGCCCTAGACCAAAATAAAAAGTATGTCTGGGCACCTGTGGCTCATGCCTATAGTTCTAGCTCCTTAGGAGGCTGAGATCGTAGAGATCACAGTTTGAAGCCATCCCAGATAAGAAAGTCCTTGAGACTCTTATCTCCAATTAACTACCAAAAAGCCAGAAGAAGAGCTGTGGCTAAAGTGGTAGAGCACTAGCCTTGAGCAAAGGAAGTTAAGGAATGAGCTCGCTCCCCTGTTCAAGCCTCAGGATGGGTATACACACACACACACTGACAATAAGTAAAACAGGGCTCTATTGGGGAGGCACTTACCAGTGGAAGGAAGGGAGACTAATAAAGATGAATGTATTGGAAGTAGTTTGTTTGAATGCAAGAAAATAGAACAATGAAAGCTGTTAGAAATGGGAAAGGATTGTAAGGGAGGGGATGAGGTTGATGGAGATACATTGTGTATAGGTATGGGGAAATGTTACAATGAAATCTTCCTTGTATGCTAATTAGAAAATGGTATGGCTTGTGCTGGTGCTCAACACTGCGTTATAACACTGAGGCTTCATTTAGATCCTTACACTCTTGCTTAGCTTTTTCACTCAAAGCTGGCTTTCTCCCACTTGAGCCATACCTTCACTTCCAGCTTTGTGCTGGTTAATTTGAGATTAGAATCTCTTGGATTTGTTTGTCTGGCCTTGTTTTGAACCTTAATCCTCAAATCTCAACCTCTGGATTAGATAGGATTATAGGTGTGAGCTACCAGAGGCTAGCTTCTTTTCACTTTTTTTTCCTGTCCTGGGGCTGGAACTCAGGGCCTGGGCACTGTCTTTGGACACTTTTTGCTCAAGGCTAGCACTCTGCCACTTGAGGCACAGTACCACTTCCCGCTTTTTCTGAGTATGTGGTACTGAGGAATCGAACCCAGGGCTTCATGCATGCTAGGCGAGCACTCTTACCACTAGGCTATGCTCCTGGCCCTCTTTTCACTTTTTGAGTGTGGCTCTAGAAAATTTAAAATTATATACATGGCGTATATTGTATTCCTTTTGAACAGTATGGCTCTTAAGTGTTTACCAGGGCCTTCAACGTGTTTAAATTGAGGTGTCATACTTTTTACCCTCAAGCTTTGTATAAGCTCAAAGTTTAGTTTGGTTGCCTTTTAAAAATTAAACTCTAGGGGCCAGGAGTTTGGCCTAGTGGTAGAGTGTTTGCCTAACATGCCTGAAGACCCAGGTTTGATTCCTTGGTACCACATACATAGAAAAGCTGGAAGTGTTGCTGTGGCTCAAGTGGTAGAGCTCTAGCCTGAGGAAAGCCCAAGGACAGTGCTCAGGCCCTGAGTTCAAGCCCAGGACTGGCAAAAAAAAAAAAAAAAAAAAGAAAGAAAGAAAATTAAACTCGATGTTGCATATTTTTCTACTAAGTGTATATTATTTAATCACATCATTTCATTAGATTCCTACTCTTGCCTTCATTTCACATGTGAGAAATTTCCCGGCTTCTCTCTTTACTCTTATTTAATGCTTGAATTCTGAACTTCTGCTAGTCTTTTCATTATGAACCCATATCTAACTCTTAGCTTAGTGATCTCCCTTTGTTCCTTGTCTTTCCATCTATCCATTGTTGTTGCTGCCAAAGCCATCGTCCTAAAACATATGCTTAATTGTAATCCATACATCCTAAAAGTTTACCTTTGGCATCTAATTTGTAGAAGTAAATCCTTCCTTATTATGGCTCATACCATCTTTTATCATCTATTTTTGGTCTATCAGAATGGAAGGTTCTTTTTAGGGCACTTATTTTCTTTTTTTGTGATCAGTATAAAATTTAAGATCTTTAGTAGAATTTCCAGTACTAATACAGTGATCTCTTAATAGGTTTAATCTTGTTCAGCGAACAGCACAAGCTTGCACAGCACTGGCCTTTAATCTTCGTCGAAAGTCTGAATTCCTTGTGGCATTAGCTGATTATTCTATTAAATGTTTTGATACAGGTAAATGTTCTCTTTTTTTGTGTTTTGAGTTCTTTTTTTCTTTGACAGTACTGGTGTATAGGGTTGTACCTACCACTTTTACCCTCCATCCCTCTTCTTAAGTGTTTTGAAGCAGAGTCACATAGAGACTGTAAGGACTGTACAAGATTGTACCATTTGAAGGATCGGTGGCCACATGGCTGCCTTCAGGTGAGATAGAGCCAGAGGCTTGTGGCTCTGAGGGTCATCCTCACTTCAGATTGTCTGTTGACCATGTTAGAGTTCTCTACTACCTTTAGGTTTGGTGATTCACCAGAGCGCTCACATCTGAGGGAAGCATTACAAAGGTGATGAGTAAAATAGCAGAAGGAGATACATCAAAAGCCAGACATAAGAGATATAAAGGGTAGACTCGGGAAGCTTTCTTTGTCTTCTCTGCCAAATCCTGTTTCCTCATATCATCCATTGAATTCTTACTCTTATGCTTTCCTCCATCCCATACTGCATTGACTTCTGTTGACATCAGAAAACCAGAAAAGGTAATATCACTTCATTTCACAGAACAAGGACTTTTTTTGCCCAGTCTTAGAGCTTGAACTCAAGGTCTGGGCACTGTTCCTGAGCTTCTGTTGCTCAAGGCCAGCACTTTACCACTGGAGCCACAGTGCCACTTCTGGCTCTTTCTATTTATGTGGTACTGAGGAATGGAACTCAGGACTTCATGCATACTAGGCAAGCACTCTCTAAGCCACATTCCCAGCCAGAGCAAGGACTTTTAAAAATTATAATACTAGATTAAAAAGTAGTATTATAAATTTAGCCTTGTGAAAAATTGCTACATCATCTTTATTTTTCTCATTTCACTGAAAGGCTAGTGTTCTACCACTTGAGCTGCAGCTTTACTTCTAGCTTTTTGATGGTCAGTTGAAGATAAAAGTCTCACAGCTGCCTTTGAACTGCAATTCTCATATCTGAGCCTCCTGGTAGCTAGGATAATAGACATGAATCACCTGCCCTTAGCCTTAATTCTAACTTCTTGGGGGAAGAATTCTGATCATAAAAGTGAAATATGCTATAGGAAACTTGGAAATATGAAAAAATGTGAATATTAAAAAGTTACCTGTAATATTACTACCTAATGGAAGTTATTATGAATACCTTCTAATTGTTATTAAGTAATTATTGTACAACGGGGTTGTAATTGCTTGAGTCAGGTGAAGACTACAGTACTTGTTGGATAATGTCACTGTTTCCTTTGTTATCTCTCATTTTTCCCCCCTTGGTGTTTTCTCTGCTTACATATATACATAATACCTCAAATTTTTTTTTTTTTTTTTTTTTTTTTTTTTTTTTTTTGCCAGTCCTGGGCTTGGGCTCAGAGCTGAGCACTGTCCTTGGACTTTCTCAAGTCTAGAGCTCTACCACTTGAGCATCAGCACCACTTCCAGCTTTTTTCTATGTATATGGTACCGAGGAATCAAACCCAGGTCTTCGTGCATGCTAGGCAAGCACTATACCACTACGCCAAACTCCCGGCCCAAAACAAATTTTTTTGCCATTTTTGAGATAGGGGCTAGCCCAGACTGGCATTGAACTCATTGTACTACAGCCTCAGCCTTCTAAGTACTAGGATTAGATGTTGTTCCTCTATGTCCAGCTCAGAATCAATTTCTAAAATCAAATTTATTGTCCTTTTATAAACTCTGCTATATCTGTTTCTCCTTGCGCATTGCTTGCATGAATTACTAGCATCACCATCGATTTATAGAAATAAACTAGATCAGTAGGTTGTTTTTTTGGTTTTGTTTGTTTGTTTTTTTGGTGGGTCATGGGGCTTGAACTCTGGTCCCTGAGCTCTTCAGCTCAAGGCTCCTGCCCTACCCCTGCCTGGGCCTGGGCATTGTCTCTGAGTTCTTCAGCTCAAGGCTACTCCCCACCCCAGGGCCTGGGTGCTCTCCCTGAGCTCTCAGCTCAGGGACACTTGAGTCACAGCCCCACTTCCCTGGGCTGGCTTTGAATAGTGATCTCAGCCTCCTGAGTAGCTAGGATTACAGGCAGAAGGCGCCATGCCTGGCTTGGAATCTTTACTAAGCCAAGTTTTTTGATATTTATTTCTCTTTAATGGCTTTTGAATGTGTTTCTTCATTAACATTTTTAGTTTAAACTTTTATCTCCTGCCTGGATTATTACAGCAACATGAAAATTAGTTTCCTTGTCTAATCTCTTTCCTTCTTCTAGTATTTCTACTATACCATGTATCCTCAGTGTTTTTAAAAAATAAAACATTGGGGACCAAGACCTGAGAAAGGGTATCAATGTTTGTGAAGTAATGCACCTTCTATCTGGTGAATATAATGTAACCCTTCTATTAATTACAATAAAAAGTAAATGAATAAAAAATAAAAGATAAACCAAATATACTATTCTACATAAAACTACTACCCATAACACCCAAACCCCCAGTGTCATATTTGAGTATATATTTAAACCTTCGTAGGGTTTAATACTTCTGTGGTACTATTACTAACACATCACTTTATCACTTACACATGCACTTTATAGCTAGCCACAGGCTTCCATAAGTTTATGAATAGTGTTGATGCATAGCATTATTCAGAGATGAATGGTATTTCACTTATTCGACAATTGTACTTTTACCACAGTCACCAAGGAGCTGGTTAGCTGGATGAGAGGACATGAATCATCGGTATTTTCAATCTCTGTGCATGCCTCAGGGAGATATGCCATAACTACTTCTTCTGATACAGCACAACTGTGGGACTTGGATACCTTTCAGAGGAAAAGAAAGCTGAATATTCGACAGTCTGTGGGTATTCAGAAGGTCAGTCATGGGGGACATCGTGGCTTATTTTGCATTTTAGGCTAATTTCTTGGTCAGCAGGATTTTGGTAGAATGGTAATGTGTATGTTACCTAACATAGGCCTTGTAATTCAAGAACAGCCAAAGCAAAGTGGCTGATTTGATTAAATATGTTGCCTGTAACAATTGTTTATAAATTATTCAGCATTTTATTTTCCTTTTAATGTTATAGCTAATAAACTTTAGCTCTCATAACATGATTTTTTTTTCCTTTTGCTTAACTTCTCCCCTCAATTTTGTTAAAAGTAACTTCAGACATGTTGTGGCTATGTAAAAACTTAACAGTGAACACGTGTATATTCAATGTGTAGAGTCTACCATTGGGTTGTTACTATACAGTTCTTTACTGTACTTTACATGTTAGTCCTGTATTATGTGCATTTATGCTTTTCTTTTTTTCTTTCTCTGTTCACTGCTTGTTTTTTTTTTTTGCCAGTCCTGGGCTTGGGCTCAGGGCCTGAGCACTGTCCCCGGATTTTCTCAAGGCTAGGGCTCTACCACTTGAGCCACAGCACCACTTCTGACTTTTTGCTACGTATGTGGTACCGAGGAATCAAATCCGGGTCTTCATTCATGCTAGGCAAGCATTCTACCACTAGGCCAAACCCCCGGCCCACTGCTTGTTTTAGAGTGAATCGTAAGCCAGGCATGGTGGCTCACGCCTGTAATCCTAGCTACTCAGGAGGCTGAGATCTGTGAGCCCAGGCCCTTAAGTCTGTACGAGTCTTGTCTCCAATTAACTGCCAGAAAACCAGATGTGGCACTGTGGCTCAAGGGGTAGGGCAGTAACCTTGAGCTAAAGAGCTCAGGAACAATCCCCAGGCCCAGAGTTCAGGTCCTACAACTGACAAAAAACAGTGAATCATAAACAAAGCTCTGTTTGAGTGTAGCTTAGCATTTGTTATTGTGAGATTTATAAATAAAAAAGTCCTTAGTATATGTATATATAGACACTACTTAAGTATCTACTTATTTATATGTAATTTACATAAGCATATAATTGCATACCAACACACAAGTATTCTTAAAATGATCTTTAAGTGTCATGTATTCATGTTAAGTTTGTTAAATTTGACAGATGCCTCACTTGTGTAACCTGGCAGATCGTATCATTACTGTCACTCCAAAAACTCCTCCTTGGATAAGAACTATTCTGATGTTTTCTACGATAGATTTTTCCTGTTCTAAAATTTCATATAATTTTTTGGATTATTTAGTACTAGTTTATATAAGACTGTTTTGAGATTTGTCTATGTTGTATGTATTAGAAAGGTTGGGCTTGGAGTTTGGCCTAGTGGTAGAGTGCTTGCCTACTATGCACAAAGACCAGGTTCGATTCCTTGGTACCATATACATAGAAAAAAACTGGAAGTGGTGCTGTGGCTCAAATGGTAGAGTTCTAGCCTTGAGAAAGCCCAAGGACAGTGCTCAGGCCCTGAGGTCAAGCCCCAGGACTGGCAAAAAAAAAAAAAAAAATAATAATAATAATAATTTAAAATTAAAGATAACATTTAAAAGCAAGGTTATACATCTTATTTTATTTTATTTATTTATTTTTTTGGTTGTGGGGCTTGAACTTTGGGCCTGGGCACTGTCCCTGAGCTCTTCAGCTCAAGGCTACTGCCCTACCTCTTGAGCCACAGCAGCACTTTCAGTTTTTTGGTAATTAATTGGAGATAAGAATTTCATGGACTTTGGTGCTGGGCTGGCTTTGAACTGTGATTCCCCAAATCTCACCCTTCTGAATAGCTAGGATTATAGGTGTGAGCCACCAGTGCCCAGCTATACCTTTTGTCATAGATTAATATTATATGTATGTCTGTGTGTATATATATGTATATACACACACACACACACACACACACACATATACACACAGACACACATATACCCTTTGTAAAATATCCATTTTTTTACTTTTTTTTCCTATTAACTAAATACTGCTTTCAGAAGTATCTAGAGCCGAGAGTTTGGCCAAGTGGTAGAGTGCTTGCCTAGGATACACGAAGATCTGGGTTCGATTCCTTGGTCCCACATTCATAGAAAAAGCTGGAAGTGGTGCTATGACTCAAGTGGTAGAGCTCTAGCCTTGAGAAAACCAAATGACAGTGCTTAGGCCCTAAGTTCAAGCCCCAGGACTGACCAAAAAAAAAAAAGTATCTTGGTCTCCCTTATGATTAATTACTTTGCTTTAAGTTATACTATACACTCACTGTTGCTTTTGATTCCTTGTTTATTAATATGAACAGTTAGTAATATATGTCAGCCAAAAATTTATTTTATTGTCTCTCTGGAAATCCCAGAATTCTTTAGTGTGCCTTTAGTAATTAAAAAGAAGATAAATGTTGTAGCTAGCTTATTCATTAGGGTTTAGACCAAATGTCTCATAAGGACTTTTTTTTTTTTTTTTTGCTTTAGCACTTAAATTGAATTTAAATTTGTTTCAAAGAGAAGACTGTTGGGAGTTGAATCCACCATGGAAGTAGTTATGAAACAATGAGCTAGGAACCATCTATTCTTTTTACAATGGAATTAAAATTTGTGACTAGGTAGTCACAAATGCTGGCCTTGCTTGGTCATTTAGACATTTTAGCATTTTAGTTTAAAAAGATACATGATTCTAAATATTAGCAGTGTAAGAATAAAATTAAATATATTGTTCTAAAATAATAAAACACCATAGTCTAATTACTAGATTTTTTTTGTTATTGTTGTTGGTCATGGGCTTGGACTGGGCCTGAGTGCTGCTGTCCCTGAGCTCTTCAGCTCAAGGCTACTGCCCTACCTCTTGAGCCATAGCCCCACTTTTAGTTTTCTAGTTGTTAACTGGAAATAAAAGTCTCATGGGGCTGGTAGCATGGCCTGGTAGTAGAGCTGCTCACCTAGCATGCACAAAGCCCTGGGTTCAAGTCCCCAGAAGCACATACACAGAAAAATCCAGAAGTAATCTTATGGTCCTTAGTGCCCTGGCTAGCTTTGAACCATCATCCTCAGTTCTCAGCCTCCTGAGTAGCCTGGCTTACTAGAAAAATTTTAAGGGAGCAGATAGTAGTTTGTTTTGGCTTTGTAGGCCAAGAGCAGAATTATATAACCATCTAGTTATTATTTTTTAGCATTTTAGTTCCTGAGCTAGCAAAATTTGGAGAAAAGCCACATGGTTATCACTTTCTGGCTTACCATATTGAAAATCAAAAACAAATATAACCTAATCTTCAAGTGAAACTTAATTCTTATTAAATTTTATCAGCTTTTTTTTTCTTTTTACCTACTGTGGGTTAAAATTCTTGGCCTTATACATTCTAGGGAAGCACTTTCTCAGTTGAGTCACACCTTGAGCCCTTTTTGCTTTTCTTGGTGTTTGATTTGAGTTTCATTGTTTTGCCTGAGCTAATCTCTTAGCTAGGAAGATAGACATACAACACCATGCCCACATTTCTTTTTTTTTTTTTTTTTTTGCCAGTCCTGGGCTTGAGCTCAGGGCCTGAGCACTGTCCTTGGACTTTCTCAAGGCTAGAGCTCTACCACTTGAGCCTCAGCACCACTTCCGGCTTTTTTCTGTGTAGTGGTACCGAGAAATCGAACCCGGGTCTTCATGCATGGTAGGCAAACACTTTAACCACTAGGCCAAACTCCCGGCCCCACCATGCCCACATTTCTTTTTTAATTGATTAAAATGGGCTGTGAACTTTTGCCTGTGCTAGCCTCAAACCAACCTTTTCCCAATCTCAGTCTCCTGAATAGCTAGAATGGGCATAAACCATCACACAGTTTAATTTTTTTGTCCAGTTAGCCTGGACTATGTTCCTCCTAGCGATATTCCCACATAGAAGGGATAGCAGGCTTATGCATTATACCCAGCTTTTTATTAGTTGAGATAGGATTTATCAAATAATTTGCTATATTGACTTTGAATGACAGTCCTCTGCCTCCTGCTCTCCTCCTCCCTAGTAACTAAGATTACATCTAGTCACTGCAGCAGCTAGTATTTTTTTTTTTTTTTTGCCAGTCTTGGGGCTTGTCCTTGGACACTTTTTGCTGACGGCTTAACACTCTGCCACTTGAGCCCTAATACCACTTCCCACTTTTTCTGAGTATGTGGTAGGGAGGGCTTCCTGCATGCTAGGTAAGCACTTTACCACTAGACTATGCTCCCAGACCAGCAGCTAGTATTTTATGTAGTTTTGAGTTTAAATTATCCTAAAGGATACATACTATTTTCTTCCTTTTATAAGAGGGGAAATCAGAGTTCAGAAACAATGAATGACAATGAGTCACATAGCTTATAAAATAGTTTTACTTTGGATCCAATCTCTTTTACTACAGAACAGTTTCATCACAGCATTCCATCTCTCAGTAAATCAGTTGCATACCTCTTCAAACGAGTACTTAATTCTTCTGTTGGTGCACATTGGAAGGATATTCAGTTCTTCAGTTAGGGTTTGGGAATTGATTCTGGAATTTGTATTTACTGTGGTTCAACATATATGAAAAGGGGCTCTCAGTGTGAATGAACTCACGTCATTCTCTGCATGCAATGGACTCCCTGACTTTGTGCTATGTTGTACGTTTGGCCTTCCTGTCCTAGTATTACTATCTTGAACTCTAAATTTTTTTTTACGTTTTCCTTGATGATAGTTGCTATTTTTTACTTTTCAGTATTATATAACCAGTATTAACTGTGATAGCCTTGTAAGCTTCTGAACAGCTAGAATTCTTTAAATTTTGATCAGCGTTCACCCACCTCTCAACGTAGTTGGAAAGAACTTATTTGGAAATGGTTGTTCTAAAAGCTTGGTTCTCCATGTGGCTACATTAGGAAGTAGTGGAACCTTTAAAGAAGTAGGGCCTTGGGGCCTGTGGCTCACATCTCTAATCATAGCTAGTCAGGAGGCTGAGATCTGAAGATGGCAATTCAAAGCTAATCTGAGCCCAGAAGGCCTTTAGACTTGTATCTCAATTTAGCCATCAGAAAACTGGAAATGGCCTAAAGCTGGAGAGCTCAGGGACAGCGCCCAGGCCCTGAGTTCAAGCCCCATGAACAACTACAACAAAGAAGTAGGGCCTATTGAAAGGACATTGAGGGATCCACCCTTGAAAAAGGTTATTGTAGACCTCAGGGACCCTATGAGAAGGGAGAAGAGACTGTAAAGAGATGGCAGGAGCTTTGCTTCTGAATCTCTGTAGCTTCCTGTCTCATCATGTGATACTTCTCACTCTCACACACTGCCATCATGATGCCATGTTAAATGTAACCAGAGACCCTCACTACCACTTAGCAGACACAAACACTGCCCTATTTTTTTTTTTTTTCTTTTTGTCGGTCGTGGACTCTGGGCCTGGGCCCTGTCTCTGAGCTCTTCAGCTCAAGGCTGCTGCCCTACCCGTGGCCTGGGTGTTGTCCCTGTGCTCTTCAGCTCAAGGCTACTGCCCTACCCCTTGAGCCACAGCCCCACTCCCAGTTTTCTGGTATAATTAGAGATAAGAGTCTCCCTGTCTGTAGTGCCCAAGGCTGGCTTTGAACCACAATCCTCAGATCTCAGCCTTCTGAGTAGGATTACAGGCGTGAGCCACCGCCCAGAACAAACACATCTCTGTAGACCTCTACAACTCTGAGCAAAATAAACCTTTTACAGACCACTTAGTCTCAAGTATTTCGCTGTAGCAACAGAAAATGGACTAAAACTTAAGGCTTTCATGTTCTATAAAGGTAAAGTGTAGTCCTATCCATGTATTCAATCCTCTGGGAGTATATTTTGTTAATGCTTTTGAAGTTTTTCCTAAGTTTTTTTATGTTGTCAGGAGGTGACACTATCTAAATAATAATGACAGGTTTCATTAGGAACAATTTTATAATCATTAAAACTAGCAATTAAAATCACAAATCTAGTAATGAATAATCATGCAAGCAATAATCTATCATAACCATTCTCCAAAAATAGCAGTTGATGCTCATTAACTTTTTAAGCTTTTGCTTTCCCAGTAGGAATATACTTTATTACTCTTCTAGAAAAAAAAGATTGCTAAGTATAATAAGAATTTGCTTAAATCAATTTCTGACATCAGTTTTGCTAGGGTCTTAATGCAGTCATTATAGATTATAATGTATTTATTGCCTATTCCTTTCATAAGACCTTTTCATTAAAAACATCCTAACACACAGAATCTGTTAGTAAAAAAATCTACCAAAGATTTTCCTTGGCAAAGCAAGCCAAACACCAAAGTATGGCTCTGGACTCAGCTGAGGAAATATTAGTATTATCCTACTATATATTATACATTAATTTTTCAATAGTAAGAGAAAAGATAATTAGAGCTAGGCACCAGTGACTCATGCCTGTAATACAATCTATGCAGGAGACTAAGATCTGAGGATCATCAAAATTAGCCAGGCAAGAAAGTCACTGAGATTTCGTATTTATTTATTTATTTATTTATTTATTTTTGTGGGGGTGATAAACAGAAGGGTTATAGTTACATTCACCAGGTAGTGGGTACATTATGTTTTTGAACATTGTTACCCCTTCCCATATTTTTCTCCCACTTTCCCTCCTCACACCTCCTCTCACTCATCTTGTTTTTCTCTCTTTTTTTTTTTTTTTTTTTTTTTTTGCCAGTCCTGGGCTTGAGCTCAGGGCTTGAGCACTGTCCTTGGACTTTCTCAAGGCTAGAGCTCTACCACTTGAGCCTCAGCACCATTTCTGGCTTTTTTCTATGTATGTGGTACCGAGGAATCGAACCCGGGTCTTCATGCATGCTAGGCAAACACTCTACCACTAGGCCAAACTCCCAGCCCTTGTTTTTCTCTTTCTACCTTCTCTTTTTCAAATAAAGGTATATATAATATACCAGGTGCCACATTCAGATACAGTAACAACATGAGATAAACCATAAGGGGAGAAGAAGAGAAAAGAAATAACGTCACATAGTACATTAAGAATAATCACACAAAACAAACACACACACACACACACACACACATACACACACACACAAAAAAAAAGAATAATCACAAAGATAAATCTCCGTATCCTGGAGTTCATTCTTATCTCCAATTAATTATTTAAAAAAAAAAAAAAAAAGAGCCAGAAGTAGAGCTGTAGCTCAGATGGTAGCCTCGAGCAAAAAAAGCTCAGTGACAGTACTCAGGCTCTGAGTTCAAGCCTCAGGACTGGCATCAAAAATAAAAAAGGAGGGGCTGGGAGTTTGGCCTAGTGGTTAAAGTGCTTGCCTTGCATGCACGAAGACCCGGGTTCAATTCCTTGGTACCATATACATACAAAAAGCTGGAAGTGGTGCTGAGGCTCAAGTGGTAGAGCGCTAGCCTTGAGAAAGTCCAAGGACAGTGCTCAGGCCCTGAGCTCAAGCCCAGGACTGGCAAAAAAATAAATAAATAAATAAATAAAAAAGGAAAAGGTAATTTTAAAAAAGACTGTAAGCAGGGCCAGGAGGCTGGCCTAGTGGTAGAGTGATTGCCTAGCATGTGCAGAGTCCCAGATTTGATTCCTCAGTACAACATACATAGAAAAAGCTGTGGCTCAAGTGCTAGAGCTCCACCCTTGAGAAAACCCAAGGACAGTACTCAGGCCTGAGTTCAAGCCCTAGGACTGACAAAAAAAAAAAAAAAGACCATAAGCTGAGAATGTGATTTAGTGGTAGAGTGCTTGCTTAGCATGCATGAAGCCCTGGGTTCCATTCCTCAGTACCAGATAAACAGAAAGAGCCAAAAGTGGCACTGTGGTAGAGTACTAGCCTTAAGCAAAAGAAACATAGGGACAGTGCTCAGGCCCTGAATTCAAGCTTCAAGACTAGCCAAAAAAAAAAAAAAAAGGTTGTATAATTTTATTTATTTATTTTTTTGCCAGTCCTGGGCTTGAGCTCAGGGCCTGAGCACTGTCTTTGGACTTTCTCAAGGCTAGAGCTCTACCACTTGAGCCTCAGCACCACTTCCGGCTTTTTTTCTATGTATGTGGTACCGAGGAATCGAACCCGGGTCTTCATGCATGGTAGGCAAGCACTTTAACCACTAGGCCAAACTCCCGGCCCCGGTTGTATAATTTTAATAGTTCTATCTGAACCTGATGTGAATAATAACCTTTTCTGTCTCTCTTTAGGTTTTCTTTCTACCTTTAAGTAACACCATCCTCAGCTGTTTTAAAGATAATTCCATCTTTGCTTGGGAATGTGATACTCTTTTTTGCAAATATCAATTACCAGCTCCCCCGGAAAGTTCTAGTATAGTATACAAAGTGTTTGCTGTAACCAGGTAATTATTAATTTTCTAAAACTATAATACATAACAAAATCTGTTTAACACCAACAACACCCAGCACCAGTAGCTCACATCTGTAATCCAAACTATTTAGGAGGCTGAGGACTAAAAGATTGGGGTCTGAAGATAGCCCGGTGGAAAAGTCCATGAAACTCCTTCTCATAGCTAAGCTTCTTGGTGTGCACCTGTCAGCATAGTTTTGTGGGAAGCTGAAAATTGTTCAAAATCAGCATGGTCAGAAAAGTGGTTGAGACTTTGGTTTCAGCAGAAGCAGCTTGGTGTAGTGAGCGTACCTCTGTTATCCCAGCCATGAAGGGAAACCCCAAACAGGCTGATGATGGTCCAGACGTGTGTCTTGTTAGAAGAGAGACCTGTCTCAGAAGTAACTATTGGGGGCTGGGATAGTAGCCTAGTTGATGCAGTGCTCACCTAGCATGTATGAAGCCCTGGGTTCAGTTCCCTGGTACCATATACACAGAAAAAGCCAGAAGTGGTGCCATGGCTCAAGTGGCAGAGCACTAGCCTTGAGCAAAAGATGTCCAAGGGCAGTCAGTGCCCAGGCCCTGAGTTCAAGCCCAGGACTGGCAAAATCAATCAATCAATCAATAAATAAATAAATATTGGCTCAAGTGGCAGAGCACTAGCCTTGAGCAAAAGGTGTCCAAGGGCAGTCAGTGCCCAGGCCCTGAGTTCAAGCCCAGGACTGGCAAAATAAATAAATAAATGAATGAATAACTATTGGCTGGGTGCCAATAGCTCACACCAGTAATCCTGGCTACTCAGGAGGCTGAAATCTGGGAACCATGGTTCAAAGCAAGCCATAAGACTCTTATCTCCAATTAACTACCAGAAAACCAAAAGTGATGCTGTGGCTCAAATGATAGGCCTGGACAGCGCCCAGGCCTAGAGTTCAAGTTCCACCACACCAAAAAAAAAATTATTATAAAAAAAAAGGGTGGAAGCTTGTCTCACTGATAGAATGCCTATCTAATAAGATAGGGAAAATAATTTTTTTTTTGTATTTGAGATGAAGTTATTTGTTTTGCCTTCTCTAAACTGAACATACCGTAAGAGCAAGACTGCTGGACTCATTGACTTGCTAATCTGATCCTGGCTCCTAGAGTGATAGCTGATTTTACTAGACTTTTCTTCCTATCCCTAGCCTCTCTTCCCCTCCTCTTGTCTTTTATTGAGAATCAGTAAGGATCAAACCCAGAGCCTAGAACATGCTAGGCAAGTGCATTATCACTCAGCTATCGTTTTTCATACAGCAATGTTTTTACTGCCTGTTCTTTATGGTTACAGAAAGTTAAATGATGAGTTACTTTGTTGTTATTTAATAAAGTATAAATGTTACTCAGAAATGGCCTCCAAATGGTTAATAATCTGATGCCTTAAAGGCAGTATGTAAAAAATACACACACCATAAACTTGAATTGTCTTGTACAATGGTTATTGGCTACATGTGACTATTTAATAAAAGTTGAAATCTGTTTCCTTAGTAGCCACTTTTCAAATACCCTGTTGGACCACTTGGATTAGGCTATGTTTACAATCACAGGAAGTTCTGCTGTAAATAATTCAGCTAGTCTGGCTTCCTCACCTTTTGTTGTATAGAGATGGGCGAATCCTGGCTGCTGGAGGCAAATCAAATCATCTGCATTTATGGTGCCTGGAAGCTACTCAGCTCTTCAGAATCATCCAGATGCCTACCAAAGTACGAGCCATTCGCCATCTGGAATTCCTCCCTGATAGTTTTGATGCTGGTTCTAATCAGGTTAGTAACAGAAATATAGGATGATGTACTCTTTTTTTGGTCAGTTCTGGGCTTGAACTCAAGACCTGGGCACTGCGCAAAACAAGGCTAACACTCTACCACTTGAGCCACAGCACCACTTCCAGCTTTTTCTGTGTATGTGGTACTGAGGAATCAAACCTAGTGCTTTATGCATGCTAGGCAAGCACTGTATTACTAGGCCACGTTCCTGGCCCAGAATGTTGTACTTTTTGAAAAAGATCACATCAATCTCAGAATTATATTACAACTTGACTATTTAACTTATACTATGGCTGACAAGACTCGGAAATTACAAGTTTAGAAAAGTTTCGAATTTAAAAACTTTCAAAATGTCACATTCTCTATATTAATTACAAATAGTTACTTTAATATTCTTATTTTAAATTACCTGTTATGATGTCATATTGAATATCAACAGAAAACTTCTTTTACAGCCATGTAGTATTTCTTGTTTTTAACTAGCCCTGTTATTGTGTACTTAACCTATTTTGAGTCCTTTTCTACTGTTAATTAGTCCTATACCAAATATCTTGTTGCAATGCCATTTTCCTATCCTATGTGTGTGATAAAGTCCTAGAGTTGAAAAAGTGACATAAAGGTTCTTTGAATGTGTAATTTGGAATAGAATATTGCCAAGTCACCTCCAGAAGGGTTTTATCCACTGAAAATGAGGAAAATTAGAGGGTTTGTTCCCTGCCAGCCAACCAACTCAAGAGCATGCTTTTTACATTGTCTCTTCCAAACCCCTTTGTGTGTAACAAGCACAACATGAGAATCTCATCAGTCAGATGATAGTAATGTTTATGAAGTCTTACTGGGAAAAGAACTTGTACCTAAGATATAAGTTTGCTTAAACTTTTGATTACATGTCTTCACATTTTCAAACTGTGTTGAAATAATGCCTTTTTTTTTTTTTAAAGACTAGTTTCCTACCCATTGTCCTTGGGATTCACAATCTCTCTCTACACTCCCCAAACATTAGTTATAATAGTGGAAGATGAGCAGTGTATGGGAGGCCCCAGCAGGAGTCACAGGGCGGTGTTTAGGCAGCAGAGGGAGAAAGACAAGCCTTCCACCCTCTTGTCCTGTCCTTTTAGCCAGCGCGAGGTAAGGCTAGGCTTCATCTAAGCTTAGATGACCTTTCTATAGTTCCCCTGCATATGTTCCTTACTGTTTGTGGTGACAGCTAAGCTTGCCTGGTCTGAAGAAGGCAAATCAAGCTAAGCCATAACTAGTGAGTTTTAGATATATAGGGACTAAATGAGAATAGAATGTCCTGCAGTTTTCCCCTCAAAGAATTATACGTATGTGCATATGTAGATGTGTGTGCATATATATATATATATATACATACATAGTATATGTGTGTATAGTTTCATTTTCAGATATTTAGCTTTCAAATGTTTTAAAAGCTCATTGTTTCTATTCTTAGGTTCTTGGAATACTAAGTCAAGATGGCATTATGAGATTTGTCAATATACAGACATGTAAGCTTCTTTTTGAAATTGGGAGCCTTGATGAAGGGATTAGTTCATCAGTAATTAGCCCACACGGACGGTACATTGCAGCTATTATGGAGAATGGAAGTCTAAACATATATTCAGTTCAAGCATTGACACAAGACATAAACAAGGTATGTTATCAAGTAAGCAGCAACTTTTTTTCTCACTGTTTTATTTTATTTTATTATCGGAATGATATATAGAGGGGCTACAGTTACATTCATCAGGTAGTGGGTACATTATATCTTAAACATTGATACCCCTTCCCATGTTTTTCTCCCACCTTCCTTTCCCCCCACCCCTCCCACTCATCTTGTTTTTCCTTTACCTTCCCTTTTTCAAATAAAAAAATAAATGGGGGTCGGGAGTTTGGCCTAGTGGTAGAGTACTTGCCTAGCATGCACAAAGACTCCGGTTCGATTCCTTGGTACAACATGCATAGAAAAAAGCTGGAAGTGGTGCTGTGGCTCAAGTGGCAGAGTTCTAGCCTTGAGAAAAAAGTCCAAGAGTCCTTGCCCCACAACTGGCAAAAAAATAAATAAGTAAATAAATGTTTATACAATATACCAAATGCTACATTCAGATACAGTGACAACATGGATAATCCCTAAGGGGAAGCAGACAGTAACTTTTTGGGGTTTTTTTTTTGGTCAGTCTTAGTTGATTGTGGGGTTTGAACTCTGGGCCTGGGCACTGTCTCTGAGCTCTTCAGCTCAAGGCTACCACCCTACCCCGGAGCCACAGCCACTTCTAGTTTCCTAGTGGTTAATTGGAGATAAGAGTCTCATGGACTTTAGTGCCTGGGCTGGCTTTGAACCGTGATCCCTAGATCTCAGCCTCCTGAATAGCATGAGCTACCACGCCCAGCTAAACAGTAACTTTTTTAGAAAACATTCTTTCATAAAGCTAATTTCATGCTTGGCTATAAATTTCAATGCAAAGTGACATGGCACAAGTGGTAGAATACATGAAGCCCTGGGTTCAACCCCTAGGATAACAAAAAAATAAACATCCACAGACATGTTCAAGTGTTACTCCTAAAACCTGCTAGACTTACAAGAAACAAATAGACTTACTGCCATCAACAAAAAATATAGAGCAGTAGATGACTTGAAAAGTATTTTATTGATCTGCCATGTGGACATGCCGTACATTATACAGGGGGTCTTATTTGACCTATAGGCTCAGGCATGTCTTAGGGCAGCAGTAAGCCTCGTGGTCACATACTGCACTTTCAGCTGCACCCTAAACAAGTTATTTACATGTTCATTAGAATTAAAAGGTTTAATTTAAGCAGTGCTGTCCATATGGTACAAAACTGATAAAATAGGCCAGGAATTTGGCCTAGTGGTAGAGTGCTTGCCTAGCATGCACGAAGACCTGGGTTCAATTCCTTGGTACCACATGCATAGAAAAAAGCCAGAAGTGGTGCTGTGGCTTAAGTGGTAGAGTTCTAACCTTGAAAAAGTCCAAGGCTCAAGGCCCAGGACTGGCCAAAAAAAAGAAAAAAGAAAAAACTGATAAAATAATTTTCAAGTTATCTGCTGCTTTGATTATATGAATCAGTAGTTACATTGGAACACAGCTATGCTTACTCATTGTAATATTGTTTTCTGCTTTCTCAGGCACATAATATCAACTAAATAAGTATGTGGATGTGGTTATATATATGCAGGTGTTTATATTCTCTAGCTGGAGATAATACTATGCCTTTTTATAGTGTATATGTAATATATAATTATATCTAGTTATGTTTTTATATGTTATACACTTAAGTTTTTTAGAAGTGAAATTATCTTTTTAAATTTTAGGCCAAGCAAGGCTCTGGTGGCTTACGTGTGTAATTATAACTAATTGGGAGTCTGAGATCTAAGGATTGTGCTTCAGAGCCAGCCTGGGCAGAAAAGAGCTTGGAGACAGCACTGAGGCTCTGAGTTCAGGCCCCATGACAAACAAATAAATTTTAGGACGTGTCCTTATGGCTGTTCCAGGGCGCATGCATATTAGCTATATATCCTCTATAACTCTTAACTCATTTGTGTTCCATTTAGGAGAATGGGTTTCAATAGTAGAGCACATAGTTCAAAGATTTTAAACACTGGCACTATTAAGGCACCCCATGTTTTATTCCATCCCATAGATAAATAATTGAATATAAAGTAGAAGTAGTCATTGTGCTTTAATGGTATCTAGAACTCAGCCTGGGTGGTCTTATCTGTTCACTTCCTTTGAATGAAAAAGATCTCTGATTTCAAAAGGAATATATATATATATATATATATACATATTTTTTTATTTTTTGCCAGTCCTAGGCTTGAGTTGAGGGCCTGAGCACTGTCCTTGGACTTTCTCAAGGCTAGAGCTCTACCACTTGAGCCTCAGCACCACATCCGGCTTTTTTCTATGTACGTGGTACCGAGGAATCGATCCCCGGTTTTCGTGCATGCTAGGCAAGCACTCAACCACTAGGCCAAACTCTCAGCTCCCAAAAGGAATATTTTTAATGATTTTTGCCTTAAGCAAATTAAGACTGTTGGGTTTTCCTTTTTGGGAGGCCTGCTAAAAATGAGGATTTAGATTTTTAAGTCCTACTGTCTAAACTGCATCTTTTTTTTCTTCCCCAGTCCCTGGGCTTGAACTCAGGGTCTCAGCACTCTACTTGGGCTTTCTTAAGGCTAGAGCTTTGCCACTTTACCACTTGAGTCAACAGCACCATTTCCAGTATGTGGTACTGAGGAATCAAACCCAGGGCTTTGTGCATGTTCAGTAAGCACTCTACCACTAGGCCAAACTCCCGGCCCAACAATGAAGAACTTTTAAAGAAATTCTCACTTAAGACTGTTAACTATAGCTTTTGTATCTAGCAGAAACCAGCCTTGATTTCTTAGTCAGCAAGATTACATTCTTAGCAGTTCACTTGTACTTTTTTGCCTGAAGAATAATTATATATAATAAGGCAGGTTGTTAAAGCAAATCTTAGAAATCAAATTATTAACAGATCTGCCTGGCGCAGGTGGCTCACACCTGTAATCCTAGCAACTCAAGAGGCTGAGATCTTAGGATTTCGATTCAAAGCCAGCCCTGGCACTAAAGTCCTTGAGACTCTTATCTCCAGTTAACTATCAAAAAACAGGAAGTGGTGCTGTGGTTCAAGTGGTAGAGCAGTAGTAGCCTTGAGCCAAAGAGCTCAGGTACAGTACCCAGGCCCAGAGTTCAAGCCCCATGACAGACCAAAAAAAAAAAAAAAGACACACACACACACACACACACACACACACACACACACACACACACGTCTGTTTTCCAAGAATATCTGCTAAGAGTTTTAGCGTTTTTTTTTCTCTTTTTTCCTTTCAGCCACCTCCTCCATTAGTCAAAGTGATTGAAGATTTGCCTAAGAATGTACCAAAATCCGGTGATGTTAAGATGAAGATGACATCAGGAAGAGTGCTACGGCCAGCAAGATGTATAGAAAGCAAAACTCAAATTAGAATAGTAAAACAAGACCTGATTGGTAACTTAGAAAACAAAGAGGTAAGAAGATCTGGCTAACTTGTGTTTATCACCACTCTTCTCTAACGAGTCTTGTGATTCTTAGGTCATCGTCTTTCTTCTCTCAGTAAGGGCCCTCCAGGATAATTTTATAAAGAAGAGAAAACTAACTAGATTTACAATATGCTTTCTAACTTTTACATGGATGTGTAGTATATGTTGATGGCTTTTACAACGTCTGCAAAATGATACTCTGTGATATGGTAGTAAGTGGTTAATGTGTGCTTAAAGGTATGGGATGAATCAAGATACGCCGTAAGTGTGAAATACATAATAAGACCAGAATCATGTAAAATATCTTATTAATCAATGATTTTTATATTACATATTAAAATAATATTTTGATTATATTGGGTTAAATAAATTATATTCAATCAGATATATGTACCTGCTTTCTCTTTACCTTTTTCTGTATAGCTCTTAGAAAGTTTTAAGTTACATGCTGAGCGCAGTGGCTCATGCCTGTAATCCTTGCTACTCAGGAAGCTGAGGTCTGAGGATCGTGGTTCAAAGCCAGCCCAGGCACTAAAAAGTCCGTTACACTCTTATCTCCAATTAATTGCCAGAAAACTGAAAGTGGGGCTGAGGCTCAAGAGGTAGGGTGGTAGCCTTGAGCTGAAGAGCTCAGAGACAATGCCCAGGCTCAGAGTTCAAAAAAAAAGAAAAGAAAAGAAAAAGAAAGTTTAAGTTACATTTGTGACTATATATAGGAAGCATGCTTTTCTTCCATCTTGCTCCCTGTTCTGCTGGCCACTGGACTTCCTGGGGGTAAATAAGATGCCTTGTAGTAGGATTGCACTGTGGGAACAAATTTCAATGAGTTTTATTCTCTTTTTAAATTTTCTGCAGAACACATTGCTTTAGAATAACAGATAAATAACAAATATAAGTAGAGAAGTTATTAATGTTATTTTAAGGAATTTAAAATTTTTCTATTAATAATAAATATATATCCAATGTAAATACAAGGATAAAGAATTTTCAGACTGAACACACCAATATTACCTGTACTCATATCAAACATGAGCCACTGGCACCTGACTTTCTTTAAGAATTTTTAAATTATAAAATCTACATGTACAGAAGAATATATAAAGCAGTATACAGATCAGTAAAGCTTAATGAAAAAAAGTAAAAGATCACACATATAGCCTGAATGAAATGCTCTCAGAGTTTCTTCAGATTTCATGCCTTATTATGGTTCAGTGTGTAATTATATTAGAGTGGAAATATATGAAGTAGAATTGGCAAAGGATAAGGATATAGAAGCTGAGGTTCAGAGGAAATCGGGCACAAGCTTCCAAAATCTTCACTGCTTGATTCTTCTAACTGTGAATTATAATACACAATGCCAAGTATTGTTTGCTTAAGGAAATCATTAGAAACTCAATGCCAACATCTTTTATTTGAGACTTGTTATGTGGGCTCCTTGGCCTCCTGAATGCAGGGATTACAAATGTGTGCCATCAGACCTGGCACGTATGTTTTGTGCTCAGATTGGAAGTATATTACCACGTTTTTACTTGCCTGTCACTTGTTTGTACTATCTCTTTATAGAATGAATTGTCAGACGGATTAAACAAAAAACGTTTACAGCTCTTATTAAAAGGCTATGGTGAATATCCAACAAAATACAGGTAAAATTTAAATTCTTTCTATTGGGGCACCATTTTTAAAATTATTATTATTAACTTGTTAATCATCATCTGGAAAGAAAACGTTGTTGTTGCTGCTGTTGTTGTTGTTGTTGTTTGTGGGGACTGAACTCTGCCTGGGCACTGTCCCTGAACTTTTTAGCTCAAGGCTAGTGCTCTACCACTTGAGCCACAGCACCCCTTCCAGTTTTCTGGTGGTTAATTGGAGATAAGAGTCCCACCTCACCCGTGGCTCATGCCTGTAATCTTAGCTACTACAGAGGCTGAGATCTGAGGATCAAGGTTCAAAGCCAGCCCCAGCACTAACGGACCTAAGACTCTTTCTTATCTCCAATTAACCTCTAGTAAAGATGAAGTGGGGCTTGGCTCAAGGGTAGGGCAGTACAACGCCCAGACCCAGGGGTAGGGCACTAGCCTTGAGTTGAAGAGCTCAGGGACAGCACCCAGGCTGAGTTCAAGCCCCATAACCCCCATCCACTCCCCCCCCCCCCACACCTCTCAGCCTCCTGTTTAGCTAGGATTATAGGTGCTTGTGCTTAAGTAATATCATTACAAGCAGCTCTTATAAGCCAGGCACAGTAGCTCAGGCCTATAATCCTAGCTCTCAGGAGAGTGAGATCTGAGGATTGCAATTTGAAGCCAGCTGGGGCAGGAAACTCTATGAGACTCTATGTCCAATAAACTACTCAAAAAAAGCCAGAAGTGGCACTGTGGCTCAAATGGTAGAGCACTATCCTTGAGCTAAAAGCAGCTCAGAGATGGTGCCCAGGTCAAGAATTCAAGTCCAAGGACTGGCAAAAAAAAAGAAAGAAAGAAAGAAAGAAAAACTTCCACTCTGGTAAAGCAGTCACTACTGTGTCATAAAGCAGATGCAAAGTATTTTGCATGCAGGGAATTGTGATGCAGTCCTGTACTACTACAGGGTACAATTAACAAGGCATTATTTGAGTCCTCATTCTCCTTTTTTTTTCCAGAAAAGGGCCCAAATAATGGTTTGATCCATTCTGTAAAGAAATTTTACTTTCTTCGATTAAATTATTTTTATTAACTCACTTTTGCTCAAAAAGTTTTCATTTAAAATTATTTTAATTTCAGGATGTTCATTTGGCGCTCTTTATTACAACTGCCTGAAAATCATACTGCATTTAGCAGCCTGCTAGATAAGGGCACTCACATGGCATTTATCAACCTGCAGAAGATGTACCCCATCAAAAGTAGGAAACTACTCCGAGTTTTACAGAGGTATGTTCACATTACAGCTCTGGACGTGAAAGCTATAGCTAGTCATTGCAATGTTTTAAAATCCTGTGTCTGTAAAATATTGTTTGGCCACTTCGATTATCCTGTGTGACACGTTGGCTCATTTAAAAATCAGACATAAACATGTCTATCTAGTGTGTATGAATATTAGCAGTATTGTATTCCAGAAAACAGGAATCTTTCAGATAATTTAGAGGAACAAAGCAGTATAGTAGAAAGAGCTCAGAACTTTAAGGCAAAAGACCCAGTTTTGAATTCTTATTCCACAGCTTAATTACTGATTTAGGATGTATCATTTCCTCATCATTAATTTCTTTACCTGAAAATGGGGTAATACCATTTTCAAGGATTACTGGAATAATTAGAAGAGAAAATCTTAGAATTCAACACATTGATTACCTGTTCCTAAGATCCAGTAACTCAGAAATCAGTGAAGTACTAACAATCTATTCCTATCATTCCTTCTCCTTTTATGAGCAAAAAAAATACATAGAGTCTATATGGAAAAAAAAAGTTGAATACTTGGGATTGTCTATTTATTTACTAGGGTTTTTTTTGTTTTGTTTTGTTTTTGTGGGTCATGGGGCTTGAAATTGGCCTGGGCACTGTTCCTGAGCTCTTCAGCTCAAGGCTACTGCCCAACCCTGGAGCCAAGCCCACTTCCCATTTTCTCGAGGTTAATTGGAGTTAAGAGTCTCAGGTCCTTTTGTGCCTGGGCTGGCTTTGAACCTTGATCCTCAGATCTCAGCCTCCTGAGTAGCTAGGATTACAGGTGTGAGCCACCGCGCACGCACCAGCTTATTTACTAGTTTTAAGGATAGTAAATTACTTTCGAGGGCACCAGAATGAAGTGTATTTATGCTGGACACTGATAACTCATGCTTATAATCCTAGCTACTCAAGAGACTGAGATCTGAGGATCACACTTTGAAGCCAGTCCAGTCAGGAAAGTCTGTGAGACTCTTATCCATATATTGAAGTTCATTTCAGTATGTATATTATTTTATATTACTAAAAAGACAATGCTATGAACATGGTATTGGAAATACAACTACATAGACATAAAAATTTATGACAGTAGACATAATGTTTTATTACATAAATTAATATGTATCTATGACATACAAACCCTCAACCTGATTTTAATTATGTTCTAAAATCTAAGTGCCAGTGATTGAATATAGAGATTCCCTTCTTGAATACTTGTTTGTTAAACACATCATTTGAAATATGATGTAAAAATCAATGTTAATAAATTCTTTAATTAAAAAAAAGAAAAAAATATAAAGAGGCACTTAGGGATTTCACTTTTGTGTTTCTCTCCTAAGGATTTATCTTCTTTTAGTCTCACTATATAAGAGTATCTAAAATCCTGTATAACTTGTCATATCTCATGCATTTTACTTCTCATTTCCACATATAAGAGAGAACATGCGCCATTTGTCTTTGAGCTTGACTTACCTCATTTAACAAGATTTATTCTAGTTCCATCCATTTCCATGCAGATGACATTATTTTATTCTTTCTAAATTCTGTGTAAAATTCAATTGTATCTATAGATACCACAGTTTTGGATCCACTCATCTATTGTGAGGCACCTGGGCTATTTGTATATCTTGGCTGTTGTGAATAGTAAGGCAATGAACATGGATGTGCAGGTGTCCTTATTATCCTGGCTCATGCCATCAGTTATCCTTTTCATAAACATTATATGCTTATATTCCGCCTTAGGTAAATAGTTGCATCCTATTATACTTTTATGTATATGTGTGTACACTTATGTACCTTGCTTTTTCAATTTAACAAAATAGTTTTAGATATTTCAAGGCAATGTATAGAAATATTTCTCATTTCTTGGGGCCAGGAGTTTGACCTAGTGGTAGAGTGCTTGCCTAGCATGCACAAAGACCCGGGTTCAATTCCTCAGTACCACACACGTAGCAAAAAGCCAGAAGTGGTGCTGTGGCTCAAGTGGTAGAGCCCTAGCCTTGAGAAAATCCAGGGATAGTGCTCAGGCCCTGAGCCCAAGCCCAGGACTGACAAAAAAAAAAAAAAAAAAAAGAAATATTTCTCATTTCTTTCTACATATTCAATGTTTTCCGTTGTACAGATGTAGTACAATTTATTTGACCTGTCCCCTCCTAATGAACAGTTGGATTATTCCCAGTCTTTTGCTCTTAAAAGCTTTATTAATTAGCTATTAATTAGCCTTGTCCAAAAATCCATTACTAAATTGAAATGTAACTTCAGTTTTCTATTAGTGGATCAAAGTGTAATACACTGCCCTTCAGTTCGAGAAAAAAATAAGATTACTTTAAGACCTGACTCATATATGTTTGTGTGTGTGTGTGTGTGTGTGTGTGTGTGTGTGTGTGTGTGTGTGTAATTTTGTTTTTTGGGTGGGTCATGGAACTTAAACTCGGCCTGACCCTTGAGCCAAGCCCCACTTCCCATTTTCTAGAGGTTAATTGGAGATAATAGTCTCAGGACCTTTTGTTCCCCGGGCTAGCTTTGAACCTTGATCCTCAGATCTCAGCCTTCTGAGTAGCTAAGATTACAGATGTGAGCCACTGTCAGGCTAGGATTTTATTTTTTCCATTTGGTCTTTATATTTAATGTGTTTTGCTGCTGTGCCTAAGTGTATAAGATAACATGACAGTTCAGACATTTATCCAAATACGATGGTGGTATAAACAAATATTTTTTATTATAATTTTTTGGTATTGGCTATTGTTTTGGTTTGTTTGTTGTTGTTCTTGTGCCAGTTCTGGGGCTAGAACACAAGACTTGGGCACTAAACCTGTTTTTGTACTCAAGGCTAGTGCTCTGTTACTTGAGCCACAGCTCTACTTTGAGCTTTTTGGTGATTCATTGGAGATGAGACTCAGAGAATTTCCTGCTTGGGCCAGCTTCAAGAGCAATGTTCAGATCCTTGCCTCCTGAGTAGCTAAAACTGCAAGTGTCAGCCACTGGTGCCTAGCCTATTGATAATATCTATATAGTATTATATATTATAGATGCTATAGATGCTGACTTAACAGTTCCATTTCTAGGAATTCAAATCTGTATTTTCACCTGAAGAATTAGCACATTATTATTTTATGAAAGGGCAGGAAGATCTTAAAGGCCCAAGAATACAGATGTTGTTAAAAAATGTATTCATAAAAAGTTATCATAGATCAGTAAAACACTACGGGGATTTTTTAAATTTTTTTAAAATTTTTAATTTTTTGGTGGGTCATGGGGCTTGATCTCGCCCTGGGCGCTGTCCCTGAGCTCTTCAGTATGGGGATATTTTTCTATCATACTGATACAGACTTTTCCCAAGAGATTCTTAATTAAAAATGATAGAGTACTAGGTGCTCTGGTACATGCCTGTAATTCCAGCTGCTTGGGAGGCAGTGATTAAGAGACGAGTTTCAAGGCCATGTTGAGCAAGACTAATTTCAAACAAGCCTAGTTGCTCACCTGTAACCCCGAATAAATAGCAATTATAGATGGAAGGATCATAGTCCAAGGCTGGCCCTGGGCAAAAATCAGGATACTATCTAACGAAATAAAGTATAAAAGGGCAAGAGATAGGATTTAACTAGTAGAGTGCCTGCATGACAGGCACAAAGCTTTGAATTTAAATTCTAGTACCATTAGAGGAAAAAAGCCAAAAGGGAACAGTGTTTATGTTGTGCTGCCATTTATGTGTGTTTTGGTTGGGGTTTGTTTTGTGCCAGCACTGAAGCTTGTACTTTCACTTAGTTTATTTCACTCACTGCTGGTGCTCTACCACTTGAACCCTATCTCCAGTCTGACTCTTTCCTTTGCTGGTTAATTTAAGATGGAATCTGGAGGACATAACTTGCCTGAGCTGGCTTTGAACCTTGATTCTGGGTCACAGCCTCCTACGTAAGTGGGATTACAGGTATGAGCCATGGTGCCTGACCATCATTTGTGGATTTTATAAAAGGATGTAGAATTTTAGCAGTGGTTACTTCAGAAAAGGAGCTATATTGTAAGAGAACAATTTTTACCAAGAGTGTACCTTTTATATGGAACGTCTTATGATATGAATGTGTTGTTTATATAAACAGCACATTGTAATGTTACTGTTCTCTGGTCTTTATTTCCTTCTATTTGCAGAACACTGTCTGCTTTAGCTCACTGGTCTTCCATCTTTAGTGACACACCATATCTTCCACTCTTGACATTTCCATTTGTAAAATTATTCCAGAACAACCAACTCATCTGTTTTGAAGTTATTGCTACTCTCATAAGTAAGTAATTATTTCAGAATGAAACCATGAGTAGATTCTTATACATGTTCCTGGTCTTCATATCTTTACAACATTTAACAATTCTTGATGTCTTTACTTTTAAGTAAAAGTGTGAAATAATCAAGTGTAAAGTATAAAGTTGACATTTCAAGTGTATAAAGCACTTTTTACACTGTACCTAGTGGTTAGTGCCTAAGTAGTGACTGCCTGGATACAAGATTTTATTTAATGTCTTTTATTTAAATGTTCAACAGTAAACTAAAAAATGGAATTGAAAAACCTTTATAAATTATATGTAATACAATGTAGCTTTCTTTTGCTAATTAGAGGTATGAGTTCTTTGTTTTTTGAGACAGAGTCTTATTGTTTGGTCAGAGATCAGAGGCCGAGATTATCTGCCTGTGTACTACCTGGCTGAAATAGGAGATCTTCATATCAAAGAATGCAATCACAGTTTAGTACATTGGATTCCCAATCCAGAATCCAAAGCTTCTTGAATGCTGATACTTTCAGAGTTTTGGATTTTGGGGTTTATTATAAGGATGCTTATATATATATATATATATATATTCAAATATTCAATAAAAACAAACAAAAAAGTCCAAAAAAGCAGAAATAGAAAACTCTAAATAGTTGGGCTTGTTCATTGGCTTGTTTTAATTGACACAGTTTTATTGACAATCTTCTGAAGAAATGTGCAAAATTTCTATCCACCTAATAGGTAGATAGAAAAAGAGCTAGTCTTTTTCTTATTTATTCAAAGTCATATTTAGAACAAAAAAGAATGGGTTTCTTGCCACCCCTGTAATCCTGTCTACTCAGGAGGCTGAGATCCATGGGTTCAAAGCCAGCCTGGGTATGAAAGTCTGTGAGACTCTTATCTCCAATTAACCACCAGAAAACCAGAAGTGGCACTGTGGCTCAAGTGGTAGAGTGCTAGCCTTGAGCTGAAGAGCTCAGAGACAGTGCCTAGGCCCAGAGTTCAAGCCCATGACTGACCAAAAAAGAATGGGTTCCTTTAAGAATTCCAAAAAGAAAAGAAAAGAAAAGAAAAGAAAAAAGCACTGTTGGTAACCTGCCAGGCTGTCTGGCTGACTGTGGTTGGCGGGTTCCATTCCAGTGCTACAGCATTTCTAACGACACATGACTGGCTGACTGGTGGCTTTCAGTGTTGAGTCTTGGGGACATATTATTAGAAACATCAGTCATGGGTTCCTTTAAGAATTCCAAGAAGAAAAGAAAAGAAAAAAGCACTGTTCGTAACCTGCCAGGCTGTCTGGCTGACTGTGGTTGGCGGGTTCCATTCCAGTGCTACAGCATTTCTAACGACACATGACTGGCTCACTGGTGGCTTTCAGTGTTGAGTCTTGGGGACATATTATTAGAAACAATCTAGTCAGGTACCAGTGGCTCATGCTCATAATTCTAGCTACTCAGGAGGCTGAAATCTCAGGATCATGATTAAAGCTAGCCCAGTCAAGAAAGTCCCTGAGACTCTTGAGACTCTTATCTCCAGTTAACCATCAGAAAACTGGAAGTGGAGCTGTGGCTCAAAGTGGTAGAGTGCTAGCCTTGAGTAAAATTGCTTGAGGACAGCACCCAGGCCCTGAGTTCAAGTCCCATGACTGACAAAAAAAATAGTTTTTTTAATAATATAGAAAGATACTTAAATTTCCTTTAATTTTTTTTTGTTGTAGTAAATTGGTGTCAACACTGGTTTGAATACTTTCCTAACCCTCCCATCAATATTCTTAGTATGATAGAAAATGTTTTGGCATTTTGTGATAAAGAACTGCTACAGCACTTCATAAATCATGATATAACTTCCCAGGTAAGAAGTATAGGGCTTTTAGAAAGACTTAATTTACTTGGGGACCTAACATTGATTTTGACATAAATAAATTAGTACTTCCATGGTGTAATGAAAACATACTATGCTTTGTATTTATTTATTTATTAATTTATTGCCAGGTCTGGGGCTTACATTCAGGGCCTGAGCATTGTCCTTAGGCTTTCTCGAGGCTAGATCCCTACCATTTGAGCCTCAGCACCCCTCCCAGCTTTGTCTTTGTATGTGGGACCAAGGAATCAAATCTAAATCTTCGTGCATGCTAGGCAAGCACTCTACCACTAGGCCAAACTTGCGGTCCCTTTGCTTTGTATTTTTAACACCATTTCATTCTTTTTTACTATACTTCCTTACTTAAAGTCTATAAAGAAGTGGAGGTGTGGCTCAAGTAGTAGAGTATAAGCCTTGAAGGAAAAAGCTAAAGGACAGCACACAGGCCCTGAGTTCAAGCCCCAGTGCTGGAAACAACAACTGATCTATAAAGAGAATCTCTGGGGGGTGGGGGGGGGTAATGGGTACCAAGACATGTGAAAGGGTATCAATGTATGCGAATTAATGCACCTTCTATCTGGCAAATATCATGTAACCCTTTTATTAATTACAATAAAAATATTTTTTAAAAAAATGAGAATCTCTGTCTTCCTGGGAGTAGCCAGTGGTGGCTACTTGCCAGCACTAAGGGTAAAGTGGGAGTGTGGTGAAAGTATCCACATTTAGATAGTAATTCTTTTTTTTTTTTTTTTGTGCTGGTCCTGGGGCTTGAACTCAGAGTCTGGGTGCTGCCTGCGCTCTTTTGTTCTAGGCTAGTATTTTACCACTTGAGCCACAGCAACACTTCTGGCTTTTTCTGAGCAGTTGATTGCTGGTATTGAACCACAACCCTCATATTTCAGCCTCCTGAGTAGCTAGGATTACAGTCATGAGCCACCTGACCTCCAGGTAGATACTAAGACTTATAACTATATGTTTAATAGAATGCCTTCACAGATGAAATAGAAATGACTGTGTTTTGACTTTTTTGTAAAAGACTAATGTATTATTCCTCACTTTAGCTATATGCCTGGCCTCTTCTTGAAACGGTGTTCTCAGAAGTGCTGACCAGAGAGGAATGGCTTAAATTATTTGATAATGTCTTTTCCAATCAGCCTTCCTTCCTCCTGATGACAGCAGTAGCCTACAACACGTGTTCTCGAGCTCCTTTGCTCAACTGCACTCTAAAGGATGATTTTGTGGTAAATACCCTGTTGTTAAGGGGAGGTTGTCTGAGATGGGGCATATAGCTAAGTAGTAGAGTAATTGCTAGTACTTACCTGAGACCTTTGGTTCAATCCTCAACACTATTAATAAATAAATTAAATAGGTAAATAGATAAAGTGCTCAAATTTCACCTTTTTCTATTGAAAATTATATTGACTGACTTCACACCTACTATACATCAGGCATAGATGCTTTCTGGTAGAAATAGAGTAAGTAATCAGATTTCTGACCTTTATATACGTATATAGACAAAATTTCAGCAGACTGTTCATCTTAGAATCATGGCATTGGAAAGCAACTGTTACATTGAGATTTGTTCCTATGGCCTGGTAGTTATCCTGGGCAGGTTCTTAGCAGTGAACCTCCCAGTTTACCACCATCTAGATGCTTAGCTTGTGTACAAGAGAACTTTTAGATTTGGTAGAAAAATGGCTGAGAAAAAGCAAAAGTATCAGACGTAGCTTCCTAGGAGCTTTGTGGTAGGCTCAATTGGGGTTTTCTTGTGTACATGTGACTTTTTGGATCCTTATCTGATTATTTTTGCATTCTAGTCACATAATACACATATGCATGTCTTGAGTTTGAATTGGCCAGCACAAAATTACATGGAACAATTTCAGATCCTAACTTATTTGCAAAGCTAACTTATTTGAAAAGGTTCACTTTCTAATCTAATCTAATCTAATCTGAGTTAGATTATGCTTGGGCAGTCCCTAAACTCTTCAGCTCAAGGCTACTGCATTACCCTTGAGCCAAGCCCCACTTCCCATTTTCTGGAGGTTAATTGGAGATAAGAGTCTCAGGTCCTTTTGTGCCTAGGCTGGCTTTGAACCTTGATCCTCAGATCTCAGCCTCCTGAGTAGCTATGATTATAGGCGTGAGCCACCACACCCAGCCAGATTTCGAGTTTTAAGAAACTTGAAAATAGAAAATGATTGGTTCATTGCTGAAACATCTTTTTATATTATAATGGAGATTTCACTTTGAATTAGCACATAAGTTTGACTTAAAATTTTTACAGGGCTGGGAGTGTGGCCTAGAAGTAGAACACCTACCTAGCATGCACGAAGCCCTGGGTTTGATTCCTTGGTACCCCATTCACAGAAAAAGCTGTAAGTGGTGCTGTGGTTCAAGTGGTAGACTCTAGCCTTGAGAAAGCTCAAAGACAGTGCCTAGGCTCTGAATTTAAGCACCAGGACTGGCAAAAAAAAAAAGTAATATATATTATATATAATTATATATGTAATATATAATTATATATATTATATATAATATATAATTATATATATCATATATTACATATATAATATATAATTATATATATCACATATATTATATATACTATATATATTATAGTGACATTTTATTACTTTTTGTTGCGTAGTGCTTGGGTTTGAACTTAGGACCTCATTCTTGCTACCACTTGAGCCTCATCCTAGACCTTTTTTGCTTTCTTATTTGATTAGGGTCTTACACTTTTGCCTAGCCATCCTGGACCACGGTCTTTTCATGTAGCTAGGAATATAGGCAGGGTACTACCATGCTTATTGGTTGAGATGTTTGCTGACCACGAACTATGCTTCTCCTGATCTCTGCTTCCCCTTCTGAGTAGCAGAGATTTATAGGCATAGATTAAAGCCACCATGCCTCGTTAACATTTTAACAATATGAACTTGAGTCTTTAAAAAATACGTTTAAAAGAAAAGCTTCAGGGCTGAGAGTTTGGCCTAGTGGTAGAATGCTTGCCTTGCATGCACAAAGACCCAAGTTTGGTTCCTTGGTACCACATACATAGGGGGAAAAAAAGCCAGCAGTGGGGTGCTGTGGCTCAGGTTGTAGAGCTCTAGCCTTGAGAAAGTCCAAGGACAGTGCTCAAGCCCAGGACTGCAAAAAAAAACAACAACAACTTCAGTAAACTTGCAGAACATGTTTAATCAAAATTCTAGATAATTTTCAAAAAAGAAAGAAAAATCTTAATGACTTTTTTGGGGATGAGGGGAGGTCCTGCATCTTGAACTGGGGGCCTGGGAGCTATGCTTGAGATCTTTTGCACAAGGCTAGTGCTCTACCACTTTGAGCCACAGCTTTATTTCCAGTTTTCTGGTAATTACTTGGAAAATAAGAGCCCCAAGGACTTTCCAGCCCCAACGGCTTCAAACTGCAATCCTCAGATCTCATTCTCCTGTGTAGGCAGATCTCATTCTCCTGTGTAGGCTCATGCCATTATAGGCATGAGCCACAGGCACCCAGTGACATTTAAACTTTTGAACTCTTATTTTAGTTAATTCTACTTTAGCATTGCTTTGTTAAGTAAATCTCGTTTTCTTACAGTATTTTTTTCATCATCGGAATAACCTGGATATAAATGTTGTGATTAGAAAAGCCTATCATCTCATGGAGACCACACCTGCTGATATTCATCCAGACAGCATGCTGGATGCATTTGTTGCACTGACAAAAGGGCAGTATCCGGTATTTAATCAATATCCAACGTTTATCGTGGACTTCCAGACACAGGAACGAGAAAGAATAAGGAATGATGAGTTGGATTACTTGAGAGAGAGGTAATTATGCAATACTTATTGTTTGATAGAAATGGAATCTGTTGTAAATCTAAACAAAAACTTTAAGGAACATGCATTTAAGCAGGATGCTGGTGGCTCCCACCTGTAATCTAGCTACTCAGGACTGAGATCTAAGGATCGAGATTTGAAGCCAGCCTAGGCAGGAAAGTCCATGAGACTCTTATCCTCTCTAAACTATTCAGAAAAAGCTATAAGTGATACTGTGACTCAAGTGGTAGAGCGCTTACCTTGAGCATGAAGAGACTCAGGGACAGAGCCCACGCTCTGAGTTCAAGTTCTAGGACTGGAAAAAAAAAAAAGCATTTAAATGATTAAGTATTAGTATAGAATCAGAGTTTGAAGATGTAAATAAAATCAGGTCTTATGCACTGAATCAAATGTATATTTTGTGTCATGATTTACCTAAATTACTTTGCTTTTTTTGTTCGCATTTTCATAATAATTAATATTGTACACTTAAGGCAGACAGTTGAGAACATGAAAGCTGAAGTAGATCAGCGAAGACTTGAAGATGAAGCTTGGTATGAAAAACAAGAAGAGCTCCGTAAAGCAGAAGAAGCAAGAAGAGAAATGCTCTTGCAAGAGGAAGAGAAGATAGTGCAACACAGACAGAGGCATGTGTTACTACTTGAGAATATGCATGCATGAGTTAGTGAAATCACTTATATGTTATTTCATTTTCTCATTTAGAAATAGACTATGTGGAATTACCTATATTAATTTCCACTAAGCAAATATTTACATTAATACAAAAATAAAAATATGTAATGCATAATTAATGCTAAAGCTATACTGAATATAACCTCATACTTAGCTTTACTTTCTAAGTAAAAGATCTAGTATACTTTGGAAAGTATGACTAAGAAACACTGTTTTATAGTAGGCAGTAAAAGTTAAACCAATATTAGAAAATGTTTTATTTCAATATTCTTTGAATTGAAGACTAGCTGCTGTGAAAAGAGAGCTAAAAATGAAGGAAATGCACTTACAAGATGCTGCTAGAAGGCAATTCCTGAAGCTTCAGCAAGAGCAACGTGAAATGGAACTACGAAGACTGGATGATGAAATTGAGAGGAAGGTTAGTTATTCTAACTAGAACTCAGACATCTCCACCTACTCTGACTTAGCTATGATTACCCTCATATTAAATAGTAAGTCTACAGTACACATAAATAGTTAATTTTACTTACTTTAACCCTCCACTATTTTTATTATCTTTGTATCTCATTAGTGGTAAAATATTTAATAACAAGAAGACTAGGCAAGTTGACTGGTATCCTTGCTAAATGAAAAAGAAAAGTATCGGATAACTATTAGAATAATTGTGAAAAAAAATTTATAAAAATTTGCACATGGGAACTGGGCACAGTGGCTCACGCCTGTAATCCTAGCTACTGAGGAGGTGGAGATCTGAGGATTAAGGTTCAAAGCCAACCCAGGCACTAAAAAGTCCAGGAGACTCTTATCTCTAATTAACCACCAGAAAACTGGAAGTGGCGATGTGGCTCCAGGGATAGGGCAGTAACTTTGAGCTGAAGAGCTTAGGGACACTGCCCAGGCCCAGAGTTCAAGCCCTACAACTGACCCCCCCAAAAAAGAAAATTTGCACATGGCAGGGGCCAGGAGTTTGGCCTAGTGGTACAGTGCTTGCCTAGCATGCACAAAGACCCAAGTTCAATTCCTCAGTATCATACACATAGAAAAAAGCTGGAAGAGGTGCAGTGGCTCAGGTGGTAGAGCTGTAGACTTGAGGAAAAAAGCCCAAGGTCAGTGCTCAGGTCCTAAGGTCAAGCCCCAGGACTGGAGAAAAAGAAAAAAAATTTGCACATGGCAAATATGAAAAAAATTTAAATACAAGATAAATAGGGTTAAATGTGGATTCTTTCTATACTTCCTCATTTTATTCCCAGAGAAAACCTTTTCTTTGTTTTTTTTTTTTGCGAGTCCTGGAGCTTGATCTCAGGGCCTGTGCACTGTCTCTGAGCTTCTTTTTTTCTTTTTTTTTCTTTTTTGTCAGTCCTGGTGCCTGAACTCAGGGCCTGTGTACTGTCCTTGCGGCTTTCTTAAAACTAGAGCTCTACCACTTGGGCCACAGTACCACTTCTGGCCTTTTCTGTGTATATGGTACTGAGGAATTGAATCCAGGGCTTCGTGCATGCTAGACAAGCACTCTACACAGGCCATACTCCTGGCCCCTGTCCCTCAGCTTCTTTTGCTCAGGCTGGCACACTACCACTTGAGCCACAGCGCCACTTCCAGCTATTTCTTCCTTCCTTCCTTCTTTCTTTTTTCTATGTGGTAATGAGGAATTGAACCCAGGGCTTCATGCTAGGCCAGCACTCTACCACTAAGCCACATTCCCATCCTCATCTAGATGTAACCTTTAAAAAAAAAAAAATTATCCAGGCAGCAGTGGCTCACTCCTAGTGACCCATTTAGCTCAAGGCTAGCTACAGGGGAGACTGAATTTGGGAAGATCATGGTTCAAAGCCAGTCCTGGCAGAAGTTTGTGAGACTTCTTTCCAAGAGAGAGGTGGGCACAGTGGATTGTTCCTGTTACCCTAGCTAAGGTGAGAAGTCTGACATAGGTGGCTCATACACAGACACACACACCCCCTCAAAAATAACCAGCAGGGCTGAGAACATAGCTTAGTGGTAGAGTGCTTGCCTAGCATGCATGAGGGCTTGGGTTCATTTCCTCAGTACCACATAGTGAAAAAGCTGAAAGTGGCACTGTGGTTCAACTGGTGCAGTGCTGTCCTTAAGCAAAAGTAGCTCAGCAACAGTGCCCAGGCCCTGAGTTTAAGCCCCAGGACTGGCAATATAAAAAATAAAAACAATAATAATAACCAGCAAAAACAGCTGGAGATGTATGTGTGTGGCTTGGCTATGTTTGCCCAGCAATCACAAAGCCAACTGCAAGCTCAATATACAAAAAAAAAAAGTTAATTGCACAATTATTCTCTATTTGTTTACTTATATTTCTGTACTTATATGAAATTTGTTTTTCTCCTTTTATCTTGTTTTTGTGCCATGCTTCAAAAAATGATAGCTGAATATAGTTGTTGAGCATATTCTACTGGTGAACATATACTAAAGTTTATTTAATTCTTTGCTATTAGACATTTGGGTTCTAAAAATAGTTTATATTTATTTATTTAAATTTTAATAATGTAAATATTTAAAATTGCCTGGTGGATTATATTCATATTGCTATTAAAAAGCATATTTCTTCCCCAAAAGTAATACATTTCAGAACTCTTGACAGCTTTATTTCAAACCCTTTGGGATAGGGCAAGGTGCTCCTTGGCCAAAGAATCCTGAAATGCGTTTAACATCAGAATGAGCTTTATCCTGCTCTCCTAGCCCCCTTCCTTCCAGCTCCCTTTTCCTGTGTGCTCTCATCTTCCCTGACTCCAGAAGCTCAGCTCAGGCTCCCTAGACTTAAACACAGACACACGTACACACACACCTGCGAACATCTGCCAGATGCAAGGTCAGTAGATTGGTTTGGCTCTCACATTTGTTGGTGTATCTCAGAATTCATGAGCAAAAGAGCTGTAGCTGAAATTCCTAAAAAGGGTTTGCTGCTTTTGCAAACCACCTGGAGACATCCCTCACCTTCTGGCACTATCACTGTTGCTTTTGCAATAACCTCCTTAAGGTGAATTTTACCCTTGGATACATTTCTTTTAGTATCCCACTATATTTTACTTTTGCTACTTCTATTAAGAGCATTTGGTAGCCTGTCTTTTTTTTTTTTTCCCCAGTCCTGGGGCTTGAACTCAGTGCCTGAGCACTGTCCTTGGGCTTTCTCAAGGCTAGAGCTCTGCCACTTGAACCACAGCTTTTTCTGTGTATGTGGTACCAATAAATCAAACCCAGGTCTTTGTGCGTGCTAGGCAAGCACTCTACCACTAGGCCACACTCCCGGCTCCTAGTAGCCTGTCTTTTAGTCAGTGGTAGTATCAAAGGTAGAAATGATGAGAGGCTAGGAGTGTGGCTTAGGGGTAGAGTACCTTCCTAGCATACATAAAGACCTGGGTTTGATTCCTCAGTACCACATACATAGAAAAAGCCAGAAGTGGCACTGTGGCCCAAGTGGTAGAGCTCTAGCCTTGAGAAAGCCCAAGGACAGTACTCAGGCCTTGAGTTCAAGCCCCAGGGCTGGCAATAAATAAATAAATGACATTAATTAACTAATTAATGGTGATAGATGATTGAAGGTTTTGTTTTTGTTTTGTTTTGTGTACTTTATTCCCATCCAGATTCAAACCTGGTTCTTTAGGCAGCCAAATATTTAAGATTGTCTAGACAGTGCCTTCTCCAAACACTCTATGATACAGAAAAGATGCTTCAAGTCAAATTTTGGAGTGCTCTGAACTAATTGAATTTGAGCAAAGTACATATAGGTTGAACAGTCCAAAATGAACTTCAACCGGAGTTACTAGGTATCAGATCAAATATATCTCAGAGATCTGAGGATTGTGGTTCAAAGCCAGCCGGGGCACAAAAGTCCATGAGATACTTATTTCCAGTTAATCATCAGAAAACCGAAAGTAGTGCCATGGCTCAAGTAGTAGAGCACTAGGCTTGAGTTTAAGAGATCGGGACAGTAAGTGTCCAGGCCAGAATTCAAGTCCCACCACCAACAAAAAAAGAAAAAAAGAAATCTCAATTAAAAGATAAAACATTCGGGCCTGGAGTTTGGCCTAGTGGTAAAAGTGCTCATCTAGTATGCTCAAAAACCCTGGTTTGATTCCTCAGTACCACATATATAGAAAAGGGCTGGAAATGGTGCTGTGACTCCAGTGGTAGACCACTAGCCTTGAGAAAGCCCAAGGACAGTGCTCAGGCCCTGAGTTCAAGGCCCAGGACTGGCAAAAAAAAAAAAAAAAAGATATTCTGCCAGGTGCCAGTGCCTCACACCTATAATTCTAGCTTAGTGAATGATAGTGACAATATATTACTATTTACTCTAGTTTTAAAAAATATGATTCCTGCTGAGTGCTGGTGGTTCATGCTTGTAATACTAGTTCCTCGGGAGGCTGAGATCTGAGGCTCATGATTCAAAGCCAGCCTGGGCAGGAAAGGCCCCAAACTTTTGATCTCCAATTAACCACCTAAAAAGTGGAAGTAGAGTTGTGGCTTAAAGTGGTAGAACACTAGCCTTGAGCAAAAATATTCAGCGATAGCACTCAGAACCTGGGTTCAAGCCCCAACACAAACCAAAATAAAAATAATAATAATAAACCAACTGTAATTCTTGGGTCTCTTGTTTTAAATGTCCATATAACAGCATACTAAATGCATTAAATATTTTGTAAGCCAGTCCTGGTGTCGCATGCCTGTCATCCTAGCACTTGGGAGAGGGAGGAAGGAGGAGTGGGGAAGCAAGCACCTATCATTTAAAAACATTTTTTTTTTTTTGTAAATGATTTTTGTGTTCACAGTTTGATGTTTGCCCATAGGTACAAATGAGAGATCGTGAAATTGCTACCACAGCCAGAGACCTAGAAATAAGACAGCTGGAGCTTGAAGCACAAAAAAGACTTTATGAGAAGGTATGCATTATTTCCAATGTAGGAAAAGCACTTTGCACAAATGCTTTTTAGACTATATTTGTGGTTTATAGTATTGATTTCATTCCATTTTTGTCCCTACTTTGGAAAACAAAAAGATGAAGTGCTTTGTCTGAAAATCTTTGGGTGCCAACTTGATGCTCACAACACTTCAAATTTCAGAGCATTTCAGACTTTGGAAAAGGAAGCTCAACTGGCAAAGTTGATGCAGGTATTCCAAAACCCAAAAGAATCCATCTGAAACATTTCCAAACCCAAGCATTTCAGATAAGGGATAGTAAACTTGAAACTTTGAGGAGTCTTATAAGGTAAATTAGACAAGAACCACCAGGCACTTTATATTAGAATCTTCTGGCATTTTAGATTAGAACAAATGCCTACTTAGGACATGGAAGTCAGTTTTTAAGTCACTGGAAAAAGGTGTTAATACAAAATTTCTTATTTGGGGAAAATAATTTTCATTGATTTAGTGTTAAGTTTTTGCTTTTTTTCAGCTTTCTTAACAGCAAACATTGAATTTGAAATTAGTCTTTTTTTTTTTTTTTTTTTTTTGGCCAGTTCTGGGGCTTGACCTCAGGGCCTGAACACTGTCATTGGGCTTTCTCAAAGTTAGAGTTCTACCACTACAGACACAGACCACTTCTGGCTTTTTCTATGTCGTGGTACCAAGGAAATGAACCAGATCTTCATGTATGCTTGGCAGACAACCTACCACTAGGCCAAACTCCTGGCCCCTAAAATTAGTCTTACCTACAAATTCATACCAAGTCACACACTTATTGTTTGTGATCCATCTTACGTAATACTTAAAACATAGCATTTAGTAATACCTGTAGCACCTTTCAAAATGCTGAATCTCTTCTAGAAGTGAGTGGAGAATTTGCAGTTTGCCTAGGAATGTCTCCTGTGATTTTTGAATTAAGCATAATTCATTTGGACTAAAGCTAAAGCTTCGTGTGTCTGTCTCTAGTGTTGAGGATCAGACCCTGGACCTTGCACATTGGTAGGGAAGTACCCCCCTCTCTGAGTTATATCTCTAGTCCTGGAAGCTTAGTTTTTGCTTTTTTTTTTTTTCTTTGAAGATGAGAGGTGGTGATTAGGGGCTTGATTTTAGAATTTATAGAGGCTTTACAAGGAAAGTACTAAAATTTTCCAGATGTTTTCCTCTGATTCTCAAATATTAATACTTTGCTAAATTTATTTTCTTTCTCTGTGTATAAGACTTACACCCATACACTTTTTTCTGTATCATTTAAGAGTTAGTTGTAGACATAATGCTCCTCTGACCCTAAATAATTCAGTGTATAAGGAATAAGTATGTAATTGCACTATAGTTCCCAAAGTCAATTAATATTATCTGGTGTACAATCCTTATTCAGATTAGATCAGTTGTCCTTTTCTAAAAGCTTCTCTAAAGAAAATCTAAGATTTTTGTCCCCCAAGTATCCCATATTTATTCTTTTCAATTAAAAGTGATCCCAAATCTTTGTTTCATGAAATTTATTTTATTTTAAAACTGGAGTTTGGCCAGGAGTTTAGCCTAGTTGGTAGAGTGCTTGCGTGGCATGCATGAAGTCCCGGGTTGGATTCCTTGGTACCACATACATAGGGGAATAAAAAAAGCCGGAAGTGGTGCTGTGGCTCAAGTGTTAGGGCTCTAGCCTTGAGAAAACCCAAGGACAGTGCTCAGGCCCTGAGTTCAAGGCCCAGACTAGCAAAAAAAAAAAAATGAGTTTGAACTCAGAACTTGTACTTTAGTCTTTACATGGCCCCATTTACTACTTACCTGTTGTCTATTGGTGGTAAGATTCACGTCACACACCAGCAGGAATGCCGCAGAAGTGATGTTAAACTTCTATCTGGGCATCAGATTAGAACAAATGTTTATTACACTGTTCATCCTGTCTTCTGATGGAGGTGTTTCTTAAGGCAGACTACTGAGCTAGAAAAGAGTTAACTGCTCAATTCTGAATTTTGCTTAATGAATACAAATATGCTACTATCCTCTTTTTGAAATTGGCACTTTATCTGCCAGACTCATCTCTTACATTAAGTTGATTAAAAGTGTCTATTTCTTAAGAGATTTTGTTCTAGAATACACACAATATTATGATTGCTTCTTGGAAATATGAGCCAAATATTCAGTATATATCTAATTTGAATTTACTTTAATCCTTAGATCTCAGTCTATAGCTGAGATTATAGTCCTGAGACTCTTGCATATGGCATTGTTTTTAGTTGTAAGCATATTAGTACCCTGAAAAGGAGAAAGTCGTTTTGTGTTTTATTATTATTATATAGATTGGCCTTTTTTTTTTTAATAGAATCTTACTAGAAATCAAGGGGCTTTTGCAAAAGAATTTCGAGAAGATGCAAATGCCTACAGACAAAAAAGGGATTTTGAAGACAATATGTTTCATAAGCTGATAGAAACTGACCAGACTCACAGCAGAAATGCTCAGAAGGTAAGAAAAAATAAATAAATAAATTCGCTGTATACATAAAATAGTATTTGTTAAGGAGACTCACAATAAAAGTTAGTAGTCTGGGAGGGTGTCTCAAGTACAGGGTTCTGCATTCAACCTCTGGTACCAACCTCACTTCCCAAAAAAGATTAAATTTTAAAAGCTTATAAAGTTGACACCATTTATTCCTAGAAGTTCATATTGCAAAATTTATTTGTAGAGTACTTCATTGGTAGTCAGATAATATGTCTTTTATACAAGGGAAATAATAACTTTCTAAATGATACTATTATACTGCGTTCTGACTCAAAAATCATCCCTGACTGAGTGAATAAAAGGTTGCAGAATATCGGGTCCTTGCCTGGTATATAAATCAACACTTCCAAAGAATTGTTTGTGAAATAATAATAACTATTACCCAGTAAAAGTAGGGATAATCAAGTAAGTATTAGAAAAGGTACCTTAAAGGCGGGAGTGAGCTGGGTACTGGTGGCTCACTCCTGTTGTCCTAGCTACTCAGGAGGCTGAGATCTGAGAATCGCAGTTCAGAGCCAGCCCTGTGAGCAAAGTCTGTGAGACTCTTATCTCCAGTTAACTACCAAAAATATAGCTGGAAGTGGAGGTGTGGCTCAAGGGGTAGAGCACTAATGTTAAGCAAAAAAAAAGTTTAGGGATAGGGCACTCAAAGAACAGTGTTAGAGAGAGCTTCCATTCTACAGTAGTACTGTAAGTGGTTCCCAGAATATCCTTGGGAGGTTGGTAGTTTTGGTTTTGGGGGGATTTCTTGGGGGTTTTGTGTGTGTGTGTGTGTGTGTGTGTGTGTGTGTGTGTGTGTGTGTGTGTGTGTGTGTGTGTGTTTTGTTTTTTTGCCAGTCCTGGGCTTGAGCTCAGGGCCTGAACACTGTCCTTGGACTTTCTCAAGGCTAGAGCTCTACCACTTGAGCCTCAGCACCACTTCTGGCTTTTTTCTATGTATGTAGTACTGAGGAATCGAACCCAGGTCTTCATGCATGCTAGGCAAGCATTCTACCATTAGGCCAAACTCTCGGCCCCTGGTTTGTTTTTTTCTTATAGGATTTGTCTCATTTGCAAACTTAGGCTCTTCCAATTCCTTTTAAGGTGTTGACACCAAAGAAGTTTGTTAAATCCCTACCCATTCAAAGCCAGAAGTTAAAAGTACCAATGTTGGGCTGCTTGTGGAGATGAGTTTAATTTGCTTGTGGCAGTGCCTGGAAGTCCATTTGTGTTACACACTCCCAAGTGATTATGCCAGGCCACCAGAGTTAGGACCACCTCTCTGCGACACTGGATGCCTTGAATAAATGTTCCACCATTTCAAATAATCTAAGTTTGTATCTCAAATTCAATTTTTTTCTTAGGTAATTGAAGAAAATTTAGCAAAAGCTGAGGAAGCATGCCTAAATACTGACTGGAAAATTCAAACTTTACATAAACAAAAATGTGATGATCTACAACGAAATGAAAGCTACCAGGAAGTGACCAAACTCCTTCAGAAAAACAGAAGACAGGAAGCAGAGCTATTAAATGCAATGATGGAGGAGGAATCTGAGAAGGTAAGAACCATGCTATAAATTTTTATTACAGGTCCAGGAGTATGGCCTAGCAGTAGAGTGCTTGCCTAGCATGCACGAAGACCTGGTTCGATTCCTTGTTACACAGAAAAAGCTGGAAGTGGTGCTATGGCTCAAGTGGGAGACTGCTAACCTTGAGAAAGTCCCAGGACAGTGCTCAGGCCCTGAGTTCAAACCCCAGGACTGGCAATAGATAAATAAATTCCACACCCTGACACAAAGGGTTTTTTTTTTTAATATTTTTTATTGTAATTAATAAAAGGGTTACATGATATTTGCCAGATAGATGGTGCATTAATTCACATACATTGATACCCTTTCACAAGAGTTTTTGTATAACATCAAAATCCCTTACCAGGATTCCATCTACTCTCAAAGTACTGTTTTCTCCAAAGGATAGCAGCCCATTTTACATCCAGCCTTCATATCAATAATCCCTACCTTGAGAAGTTTTTCACCACAACTTCCCTGAGCCCGAAGCCTGGGGAGCACCCCAGCTCCCCTAGATTTTCCTGTTGTTAAATGTAAGAGTTATAAGACAGGGCTCTGCATCACTGAAATAAGGTAGCAGGAAAATAAATCTTGGATAAGGGTGTGATGGAAATCCATTGTGAGGAGCAGACATTATGAGTGAGTAGTAGAAAGAAGGAAATAAAGTTAGTTTCCCAGAGCCTTCTCTCTCTTCTGCTGGTCCACAGCATCTGTGCTGGCATCTGGACCACAGGCAGAGAACCCAGAGTGCTGGGAGGACTAACCAGAGGTTAGGTATATGTGACACAGAATGACAGTTGTCCCTTTAAGTTCCATTTTGATTCTTCTTAATTTTCTTTGGAATTATAATACTCCTTGCTACAAAAATACATTTCTCAGCAACTTTCATAGCCATCTAAAATGAGATATGGAACTTCTGGGAAGGAGTTAAATCGGAGTTGGCTCAGATGGAAGGTAGGACATTTTACACTCCTGCTCTTCCTTCTTCCTGCTGTCTGCAGTGTACGTGTGATGGCTGGGGCTAGAGTAGTCATCTTAGATGATAAAGAATAGCTGGTGGGGGGGGTGTGAAAAAAAAAAGGAATAGCTGAGAATGAGAGCCTCACACCAGGAGGTAAGACAGAAAGGCCAAACTCCCGACTCCAAGTTGTGGATTTTAAAGGTAATAACTGCATGTGGCCTTGGAAATCAAATATATACATGCCTATATACATGGGGTTTTTCTTGTTTGGTTTGGTTTTGGTCGATTGTGAGATTTGAACTCAGTGCCTGGTCACTATCCCTGAACTTTTAGTGCTCTCCCACTTTGAGCTACAGAGTTACTTCTGATTTTCTGATGGTTACTTGGAGATAGGAATCTCACAGCATTCCTGCCCAAGCTGGCTTCAACTGTGATCCTCAGATCTCAATTTCCTGAGTAGCCAGTGCCCAGCTATATTTTGCTTTTATTTAATAAATTGGTCTTCTGTTTATAAAAATCATATATGGGCTTCCATGTAAAATCTACAGCATTTCTAGAACCTTGGCACTGGGTTAGTAGTTTAAGTTAATTATTTTCAGGTAAAAAAGCAGGGACTCATGAAGATTACTTGACTTCTATATGGTCTTGACTGTTTAAAGCTGGTCAAAGACTTAGTTGTTTGGGTTTTGTAAACTTTACAAGTAAGGCATAACATCAAAATTAGATAATTTAATTGTCATTAATGCAAAGCTAGCTTGATCTTGTATTTGAAACCTATAGAAATGAGTTGATATTTCAGCAGTGGTCAGGAGCTACCTCTGTGCTTCACAGAACTCTGGAGAACTGAGTGATATAAAAAGGTGCCTCTGGGGCTGGGAATATGGCAAAATTCTTGCCCAGAATGCATGAAGGCCTGGGGTTTGATTCCTCAGTACCACATACACAGAAAAAGCCAGAAGTAGTAGAGTGCTAGTCTTGAGCAAAAGAAACTCAGGGACAGTGCCTAGTCCCTGAGTTCAAGCCCCAGGACTGGCAAAAAAAAAGGTGCCTCTGCTCTCAAGGTTCTTCCACTGCATGTAGCCCAATATCAGACAGGCCCTGCCTGCCCTGACTTTGAAGGAATGAAGAGAAGAGGGCGGACACAGGGCCTATTCGCCATGGGACCTGCATTCCACCATTTGAAGATCCTTCTCTGTGTGTAGTGGAAGGAAGCTGAAGAAAAGGAGTTCCATCTGAGATCAGAAAAGAAGGCTTCTGCCCTTTCAGATGCGTCTAGACACTGGTTTTTAAGGCAGGAGCTGGGTGCTGTTCTAGAGCATGCTGGGAGGCCGTTTTCTAAAGGTGAGTCTGCGTGCTCGTACGCATTCCTTGTCTACCTGCAGATTCTATGCTTGTATTTTGGGCCTTTTTACTCCAAGATGCTCAGCTAATCACTACTCAGAGATACTCACTGTTTTGGGGGTGGGAAGGATGTAGCCTCAACGTCCTCTCAAGGCTTTTTTTTTTTTTTCACCAGTCCTGGGGCTTGAATTCAGGGCCTGAGCACTGTCCTTGGGCTTTCACAAGGCTAGAGCTCTACCACAAACCACAGCATCACTTCTGGCCTTTTCTACATATGTGGTACCAAGATGGAAGTGGTGCTGAGGCTCAAGTGGTAGAGCTCTAGCCTTGAGAAAGTCCAAGGACAGTGCTCAGGCCCTAAGCTCAAAGTCCAGGACTGACATACATACATGCATGCATGCATACATACATACATGCATACATGCATACATACATACATAAAATAGATGATTTTCTGGGCACCAGTGGCTCATGCGTGTCATCTTAGCTACTCAGGAGGCCAGCCCGGGCAGGAAAGTCTGTCAGACTGTTTTTCTCAATAAAGTCCTGAGAAAAAGATGGAAATGGTGCATAGTCTTTGTGCATAGTTGGCAAGCACTAGGCCAAACTCCCAGTCCACATGAAGGCTGTTCTTATAGAATATAATCAAGCATTAGGTTTGGTACAAAGTTTGCAATAGTATTAACTGAAAAAATCAAAATGGTGAAAGACTGCTTCAGTTTTTTATTAGGTATATTAAAACAATATCATATATAGAGTCAGGAGCATAGCCTAGTGGTAGAATGCTTGCCTAACGTGCATGAGGTCCTGGGTTTGATTCCTCAGTACCACATACACAGAAAAAGCCAGAAGTGGCTCAAGTGATAGAGTGCTAGCCTTGAGCCAAAACTCAAACACACACACACACACACACACAAATCATGTGTAATCCATACAGTTTACCTATTTACAGTATACATTGTAGTGCTGTTATTTAGAAATTTATTCAAATTATACATGGTGGTACATACTTGTAATCCCAGCACTTGCAAAGTTGAAACAAGAGGATCATGAATTCAAGACTCCCAATTTTTCCTCCTTTCTCCTCCCTAATCTACTTTGTGTTTCTAGATTTGCTTAGTCAAGAAATTCCATTTAGGTGGAATCATTAAGATATTTCATGTCTGGTTTATTTTACCCTGCATAGAGCTTTTGATTCTCCAATGTTGCAGCATGAATCAGCTTTATTTTCTTACTACTAAATACTATTTCATTGTAGGATGTATTTTTAGTATTTCATGGGTTGATGGACATTTATGTGTTTCTACTGTTTGTCTTTTAGGAATAATGTAGTATGTGCATTACTTTATCTTCCTTCTTTTGTTCCTTTCCTCCCCTTCCTCCCCTTTTCCTTTCTCTCTTCCTTCCTTCCTATTAAATTTCAGTAATGATTAGGGAAAAGGGAACAAAAGAGCCACAATAGGAAAAAAAATGGAAACACACATCAGATCATGATGGCATACCAGTTCACACCTACAAAGTTGACTATAATTGAAAAGATAATAACAAGTGTTGATGAGGACCAAAGAAAATGAAACGCTGTTGTGGGAATTGGGAAACGGTGCGTTTACTTTGGCAAGCCATTTGGCAGTTCTTCCAAAGGTTATGGTGACCAAATGTCTCAGCAGTCCGACTTCTGGGTCTATGCCAGGACTGCTGAAAGCATGGGTTCATTTAAAAACTTACACATCAACATTTATGGCATCATTGTTAATGATAGCCAGGTAGAAACAACCCACGTATCCACCAGATGAGGAATGAGGGGGTTGTGATGCAGGTCTGCCATCCCAGCATTCATGAGATAGAGGCAGCGATTTTGAGTTCCAGGCCACCCTGGGTGACATAGCCAGGCTCTGTCTCAAACAAACAAACAACAACAAAAAAAACACAGTGATTTATTTATATAATGGAATCTTAGTCATAAAAAGAAATGAAGGGACATGGTGCTGTGGCTTAGTGGTAGCTGAAGAGCTCAGGGACAGCGCCCAGGTCCCCACAACTGACAGAAATAAAAGAAGAAATGAAGTGCTGAGCTATGATGCCACAAAATGGCTGAAACTCAAAAGCTATGTCAAGTTAAAGAAGCCAGACATCCAAGCTGCCTCATATAAGATTCTGTTTATATGAATTACCAGGAGGTGGCAAGTCTATAGAGATGAAAGTGGGGGCTGGGAGTTTGGCCTAGTGGTACAGTGCTTGCCTAGCATGCAGGAAGACCCGGGTTCAATTCCTCAGTACCACATGCATTAAAAAAAAAAAAAAAAAAGCCAGAAAGAAAAGGAGATGGAAGTAGATGGGGGAGTTGTGTGGAAACAGGAGAGATGGTGACCCCTGGTGGACTTGGGGTTTCTTAGGGGGAAGGGAGTGTTGTTGGATATGTTCATAAATGAGTGATGATGGCCACACAACCACACTATTGAAACTGAATTATAGACTTTAACAGAGTGAAGTTTATGGTATGTTCATCTAAAAAAGTGAACTTGAAACTGGGCACGGGTGGCTCACGCCTGTAATCCTAGCTACTCAGGTGGCTAAGATCTGAGAATCACTGTGTGAAGCCACCCTAGGCAGGAAAGTCCAGGAGAATGCTCCTGTCTCCAATAAACGACTCAGAAAAGTCCAAAAGTACTGCTGCGGCTCAAGTGGTAGAGCACTAGCCTTGAGCACAGGGAGGCTCAGTGACAGTGCCCAGGCCCTGAGTTCAAGCCCCAGGACCAGCAAAAAAAAAAAGAAAAAGAAAAAGAAAAGTCAACTTGAGGAAAAATGAAGGCAGTTACCAAATAGGGCTATTAAACTAGATCTCACATGACTGGGGCCTCGAAAGAAGGCGGAAAGGATCAGAGGCGTCCCTTGACAGGAGAAGGTGGTCACCTGCCCAAGCCACACCCAGCTGCAGGACAGGGGTACTGAACCCCGATCCTCAGATCTCAACTTCCTGAGTTGAGCCACCAGCGCCTGGCTAAAACCTGTACTTTTGTTGTGTATTAGCTTTTGTTTTGATTGAAGGTGTTTGAAAAGATTACCAAACTAGCTTAGCTCTTGATTTGTATAGACTATATTTTCCTTGTCTCCCGAATGGTAGAGTTTTCACCAGGGACCCTTTACCATTAAGAACATTATGTTCCTCCTTGCCTTGTGTTCCAGAAGACGCATCCTGGTGGCAGAAGGAGCAGGCAGTCCCGGGCTCTTTCTCTAGAGCCTCACAGCCAACCAGCATTTCTGAAACAGTTCCTTCAACGCGTGGTGAGTTGATAAATCAGAAAGATTCCACCTGTCATTGTACATTTCACAATATTTAAACCAAAGTGGCTTAACTGGTTTCCTGGCATCCTGATGCCACTTTCCCAGGACCCTGGCATTGGGAAACCTGAGGTGGAGGCAGCAAGGCTCGCTTGCACTTCCAGCCCTGGAGAAGTCAGTCTGCTGACTCCCGAGCCCAGTGCTGGGGCCCTTCACAAGGCTGCCACTGGCCAAAGTAGTACTGTGAGCCACACAGCCACTCCTGCAATCTCCTCCTCTGCCAAGCATGGGGAGCTCCTGCAGACCCAATGGCTTCATGCCACTAGGCCACCTTCCGTCCCCAGACTTGAGGCATCAGGGGATTGCTGATGGAGGGGACCGCGTGGGGACTCCTACCAAAATACAGCCGCAGCATCAGCCGCAGAGCAGCTGGCAGTGTTACGTATAATAAAAGGAGGAGAAGACTTTCAGTTGACGTTCAGCAAGCTGCCACAGCGATGAGACAGAATTTCTTGAGTCTTGTGAATTACTTTAGCACAAACTTTTGGACAAAGTCTCTAGAAGGCGAGTTTTATAACATTGCTGATAACAAGTCGTGAATTCCTCAATTATGGAAAATATTTTTGCTAAATTATATTTTTATATATCTATAAATTCTGGGCCAGAAGAAGAGTTAAACCAAAAGTCATTTGTGTGTCATATGAAGTACAAGAGCGTCTCAGCTCTTCTCTGTTTTGAATACCAGAATTTACAGGGTTTTTTGGAGAGAGGATCTAACTATTTTTCCCAGGATCACTTAAGCAGTCCTCCTCTTCCAGCCCCCACAATAGCAGAGTGCCCGCCCATACAGGCACTCACCACTGTATACATCTAGAAGTAAACTTTTCACTAGACAGATTTTCAGAATGAAGAGAAAGAATTGGCTACATTTAGGCTATTTGACAGCAAAATGAAAAATATATGGACATGACGTTGCTTTGGGGGAAGAAAGCAATTTTTCAGAAATTGAAGTTCACTGTTTTATATATAAAGTTCAGAGACGTGTATATATATGTGTGTGTCTGCATATACTTGGTATTTTATTTTTGTGTTGGTCTTGGGGCTTGAATATGGGGTCTGAGTGCTGTCCCTGAGCGTTTTTTTTCCTAAAGGCTAGTGCTCTTCCACTTCTGGCTTTTTTTTAAATTGGAGATAAGCATCTCATGGACTTGCCTTCCCAGTCTGGCTTCAAACTGCAATCCTCAGATCTCAGTCTCCTAAATAGCTAAGATTACAGGCGTGAGCCACCAGCATCCAGCTAGACGTACATTTTTAAAGTATTTTCTTCACCTTCTCAAATTCTTCCTCAGTCATGTGAAGCGGGCATTTCACTTGGATGAACCTGGACTCTGGACTCCCCCAGAGCTGGCTGCTACCCCAGGCCCTCGGTACTTGTGCCACTCGGCAAAGTAGTCAGGGGCCACATTTCCCACCTGGCCCCTCCTGGGCCACCTGGTCTCCTTGCCATAAGCAGAGGAAGGGAGCGTATTTTGAAGAACTCACATTCGCTCTTAGTCAAGCTCTGCTCCCAGTTTACAAATTCAGATCTAAATCACCCCGGTCAGGTAAGTTCTAACAGGAAGTTAATCCTGACAGTAAGTTAAATAGTTAGTGGGGTAAGTGGCACCACACAGAGCTAAGGAGTCTATGAAGCTCTTCGTTTGAGAAATTCGTTTCAGTATTGATTCTTACAGCATTTACCAGATTCAGCTACTAGTAACCTTAAATTTTGTTTCAAGTTTCTTTAAGTAGAAGCACAGCAGAATGGGATGGCATGGAAGAGAATCTTCTGAAGAAAGTGAGAAACCTCCGCCAGAGACTCACCACACAGGCTCAAAGCAGACAACTCAGCCACAGTGTTTTGGCTACGTAGAAGGTGTCACCTTGACACAGAGGGAGAGAGGGAGGGAGATCAATTCACAATCAATGACATTTATTTTTAGATTATTTATTCAGAATTTTTAAAAGACTACCCTTTTATATAGAAAAACATATGCCCGTGAAAATTATGTGTTCTGTTTAATTCTAATACTTTTGGGCTTGGAAATGCCTTCTTGAACATTTCCTAGTAAATGTTTTGGAGTCTTCTTAAAGCTGTCTCGTGATTGACTGACCCCCAGGGCCCCTGCCCAAGCTGGCAGCTGGACCTCCTCTTTGTAGTTGGCAAGTGACCTTTCTGGCCTGGCCTCTCCAGTGTTCATCAGCACGGTCTACTCTGGCTCTCTGCCCCCCAGGACAAGCCAGCAGGGATGCACATAGTGTCATGAATCTGTAGACACCCAGACTCTTCCATTAGTAGAGGATCCAAGAAGCCGCTCACACACTTGATGTAAGCAATATGTGTGGTGTTTCTGGCTCAGTGCTTAACACGGGAAGGGTGTAAACATGATAGTGCCCTGCATTCTTGGGGCACAAAGGATAATCTCACAGGGAACCAAATACTTTTAGTCAGCAAGGTGCTCTCTTTATCCAAGGGGCAAAGTACTACAATTATACTATGGTAAGTGCTGGAATAAGGTTAGGCATTTGTTTTCTAGGTCCTCTTGGCTCTGTGTTTTGTGAGTTGAGCTGTGTGCATTTCCCAGCAGAAGTTACAAAGTCTAAACCTGGTGGGTGGATACCTTGGTGGACTAGAAACTTCTAGCTCATGTAAAAGCATTAGGACCCTAAAACAATGATTTTGCCTGCCAGAATCAATTGTGTGTTGCAAAAGTGAGTTATGAATGCCCAAATGAAGTCCTTTCCATCACATTCTTCAAGTTTCTCCAAGCCCGTATGTATTTCTCCCAATAAAAATCACTTTTCTTTTCTTTTCTTTCTTTCCTTCTTTCTTTCTTTCTTTCTTTCTTTTTCTTTCTTTCTTTCTTTCTTTCTTTCTTCCTTTCTTTCTTCCTTTCCTCTCTGTCCCTCTCCTCCCTCTCTCTCTTTTTGTTGTGTCAGTCTTGGGCACTGGGCACTGTCCCTGAGCTTTTTATGCTCAGAGCTAGTGTTCTGTCAATTTGAACCACAGCTCCACTTCCAATTTTGGGTCATTAACTGTAGACAAGACTCTTATGCCCACGACCCTGGCCGCCACTGCGTCCCCTCCGGCTGGAGCACAGAGGGTGGTTTGCAGCAGCCGGGACATGACACTCCAGAGTTCCAGTCGCTTCTGACGAAGGCGCCTCCAAATGGTTTTTGTGAAATCAAGATGTTTTAATCACATAATCACTTTACTTGAAATTATGTCACTACTAGACAACTTTAATTTAGGGGCCTTCAAATTGTCTTTCTTTTCTTTAAAAAAAAAATCATCTTTTCGTGAGCTAGCAAAAAAAAAAAAAAAAAAAAGACTCTCATGCATTTTCCTGCCCAACCTGGCTTTGAACCCATCCTCAGATCTCACCCTTCTTTCTGAGAAGTTAGTATTACAGGCTTGAGCCACTGGGGCCTGGCCCAGTAATCCTCTTAATGATGCTGACACTGGATTTCAGACACCACGTGAATGCCTTTGGTCACATGGGCTTGGTTGGCATTTCAAAGGTTATCACATTTAATGAACTACATAAAATGAATTTGCAATTATCTCTTCTCTTGACATATCCCAGTTGCACTGTGATTTCTTTGTAACGTGAATTGTCTATGAATAAAAAGGGCTGACTTGGCTAAAACAACATACTGCCTCCGTTCAAAAAGTTTCTCTCCATGCTTGCCTCGCATGCACAAAGCCCCAGGTTCAATTCCTTGGTACCACATACTCAGAAAGAAAAATAAATAAAACAAGAAGTGGTGCTGTGGCTCAAGTGCTAGTCTTGAGGAAAAACCCAAGGACAGGCCTTAGTTCAAGTGCCAGGACTGGCAAAAAAAGTTTCTCTCCACTTTTCTGTTGGCCTTTTTGTGATGGCTCCATTCATATCGCTGCACTGGTGCTCCTGGCCAAGCTCTGCAGCGTGTGCCGCCAATGAATCTCCCTCCACATTGTAGGTAAGGAGATTTCCCTGTGTGAATTGAGTGGCACGGAAAAGGTTGCAGACTTAATGTTTTTCATGTCTGTTTACACATTCGTAATAAGGTTTCTTCCAGTCTATGTTCTCTGATCCTGAGCAAGATTTCAGCATTGGCTGAAGGCCATTCCACATGGACCGCATACATTCAGGTTGGTCCCCACAGCAGTTAACAAGGCGAGTAGAAGGCTTGCTTTGTGATGTGGGTGCACTGCATCAAAAGGTTTAATCTCAATGTTTAATCTCAGACATCAATTGTGCCATCCTGGGCACTAAAGACTGTGAGACTCTTATCTCCAGTTACCCCCAGAAGAGCGCAAGTGGGGCTGCGGCTCACGGGGTAGGGCGGTAGCCTGGAGCTGACGAGCTCAGGGGCAGCGCCGAGGCCCGGGTCCCACGAGGCTCAAGTCCCACGACTGAGTCTGAGTGGGACGAGAGCGGCCAGCACAGCAATCCTCGCCACGCCCGGACACAGTGCGTCCCACACTGGTGGGCAGACGCGCACGGGGAGTGAGGGTGTGGGGATCCCCGCCCACCCGGAGGGAGAGCCACGCTGGGACCTCCTGTGGGGTGCCGCAGGGCGGGCCTCGTGGCCACCCCCTTCCTCCCACCCGGGCGCAATCTCTGGGGCAGTCCTCCTGTCCGCATGTCCGTGGACGGGTGGAGGCTCCACGGCGGCCCGACAGCCGTCCCCACCCCGCGGGGAGCCCACGCCCCTCGAGGCAGGCCCGGCCGCGGGACCCTGGCTGGGGGACCCTGGCTGGGGGACGCCTGCCGGCCCACGCGTGAGGCCGGGGCTCGCCTGTGGATCTCCATCCCGGACCTGCCCATCATGCTCCGGGAATGAACTGGAGCTGGCCCGCCGGCGGCCCCCTGCCCGACCCCACACCCCGGGACCCCTCTCCACAGTACCCCGCCCCCCACACACACAGTGTCCCCGCGGCCGCCCAGCCCGGGGCTGCCCACGACCCCGCGATGGCCCCGGCTCGTGGGGCAAAGCAAGGGACGGTGACTCAAGGCCTCGCCTCTTGGGCACTGCCGAGGATGACGAAAGCTCCTGAGCCCCCTTGCTCCCCGCGCCCCCGACGAGAATCAGTCGAGTCCGTGTCTACCCAGCAAGCACTGCTTTGTTTCCCTTTTAATTTCTCAGCCCAAGAGCAGTGAATAAAAAAGTCGTTCCTTCCTCTCTGGTGAGACAAAAGTATTGTGCCCCGTGTGAGGATCGAACTCACGACCTTCAGATTATGAGACTGACGCGCTACCTACTGCGCTAACGAGGCACCTGCTCACAGCTCCGTCTGTAGCCTAATGAGGCTGCCGCGGCGGCGAGTGCAATGCGCATGCTCGGAGGCTTCGGCTTCTTTTCCTCCTGTTAGCCAGGTTCCCGGGCTGGAATCGCCGGGTTTCCCGATCCAGGCCTGCGCCCTGGGGATCCGCCCGCCGGCGTCCGACGGCGTTCGGCACCACGCCGAGGGCTGGACGCACTGGCGGGGCCCCCAGTGTGTTCTCGGCCGGGGTCTGCGTCCTCGGGGCGCTCAGAACCGAGTGCAAAGGACGTGGGGAAGCGATCCGGTTCTCGTAGTGGTCGCAATAACTACACAACCCCCCAACGACATCTTCTAGTCGTGAGAGGTGGCTGGGCCCGCGGGCGGGCGGAGGGATGGAGGGATGCCACGCAGCACTTCCTCAGACAGGCTGGGCAGGAAGCGGCCAGCCGCTCCTCTGGGGTTGGGGACCTCGGGGGGACCTCGGGGCCTGAGTCGTCCTTGGCCTCATCCCAGGCGTGCAGAGGGAGGCAGCCTGGGCCCCGGGGCTGCCCATGGCCCCTGAGGGGCTCCACGTGGCCGCAGGACTCCGTGGCGGGAAGGCCGGGCAGCCATGAGGACCCCGAGATCTGCCTCGGGCAGCAGCGCCCCCACCTGCCTCCCCCCCCACCCCCGGCCCCCTGAGGAGCTGAGCGGGACCTAGCCCGGCCCCGGCTCAGGGGCACGGTCCCTCTTCAGTGCATGCTGCCCTCAGCAGGGCGCTGCCGCCCCCCTGTGCGGGCCCGCGGAGGCGGCCTGGGCATTGGAGGAGCCCGAGTTCACGGATGGTCCCCGAACCCCCACCCGGGCGGCCAGAGAGCCAAGACTTCCTCCTGTTCCAGAAGCTGCAGGGCCTGCTGTGCTGCTACGCCCCCCACCCACCCACTGCCCACTGCCCTCACCTGGCTCAGGTGACATCCCCCATCCACCACCACCCACTGCCCTCACCTGACTCAGGTGACATCCCCCCCCCAGTCCACTGCCCTCATCTGGCTCAGGTGACATCCCCCACCCACCCACCCACAGCCCACTGCCCTCACCTGGCTCAGGTGACATCCCGTCCACACCACCCATCCCCACAGGAGGAGGCTCCAGCCCTCTCCTGGCATGGGTGAGGCCAGATGAGGCCAGCTGGCCAGGATTCAGAGGCAGCAGCTACAGCGCGGGTCACGGAGTCTCCTGTCCCCTCAGGCTGTGTTGGGGTGCAGGCTCCCTTCTCAAGTCCTGGGATAGGGTGGGTGGGGCAGGGGTGAGGCGGGCTTGCTGGGCTGGGCCGCACCTGCACTTCAAAACCCTGAGCGTTTGGGTCTGAAATTACACAACCGCAGCGCTGTGGCGGAGTTGCTTCACCTGACTTAAGGCTTAGTGGCTTCCAGGGGTGTGAGCTGGTAGCTTCCAGGCCAAAGGCAGGATGCCATTACAAAGTGGCTCTGGGGGAAGGGGTGTGAGCCTCCATTAAGGATTTTCTGTGGTCCTAGAACCCAGACATTTCAGCACGCGCACGCACACACACACACAGCAGTCAAAGCAGTCAAAGCAGCTAGGCTCAGACAGGACAGCCCCACCACATGACCCCTTCCTGGACCACACTGCTGCAGGTAGGTCCTGACCATCTGGGTGAATGGTAAGCAACACCACATCGATCACATGGATGAGCGCAGGTTGAAGGTGGTAGGGGGTTCTCTGGGAGGAGCTACTCATGCATTCCTTCTGACACCCTCATTCTCCCCATCCCTCCTCATTGCATTCCTCAATGCACGAGGAAGTTTGTTGAAGCTGGGTGTGATACTGTGAAATTATAATATACTTGTCTGCCAGGTGCTAGTGGCTCAGGTGTGTAATCCTAGCTACTCAGGAGGTTGAGATCTGAGGATGGAAGTTCAAAGCCAGCCCAGGCAGGAAAGCCTATGAGACGCTTCTCTCCAACCAACCACCAAAAAGCCAGAAGTGGTGCAATGGCTTAAACTGGTAGAGTGCTAGCGTTGAAAAAGTACAAGGACAGACAATACCAGGGGACTGGCACCAAAATAAACTGTAATAGTATACTTCATCTTTGCCCCAGGTCCTGGCACAGAGCTCCTATAATCCTTGCCAGGGATTGGAGGACTTTTTCACAAGGATGAGAATGTTCTATGACTTAAGTTCTGGGTTCCAGCACTAAATGTAAGGAAATATGAAGCAAATATTTCAAGGATCAGGAGTATAAATAAAGAAAAGGGCAGAGAGGTGATTTTGGCAGGCCAACAGGTTTACTGGACTGAACAACCTGAGAAGGCAACTACAAACAGCTGGAGAAGAAATGGTGAGATTGCCTTACTACTAAGTTCTTTTTATTAGGCAGAAAGGGCAAAGTCAGGCAGGGCAGGGGCTAGGGAATTTGTCATGGGAGAGGGCAGAATGGGAATAGGGAGACGGGACTATGTGTACAGAGATGGGAAAGGTGGATTTTTTTGTTTTTGTTTTTGTTGTTGCAGCATCTATTATTAGCAGACATGCCAGCAAATGGCTGGGTTCACAGGTTCTCTCTTTTACAGCCACAGGTGGTGTTTGGGGAGGGGGAGGGGCTAGCAAGGTCAATTCTAAGATATGGCTGTCACAGGGAAAGGTGAGTGCATGGTTTTCCTTCAAGCCATTTTCCATCAATGTGTTTCTCAAAGCTCCCAGGTAAAATTTCCCGTATGTAAATTTTATACTTTCGGGGTTTTTTGGTAAGCATCTGCAAGTTTATAAACCCACATTAGGCTCCCATGTGGTCTTGGTGTGTTGTCAGCGTCCCAAGCAGGGTGGCTATGAAAAGCTGAAGTGGGAAAGTTCATCGAGCAAAGGGATTTGGCAGGATTTGGGGTTCTGGGAGCTGAGGATGGGGGGCCCCAAGGAGACCTTGGGCGGTGCTGCCCTGCAGAGCCAGTGTGAAGGGTTTGTGGAGTTGGGCCTGCTCCCCGGTCTACCTCCTGCACTAGCCCAGCAGCCAGCCGGAGCCACCACCGTCCTGTCCTGCCTTCACTCCACTGATTTTATGCAAAAACGATTGATTGCTGTTGACAGCGAGCTATTTACCTGTCTAATTAATTATGCCAACTAATTTTCCACTTAATTGCACTTCTCAGGTCACTGGGTAAGGAGATGGGGATACTTGTCATTGCAGGCCTTGACAGGAAGTGGCAGGGGAAGGTGGCAGCTGCTCCTGAGGTCACACCACGGCCACATCCTCCAGGTCAGAGGTCACGGCTGGCCGCAGCCTCTTACACGCCCCGTCCCCACCTAGGCCAGGGGTCCACTCTACCTGGGCGAGCTGCACTCTCACTCTGGCAGGTCTTCTAATGGGTATTGACTCCACGCCCACTGTACTGCAGCCCCTACTAGGATGAACCCTGGCTTGGGGTGCCTATGTCCCCCTCACTGCCACCCCAGTGTGCAAAAGAGAGGACTCTCCATTCCACCGGCAAGAACAGGATGTACAAGGGCTAGAGAGGCAAACCCAGTCCTGGCTCTGCCATCCAGAGATGAGAAATCCAGGTAACCTCCCCGTGCCTCTGTTTCCTCTTCTACAAAAACATTACAGGAATGCACAGTGGGTGTCACCAGGCCACCCACTTCTCCTTTCATTCCGTTATCTTGTAGATTATCCATGTGTTGGTGTTGTCTAATTGTTTTACCACAGGACTGGCTAGTCTTCTTTTTCTTTTTTCTCTTGGTGTTGGTCCTAGGAACTGAACCTGGGGCTCGGCCACTGTCCCTGAGGTTTTCTGTTCGAGGCTAGAGCTTTACCACTTGACCTACAGCTCCACTTACAGTGCTCCTTTTGTTCAAGGCTAGCACTTTATTACTGGAGCCACAGCGCCGCTCCTGCTTTTTCTGTGATTATTTGGAAATCAGAGTTTCAGAGACTTTCTTTTCTTTCCTGGGCTGGCTTTGAACCACGATCTGCAGATCTCAGCCTCCTGAGTAGCTAGGATTACAGGCATGAGCCACCAATGCCTGGTCCATTCAACGTTTTATTTTCCTCATCTGTAATGCCCAGCCACAGTCACTCGCAGCTGAGCATCATTGATCTGGGGACGTGGGATTCTCAGGAAACCCCAACAACACACCTTGGCTAATAGGGATCTAGTTTCCTATCCCTTGTGTCATGGCTGGATGGCTTCATGGACAGGAAACACACACCTGACATGCCCACAAGAGGAGGAAGGAACCCCCAACTCCTCCATTACCCACAATGCTTGTAACCAAGGCTTCCACAGTGTCGACTGTGCAGTTCAACAGCTGGCCAGACTTCCTGGTTCCCAAAGTCGGTTCCAGGTGAGGACATTTATCACAGCCAGTGGTGCTGGCCAGGAAGAGTGATGACATTTCACAGGGCTGGGCTGCAGAGAAGAGGATCTAAGATGATGACATGCACTGGCCCGCCAGGTGACTTGGAGAACAGTCACTTCTCCTGCCCGGATCGTTTTCTCATCAGCTGACTAAGGGGTTGCTGTCCCTTCATGATTCCAGGCTAGGACTTCTGTTTGATCCCCACAAAGTGCCCTGTGAGGTTAGCTCCTTGCTCACTGGGAGAGTTTGGTGATCAGCTAGTAAAGTCTTGTCATGACTTGTGACATCTGTCTGGAGCACAGGGGATGGGGACTGATGAGCTGTAACCACACTCTTACCATGTGTTTACTGACTCTTGTGAAAGATTCAGTTGAAATTTTGGGGGGTCTGTGAGGGCCAGGTACAAGGCTCTGAGGGGGAAACTTTCCAAGGTTTTTCTTGATCGAGTGATTGATTGATTGATTGAGACCGGGTCTCATGGTGATGTGGCCCTGGAACTCACAGGCCTCCTCCTTAGCCTCCTGAGTGCTAGGATTCCAAGTATGTGCCACAAACCAGGCCAGTATTATTAATTAGAGTAATTAATATAAATTGATTATAATAAATAATTATTGATGAATTGCCAGTTCTGGGGCTGGTACTCAGGGTCTGAGTATTATCCCTGAGCCTCTTTGTGCTCAAGGCTAGCTCTCTACTCTTGAGTGACAGTGTCACTTCTGGCTTTTTCTGAGGGGATAAGAGTCCCATGGACCTTCCTGCCTTGGCTGGCTTCGAACCATGATCCTCAGATCTCAGCCTCTGAAGTACCTATGATTACAGGCATGAGTTACCAGTGTCCAGCTCAGACTGTTACTATTTATGATTCATTTAGCAGTTGTTCTGTGAGAAAATGAGGAGAGATCCATCTCTGTCTCAGGGACACTCCATCATGTATCAAGCAAAGGGAATTAGGATCCAAGGAGAGAAACATCTCAGAATAACCATCCACTTCTTTCTTCTTTCGGATGCTCTGGGAGAGGACTGAGCACAGCTGGACACAGAGCAAGGCCCCACTGAGGCTTTGACATGCCAGTGCCAGGACTCTGCTCATTAGCTGTACAATCTTGGACAAATTACACAATCTTCTTGGACCTTGGGTTCATCTTCTGTGAAATGAAATTGAAGACTACATCTCATCTAGGTCTCGGGTGAATGAGTCAGCGTGCAGCAAAGGATCTGGGATGGCCCAGTATGGGGAGGGTCAAGCAGGAGTTTGTATGGGTCACTAACTTGGGACTCAACTTGTCAGGCAAGAGGAAGCCAAAGGCAGCTCTGGAACCATGGACTGGAACAGAACATTCTCCATGGATTGTTACCCCTCACCTAAGACGGTCCCACTAGGCTAAGGACAGAATTCAAGGAACACGGAATCAGAGAAAGGACAGAAGAGGAATTAGACTAGGCGGGAAAGAGGGAGAAAGAAGACAAAGGGATGTGGCCGAGAGCCATCAGGGAAAGAGGTTGCCAGGTTTGTCCCTGAGGTTCCAGGGGGAAGAGAAAGGAGAACAAAAGAAGGCTTGTCTGAAACTGAGAATTGGATTCCTTCATTGTCTTTCACAAGAGGCCAGAAATTCCTTTGAAATTGCTTTTCTCTTTGGATTGCTCTGGAAGCTGCTATTGGACCACGCTACCTGGGCCACAACTCCAGGGAGACTCATAGACATCCAGGCCCATTTTCCTCCAGTGTTACCTACTGTGCCACCTGCTGGATCACTTAGAGACTGAGTGTCTGGGCACAGGTCCCCAACAGGTGTTACAGGGGCTCTGCTTTTGACCTCTAGTCCTCTCCACTCCCACCCCGCCCCTCCCCAACACTCTACCTGCAGGCTTGCTGGACTTCAAGAGTGGATTGCACTCAGGGAACATTGCAGCAGGTCAGTGGCTAGCCCTGGTCATGACCCGGGAGCAGGCCTCAGCCAGCGCTAAACAAGCTGTGCCAGACACCGTCTCGGCCCCATCACACTTGGGGTAGGAAGACTGAGACAGATCTACCCCATCACACGTTGGTTCCTGAAGAACTGAGCTCCAGAGGTGCCCGTGGATAGACATAGCCTCCTGATATGTGTGTCCTGTACTGACATCCTTCCCTTCCAGCTTTACTCCCTGTGTCCTTCTCAGCACCACCTAGAACCATTCCAAGACACCTGTGTTCAGAGGCTGAGCTCTCAGCCGGTTGAGAGTCCAGATGCTCTGGGCCATGGTAAGGCACTTTCTGTTCTGGAAACTATTTAGAATTTAGACAGTCGACTCACATGTAAGGCCCTTTCCTCTGCTAGGCACAAAACAAGTGCCATGATTCTTAGGCTGGGACACATCGTCTGGCTCCATTTATTTATTTATTTATTTTTGCCAGTCCTGGGCTTGAGCTCAGGGCCTGAGCACTGTCCTTGGACTTTCTCAAGGCTACAGCTCTACCACTTGAGCCTCAGCACCACTTCTGGCTTTTTTTTTTTTTTTAAATGAATGTGGTACCAAGGAATTGAACCTAGGTCTTTGTGCATGCTAGGCAAGCATTCTACCTCTAGGCCAAACTCCCGGTCGGTCCCTTTATTTATTTATTTATTTATTTATTTTTGCCAGTCCTGGGGCTTGAACTCAGGGCCTGAGCACTATTTTTTTTTTTTTCAGTCCTGGGCAAGATCCCAAGCTAGAGCTCTACTACTTGAGCCCCATGGCACCAATTCTGGCTCTTTTCTGTGTATGTGGTACTGAGGAATTGAACCTGGGTCTTCATGCTTGCTAGGCAAGCACTCTACCACTAGGCCAAGCTGCCAGCCCCTGACTCCTTTTATATTTGGTGCAGTACCAAGGGTTTGAACTCAGGGTCTCATACTTGTAAGGCAGGTACTCTACCATTCATTACTGCCTTTTTATTTTTTTCAAATAAGGTCTCTTCTTTATTCTCCTGATGGGCCTAGACTTCATTCATCCTAGTTACCCTCCCCACACAGCTGGGGTGACAGGAGGACACCATCATACTCAGCTATTGGTTAGGATAAGGGATCTCACAATCTTTTTTTTTTGCCAGCTGGCCTCAAACCACAGACCTCCAAACCTCTGCCTCCCAAGTAGCTGGGTTAGAGGAGTGAGCCACACTGTACAGCTGGCCTCTAATTCTTTTGTCCACACTATATTCTTAAGCAGTTCTGTTCAGACCCACAAGTTGGGAACTCTTGTGTCAATCCAACATTCACAAACACAGGGAAGAGAGAGGATAGGACAGAGAGTGCTGTGGGCCTGGGACGCGTGGACAGAGGAAGGAGGTGAGCAGTTCTAGGCCTGCTGGTTGCCTGCTTCCTCCCACAGCACATTATAGGACAGTGTCCTCCCTCCCTGACCCCCACCAGCCTCCTCTAACCTCTCCCCCCTCCTTGATAGGAGCTTTGTCTCTAAATCCAACAACATTTGCACAGAAAGGACCCAAGTCCCGGCCTGGGGGGCTGGGGAAGGCTCCCTACAGTAACCAAGGCCAGTGGAGCTCTAGGCCTGTGGATTGTGCAACCCAGCAAGCGGGAAAGCCGGCTAGGGCTGGGGCTGGAGAGGAGAGGAGCTATCCCATGGCTGACGGTGCCAAGGCTCTGACAGAGCCAGCCCTCAAGCCTGCGGGCAGGGCAGGGCGGTGGAGCTCTGGATAAGCCAGCCCCTCAGCTGCAGGTGAGAATTGTTCAAGGGAGAGAGGTAAAGCCTGTCTCCTGCTGGCAGGGGCTGCACCAGTCTGGGGACCTGGGGGCCTGGGAAACCCCCCCCCCGTTCTTCTGTGGACTCCCCACATCTGGAAGACCCCCCAGTGCTGGCTTCTGTCACCCCACCCCCTGAGAACAGGGCTGCAAGCATGAGCCGGTCAAGGCATGTGGGCAAGATTCGGAGGCGTCTAGAGGACGTCAAGAACCAGTGGGTCCGGCCAGCCAGGGCGGACTTCAGCGACAACGAGAGTGCGCGCCTGGCCACCGACGCGCTCCTGGATGGGGGTCCCGAGGCCTACGGGCGGGCACTCGGCCAGGAAGGGGAGGTAGACTTCCTGTCGTCCGTGGAGGCCCAGTACATCCAAGCCCAGGCCAAGGAGCCCCACAGCGCCCCGGATCCCACCGGAGGGGCCGAGGCAGGCCCCAAAGGCCCCGATGCCTGCTCCCTGCAGTCGGGAACTTACTTCCCTGAGGCCTCGGAGGGCAGCGAGCCAGCCCTGCTGCACACCTGGGCCTCAGCCCAGAAGCCCTACAAGGAGGAAAAGTCCAGCGCCACGGTGTACTTCCAGACAGACAAACACAACAACATCAGAGACCTGGTCCGGCGCTGCATTGCCAGGAGCAGCCAGGTAGAGTGTTGGGGCCTGGGCTTCCTTGGTGGTGGGGGGGGGGGGGACAACCATACAGCAGGCAGGTAGGATTTAGGATGGAGCCAGGGGCTCTGCCCTCTGTCCCGCCCTGGGTCACTTGGGTCCAGGGGCCATCTCCATCCATTCCTCTCTGGCCCTTCTTGCCCATCTGTGTCCAGCAAAGCCCCTTTTCCTGTGCTACAGATGTAAATCTGGTCCCTCCCCAACTCACAGCCTTCTGTGGCTCCCACTTGCTCTGTTGGAAGAGCAAAGCCCTTCACCTTCTCACAGCCTCCAGCTCCCCTCCTGCCTGCTGGGTGCCCTGTGGAATCTCCACCTGCCCAGTGCCCTGGCTTCTGATCTTCACAGGTTCTGTTCCTTTCATGTGTCCAGTGCTACCCCTTCTTGGGGAGGCCTTGTCTGAACCCCACCTGAGAGCCCACCTCTGAGGGGCCACTCCACTGACACACCCTCCCATCCCTCACCCTCACCTCTGTTTAGAGTCACCTGTCAGGAAGAGACACTAAGGCACCGAAATCAGGCAGAAAGTAGGCTCAGCTCCTTCGCTGTTTGTGCTGGTACTGAGAATTGAACTCAGAGCCATAGGATCTTCAATGGCTTTTTTTTTTTTGCCAGTCCTGGGCTTTGAACTCAGGGCCTGAGCACTGTCCTTGGGCTTTCTCAAGGTTAGAGCCACAGCTTTTTTCTATGCATGTGGTGCCAAAGAATCAAACCCAGGTCCTCATGCACTCTAGGCAAGCACTCTACCACTAGGCTAAACTCCAGGCCCAGTGGCTTTTTGACTAAGGCTAGCTGGTTCTCTACCACTTGAGCCATGCCTTGAGATCCCTTTTTGTTCTTTTTCAGCACTGGAATTGAATCCAGAACCCCTTTTTCCCTCTACCACTTGGGCCGCACTCCTATCCAAGAACACTTTGTTACAGGGCCTTAGCACTCTGTCCCTTGGAGATAAGTCTCAGACTTTCCTGCTCAGGCTGGCTGCAAACCACGATCTTAAGATTATAGTCATGAGCCACGAGCACGTGGCCCCTTAGTGGTTTTCCCCAAGGCTGGCATTCAACCAGCTGAGCCATACTTCTAGCCTTTTGGTGGTTAATTGGAGATAGTCTCTTGGATTTATCTGCCCAGGCTCAGACCTCAGCCTCTTGAGTAGCTGGGATCACAGGTGTGAGCCAGTGCTTCCCGGCAGGACTGACAATTTAATAAGGGACCTAGATGCTCAAAAGTCCTCTGGGACCAGTGCCTGGCTAATAAGATTGCAAGCAATCCCCCCATGCACGGTCCCTGTGTGCCAGGTCTTGGCTGGCTTCGTGGCATCTGGAGATCTGCTGGAAGTCTCCCTCTCCCTGGGTGCACAGGTGACTCTTCAGCCCTGGGCCATGGACTGTCAGGAGTCTCAGCAGAGGGGCTGTGGGCTCCAAGAGCAGAAATCAGCCCTCCCTGTACAGACTGACAGACTCGCCATATTTATAAAGGTTACTATTTGTCTCCCTTTCTGTCACTGAGACTATTTTGTTTGTTACATTAAAAAGACAGGCCATTATTCAAGCTCACTTGATGCTAGGGCCCAGTCTTCCTTCTCCTGAGTCAATACAAGGTTCTAGAAAAAGCCGCGGTGTCTAGGAGGCTGTGAGTGGAGGGGGAAGAAGGGAGCGCTGGGAAATGAAGTGGAAGCTTGCGTGGCTGTCAGCAGGCAGCTCAGAGCCAGACACCCCATAGGGAAGCCATCTCAGAGCCTAGGAAACCCAAGCTCCTGGGGGAGTCAGTCTCACGCCTTTTCTCTGCTTCCCACTTCCAAGGTCCCCCAGGAAGCATTTTCACCTCCTCTTAGAAGGTAGAACAGAAGACCCGCCACCGCTGGTTCTGGGTTGAGGTCATCTCTTTGGGTGATTCCCCTCTTGTGGGCCCTAGAAGACTTCGCCTGCAGGCCATTTGTGTGATGTCTCTGTTATTACAGGCGGGCACACACACACACACACACACATACACACACACACACACACCCCCGCATATGCTCTCATGAACTAGGGGATTGGTGCCTGTTTCCATGGAAACATGAGCCACAGGTTACCTTTCGAAGCAGATGGACAAAGGAGTAGGAGAGTCGTAGGGAAATCAGGTCTGACTGCAGTCCCCTGGCCTGTAGCCTCCACCCCTTGAGCGAGGAAGGGAGTCAGAGGAAGCAGCCCTCCATGTCTGGGAAGGGCAGTGACTAAGGCAGACTTCTCAGAGGAGGTGGCCTCTGAGTCCATCTCAAGGCTGAGTAAGAATTTCCTGGACAGGGAAGAAACGGAAAAGGTTCCAGACAGAGAAAAGCTCAGGAGGTGGGAGAAAGGTCTGTGATCCAGAGGTGGGGGAGACCCTGTTACCATGACCTAGGACCAGAGCTGGACAGGGATAGGGCTCTGGCCTAGCTTATCTGCTGTGCTGTATCTTATACCTGGAGTCAGACAGAAGGGGCAGCAGCTCTCAAGTGTGGGCATACTCCTTCGGGTCGCTGAACCTGCTGGAGGTTGGGGGTTCTGTGAGGCTCTGTCCTTTCTAATCAGTGGTCCACTGGAAGTCAAGTTGCCTTTATCCAGATATTGATTCCTAGGTACCACATATGTAGAAAAAGCTGGAAATGGTGTGTGACTCAAGAAATGGTAGAGCTCCAGCCTTGAGGAAACCCAAGAACAGTGCTCAGGCCCTGAATTCAAGCCCCAGGACTGGCAAAAAAAAAAAAAAAAAAGTACTAGGTGTCCTGAAACCAAAAAAAAAAACCTAATAGGTATCTTTTGGCCCTCACTGAATAGAGCTGGTCATCTGATTGATTCTCACCAGAAGCCAACCCATCTACCCCATCCCTTTTATTCATGCCCAAGAAGAGTGGGCATAAGTGTTACCTCTCTTCCTGACCTGAAGTGAAACAACACTGTAGCATTGTGTTATTCTAACCTTACCTATATGTTCTTGTCAACAGTGCCTATAAACATGAGTCATAGTTTACCATCTCTAGGTTGAGAAAGCCCTTTGCTGGGTATCTAATATTTCCTTGGGAAGTCTGCTCCCTCTCCTGGCTTCTTCTATGACAGTGAGTTCTGAGCAAGCAGGAATCCACGTATTCACTGGGCTGGTTTATACATGGCTGAGGAGCACTTGAAAACAGGGAGGGAGTCAAAACAGTCAAGCATCTGCCCATGAGTGAAAGCGTAAGGAACCAAGTTTGAATCCTGGTTAGGGACCTTAAAACAAGCAAACAAACAAAGCACTTGAGGGACCAGGAGTTTGGCCCAGTGGTAGAGTGCTTTCTTAGCATTCATGAAGACCCAGGTTCGATTTCTTGGTACCACATACATAGAAAAAGCTGGAAGTGGTGCTGTGGCTCAAGTGGTAGAGCTCTCTAGCTTTGTGAAAGCCCAAGGACAGTGCCCAGGCCCTGAGTTCAAGTTTCAGGACTGGCAAAACAAAACAAAACAAAACACCACTTGAACACTAGTGACCATGGCAGGCCTAACTCCAGATAGCTAAGAATCCATGGCTTTTATTTCTTTCCTCTTTGCTTATTCTCTTGCCCTCTCTGCTCTTCCTCTACCGCTCTCCACTGCCCCCTCTGCTCTCCAGCAATGAGCCTATGGACAAAGGATGTGTGCTAGAGCTGATCAGATTGCATCAGAACTAGAGACAAAGACCCCCTTCCCCAACGCACACATGTACTCTAGTTCTTCCTGTCCCTTCCCTCCCCTGCCTGACCTCCCCCACAGCTCTGCTAGGCCCCTGGAGACTTCGGAAGTTTGGCTAATGGCAGTCAGTGTGTAGCTGGCTCTGTCTTCTTTGGTAATGGAGCCTTCTGCTCTGGCCCAGGTCCTGGCTATCCTGATGGATGTGTTCACGGATGTGGAGATCTTCTGTGACATTCTAGAGGCTTCCAATAAGCGTGGGGTATTCGTCTGTGTGCTCCTGGACCAGGGAGGTGTGAAGCTCTTCCAGGAGATGTGTGACAAGGTCCAGATCTCTGACAGACACCTGAAGGTAGGGGGTAGTGACGGTCCTGAGGGACTTGGCCTGAGTCAGGATAAGACAGGTGATGCCTCCTCCATCTCAATGGCTCCGTACAGTAAAGGATTCTTTTCTGTTCAAAGTCCTGTGTAGGTTACAGAGCTGTCCTCCACCCAGTAGCTACACCATAAAGGGCACACAGCCTCCAGGACAGCAGTGATGGAGTGCCTGGAGTTGCAGGGCCTGAGAGGTGTAAAGGCACACAGGTGTCAGATGAGCAACATTCTGCCACGGACCCCCTCCCCGCTCTCAGCAGTGATGGCTCCACGGGCAGGCCACCTGCCGGATCCGTAAGAGACGTGCTTCCAGCTCTCTGGCCCTAGGGAAGCCGATGTTGGATGTTGTCAGATCTAACAGAACTCCTTATTTGCCACCCCTGGGAGATAAGGGAGATAAGATTTTAGACTTCCAGCTCCCAGCGTTGAGGGCATTTAAGTCAAGGTTCTTCGTGTGTGTGTGTGTGTGTGTGTGTGTGTGTGTGTGTGTGTTCAAATTTGGCCTTTTCTCCTTTTTCTTCACTGCCAGCCAATGCCAAGACAATGAAGAAAATTTAGAAAAGGCAGATATAAATGACCTACAATCCCATCACACAGAGATCACAAATTCACATCCTGATAAATATCTTTGTGGACTTTTTCCTAAGACAAACCATCTACTAGAACAAGATATTATAAAATAGGTGGCTTATAAAAAGTGGGATTTTAGCCAGGCACTAGTGGCTCATACCTATTATCCTAGCTATTCAGGAAGCAGAGATCTGAAGATCCCTCTTCAAAGCCAGCCTGAGCAGGAAAGTCTGTAAAACTCTCTTTTTTTGTTCATCCCGGGGCTTGAACTCAGGGCCTGGGTACTGTCCTTGGGTTTTCTCAAGGCTAGCACTCTACCACTTGAGCTACAGCACCATTTCTGTTTTTTTTCTGTGTATGTTGTACCAAGAAATCAAACCTAGGGCTTTGTGCATGCTAGGCAAGCACTCTACTACTAAGTCATGCTTCCAGCCCAAAGAGTTAGTCTTTATGTGTATGTGAAATTCTTTCTTATCTCTAATTAATCACCACCGAAAATTGAGCAAAAAAACTCAGGTACAGCACCCAAGTCCTGAGGTCAAGCCCAACTACCAACTAAAACCATACAAACAAAAAAAATGGAATTTATTTTTCACAGCTGTGAGAGATCCACAGGGAATTTGTTCATAAATGGCTGTGTTCTGATTACATCCTCTCATGAGGGAAAGCTGCAGAGAGCTCCCATTATACAAGGCCACTAATCTTCCTCAGGGTTCCCCCTCAGGACCTCCTCACCTCCCTAAGGTTCTGCCTTTTAATACAGTCACATTGAGATTTGCAGTGGAGGGGAAGGTGCATTCAGTCTCCAGCCAAAATGTGTGTCGGTGAAGCCATCCTTAGTAAGTGATCCCTTGACTTTGCTGCCAACAGAACATTTCCATCCGGAGTGTGGAAGGGGAGGTATACTGTGCCAAATCAGGCAGGAAATTCTCAGGCCAAATCCAGGAGAAGTTCATCATCTCAGACTGGAGATACGTTCTGACGGGATCGTACAGGTGAGCTCTGGGTTTGTCTGTCTTCTACTGAAGCTTTATGGAGGCCAAGGGCTGAGTGAGATACAGACCAGCCTACACTGCTCATGCCCAGATCTGTCCAGATATGGAGTTTATCACATACAGAGGTGAGAGCCAGGGCCACTCCCAAGCAGACTTCAGGGTCAAAAGGCTTCCAAGATCCTTTGTTTCTTTGTCTTTTTGCCAGTTCTGGGGTTTGAATTCAGGGCCTGAGCACTGTCCTTGCTTTCTCAAGGCTGGTGCTCTACCACCTAAGCCACAGCGCCACTTCTGGCCTTTTCTGTGTATGTGATACCAAGGAATCGAACCCAGGGTTTCATGCATGCAAGGCAGCACTCTACCACTAGGCCACACTCCCCTGATAGGACATAGGACATCCACATCATTTGCTTCATATTTAAATTTTTATTAGGTTAGCACGAAATTATTGAGAAATATTCATTTATGCACTAGTCAAGTCACCTATTTAAGCATACAATGAAAGTCTTCTTATCTCCGGGGTTGTTCAGCCAGTTGCAAAAATCAACTTTCAACTGTTCTCCTCATCCAAGGAGAAACCTGTAAGCATGGGCCCCAGCACAACAGTGGTTCCCTAGGCAACCACTGATCTCCTGGCTGCCTCCATAGCTTCGCCTGCTCTGGACATTTCACATGAATAGAATCACAGGCGTGGCCTTCTGTGACTTGCTTCTTTCACTGGACATAAGGTTCACACACTAGTATGGACATACTGCATTTATCTCCTTTATCCACTCGTCAGCTGAGGGACATTTGCATTGATGATGTTTTTCAGACTAAATGAATACTATGAGTAAGAGCACTCATTAGATCTCATCTCCCGAGGTTTCCACTGGTGCCAGCCTGGAAACAAAGTTCTTAGCACACGGACCTTCATTCAGGAACACTACTCATATTTAAACTATGGATCAGGATTTTCAAAATCTCTGATGCTGACAGCTGTATGACTCAACGCACAAGTTGAAGAGAAGAGGCTATAGTTGGGCAATTCTGTCTTGTTCTTTTCAAGTTATAATCCCCCTCACATGAAATTAACCACTAAAATGTGCAATTTGAACTGGGCAGGAGTGGCTCCGACCTGTAATCCTAACTCCTCAGGAGGCTGAGATCTGAGGAGCACACTTTTAAGCCAACCCTGGGCAGAAACATCTGTGAGACTGGTCTCCACCAAAATGCCAGAAATGGAGCTGAGGCTTAAGTGTACCATGTCAGCTTTATAAGGGACAATGCCCCGGCTCTGTCCCTTTGTTCTTGTGCTCAAGGGTTTAAGCTCATGTGAGTTCTCCATGGGGTCATCTTTTCTAGATGTTTTGTACAAATGGAATCAGGCTACCTTCTTTCACTGAACATCCTGTTTCTGAGATCCATGCAAGCTGCAGCATGTATGAGTTCTGCACTCCTTTTTAATCACTGAACAATATTCTCTTCTGTTCTGTGGATCTGCCCAATTTCTTCACCTGTTGATAGACATTTTAGTTGTTTCCATCTTGGGCTGGCTATAAATTAGCATTCAGCATCAAGAATTCTTCCTTTTTTTTTTTTTTTTTTGTCATGGGTCTTGAACTCTGGGCCTAGACGCCGTCCCTAAACTCTCCAGCTCAAGGCTAGCTAGCCCTCTACCACTTGAGCCACAGGACTACTTCCTGTTTTCTGGTGGTTAATTGGAGATATGCATCTCAGGGACTTTCCTGATCAGGCTGGCTTTGAACTGCAATCCTCAGATCTCAGCCTCCTGAGTAGCTAGGATTACAGGCGTGAGCCACCAGTGTCCCGTCTACCATCAGGAATTCTTACAGGGTCTAGAAGCCTCATCCCCAAGCTTACCCTCTCCTCAGCAATTCATAACTTTGCCTCGTTTCATAGAAAGGAGAAAATAGAATCATTGGTTGAAAGAGCCAAGAATTACTGGGACTTAGAAAGTTACAGAACAGGTGTCTCTGAGCTCCATCTCTTCAGCATCCCCAAATACAATGTACTTTCAAATCATCTGGACTTCAAAAGACTGAACCTGGGCCTGGAACATGGCCTAGTGGTAGAGTGCTTGTCTAGCATGCACGAAGCCGTGGGTTTGATTCCTCAATACCACATAAAAAAACTGGGAGTGGTGCTATGGCTCAAATGGTAGAGCCACTTAAAAAAAAAAAAAAAAGATTGAACATACTTATTTATTTACTTATTACTTATTTATTTTGCCAATCCTGGGCTTTGAACTCAGGTCCTGAGCACTGGTCCTTGGCCTTTTTCCTCAAGGCTAGTGTGTTCTACCACTTGAGCCACAGTACCACTTCTGGCTTTTTTCTATGTATATAGTACCGAGGAAATGAACCTGGGTCTTCATGCATGTTAGGCAAGCACTCTACCACTAGGCCAAAATCCCACACCCTAAAAATATATATACTTTTTCCCCCCAGTTCTGGAGCTTGAACTCAGGGCCTGAGCACTGTCCTTAGGCTTTCTTAAGGCTAGCACTCTACCACTTGAGCCACAGCACCACTTCTGGCTTTTTCTATGTATGTGGGACTAAGGAATTAAACTCGGGTCTTTATGCATGCTATGCAAGCACTACCACTAGGCCAAACTCCCTGCCCCTAAAAATAGATATTCTTGCAGAGCACTGAGGACTCATGCCTAGAATCCACGCTAACTCAGGAAACTGAGATCTGAGGATGGTGGTTCAAATCCAGAGCAGGTAGGAAAAACCGTGAGACTCTTATCTCCAATTAATTGCTCAAAATGCCAGAAGTAGAGCTGTGGCTCAAGTGAGAGTACTAGCTTTGAGCAAAAGAACTTCAGGGACAGTACCTAGGCCCTAATTTCAAGCCCCAGGACTGGCACGCGTGCACGTGCGCGCGCACACACAAACACACACACACACACACACACACACACATTTGCCCAGAAACTTGTAGTTATAAGACCTTAGCTCAGGGTCATCAGTGAGGCGGTGAAGTTTTGAGCAGGTTCCCACTTCCAAGCCAGCACAGTGCAGTGCAGTAGCTATCTCCAGGGAAAGCCAGGGGGAGAACCTGGGCTCGCTGTCAACAGCTGTCATTTGGAAATGTGCTGAGATGATGGGTAGAAAGATAAAATGCAGAGAAACAAGTTTCTGTTATCTGTGTGCATGCTGAAAACTGGCGAAGGCCCTGCTGGGTCTGAGAGGTTTTGTGGGAGAGGTAGAGGGTGGAGGGTGGAGGGAGGAGGACCAAAGCATAATTCCCACCCCCCCAAAATGTATTTATTGGGGCCAGAAGTGTAGCCTAGTGGTAGAGTGCTTGTCTAGCATGAATGAAGCCCTGGGTTCAATTCTTTGGTACCAGAAAAAAGCCGAAGTGGTGCTGTGGCTTAAGTGGCAGAGCTCTACCTTTGAGCAAAAAGTGTCCAAGGACATTGCCTAGGCCCTGAGTTCAAGCTCCAGGACTGGCAAGAAAAGAAATTTTAACTATGTATTTATACCCTTGGATTGAAGTAGAAAACATGTGATGCATTGACAGGCCTGGTGTGGAAGGCGAGTGAGGGGGGAGGGGGGAGGGGAAAATGCAGAGAACAAAGGGGTCATGCAGGGCCCTAGGAAGTTGCCAGCATGTCTTTAGACTTATGAAAGCAACACACACACCGAGGAGCCAGCCCCTAGCCTGTGTTGGCCTCACCTCCTTTCTAACACCTGGCTCAGCCCCAGGGGCTTCCATCTCAGGAACTGTGGGTGCATCTAGAAGGGAGGAGAAGTTGAAACAAAGCTTCCTTGTTCCCAGGATTACCCCGGCATGTGGAGGCCTGCCCGCCTGGCCCCTCCAAGCAGCACATTGGCCCCCTGGGCAGGGCCCAGACGCTAGGTTGCTGAGACAGGCAGGCTCACAGCTGGAAGCTGAGGAGGGCCGGCTCCTACTGGGTCCATTTCTGCTCAGCTCAGGTAGTGTCCCCTCCCTTTGTCACCATCCCCTCTGGCCATCCCCCTCCTCACTCCTCCCCACTCAAGGGTTGGCCTACCCAAGTAAGGAGCCAGGCGTATCCCCTCAGAGCTGGGTGCACGGTCACTGGATTTTCAGAAATTTGAGATGGGGTTGAAAAGAGTGCACTGAAACCAGGGAATCATAAACATCAAAACCAAATCCAACCAAACAAAAACACGCAAAAGCTTTAGCATATTGTGAGCATTCCAGATCTCTAAGTGGACCCCACAGCCTGTCCTTGGGGTAGGCTTCTGCAGATGATTGGGCCATGTTTTTGCAGCCCCCCCATGGTGACAGAAGGTAGAGGTCACTACGTGAAGGGGAGGTGCGGAGGCCCCTTTGCTTGATGACTTAGTGCAGAGTGGAGGCAGCCAGAATTCGCACATAGTTCTTTTCTGTCCTCTTGGACCTTCTAAAGACCCCAGATCTGAGCCCCTTGCAAGAGCTTTGAGACCCAGACTCACTGAAGTGACTCAGTAATTCACCTGAAAAAAAAAAAAAATCAGAGCCTCCATGCTGTCATCTGTAGAAATGTCACTAAAAAGTCAAGCAGGTAAGATTCTTTTGTCATGTGAGTGATGAAATCTAGCAAGACACAAAAGGCAGTGAACATGTTTTTATTTTCCTTACGCCTGTCCTAGGGCTTGAACTCAGGGCTTAGGGCTATCCTTGAGCTTCTTTCGCTCAAAGCCAATGGTCTACCACTAGAGCCACAGCTCTACTTCCAGCTTTTTTGTTTGTGGTTAATTGGAAATAAGAATCTCCTGGACTTCCTTCCCCTTCCCCCAAGCTGGCTTGTAATCCCAACCCTCAGATCTCATTCTCCCGAATATCTAAAATTACAGGTGTGAGCCACTGGTGCTGGCTTTGAAAAAGCCATCTTTTTTCTTTTCTTTTTTTGAAATTCAATTTTATTGTTAGTGTAATCTACAGTTGTTGTTTTTTTTTTTTTTTTAAATTTGTTAAAGTGAAAATAAGGCCCTTGAGAGGGAGCTGTTGGACTTGAGCAAGGCTCTAAGGCCCTGATGCTTTGTTTGGATAGGGTTCCGTTGGGGCTGGGGGTAGATCCCTCATTTCATGCGAACTCTAGTGAGCCAGTTGATTGACTGGTGTAGCAGATGTGCACATGCGCCTACCCCTCACAGAGACAGAGCCGAGGCCCTGCACCCCACTGTACACCATCAGGCCAGGAGGTCCTGCAGGGTCCTTGTTCACGATGTGGGGAGAAGAGGTGGTGTCTGCTTGCCACATGAAATCCCTGTCAATCAGGCCTTGGCTTCAATTCCTCCGGCCCTAATAATCTTACTGGCATGTTTATTAGCCCCGTTAGGTGAGATTTATTTCGTTACTATTTGCTGGTCTCGGGACTGTCAGGGAAGGGACTCGTGAGGGCAGATCCATGTTTGTTGTCCTGGAAACCAGAAACCGTAGGCTTGCTGGTGCCTTGTGAGGAATGACATAGCCAGCCACTGTTTTTTTTTTCCTCCTTCTTCTTCTTCTTCTTCTTCTTCTTCTTCTTCTTCTTCTTCTTCTTCTTCTTCTTCTTCTTCTTCTTCTTCTTCTTCTTCTTTTGCTACCAATCCTGGGCACCAAAAAAAAAACCCTTGGGGCCTAGGTGCTGTCCTTGAGCTTTTCTTTGCTCAAGGGCAGTGCTCTACCATTTAAACCACAGCTCCATGTCTTACTTTTTTAGTGGTTAGTTGGAGATAAGTATCTCACAGACTTTTCTGCCCAGGCTGGCTTTGAACCTAGATCTTAGATCTCAGCCTCCTTAGTAGATTGCCAGCATGAGCCATGAGCATCTGACAAGCCAGGGTTTAAGGGGAGTCGGGGGGTTATAGAGGAGTAGTGGGCAGGGGTGAGACCCCTCCCAGCCCTCTCTTTACTCCTCCCCGCCCTGTCTTCTCTTCCTCTTCAGCTTCTCCTGGCTCTGTGGGCACGTGCACCGGAACATCCTCTCCAAGTTCACGGGCCAGGCGGTGGAGCTGTTTGACGAGGAGTTCTGTCACCTCTATGCCTCCTCCAAGCCCCTGATGGGCTTGAAGTCTCCCAGGCTGGTGGTCCCCCTCCAGCCCAGCACCCCCAATGGCCACCTCAGCAGCAGCAGCCGCTCTGCCAGTGACCACACATCCTCTAATCCCTTCAGCAGCTCCTCGACGGGCAGCCACCCCCGCAACCAGAGTGCGTCCACGTCCTCGGGGCCAGGAAGTCCTCTGACCCCAAACCCACCAGCAGCCCCCAGGTTTCAGCCCTACCACAGCCCCTGGAGGGTCCAGGCTGCCCAGGCCCCTATTTCCCCCAGGCCTCACGACAGTTCCCCCGCTGTCTACAGCAACTTCAAGGCCTACAGGCCCACCCGGGTGCAGCTGGAGCAGTTTGGCCTGGTGCCAAGGGTAACCCACCCCTGGCGGCCTTTTCTGCAGGTCTCCCCTCATTTCTGAAGGGGCTCTTCCCAACCCCTTGCCTTTCCCAGGCCAGGACTGGATTTTCTGGCCTCATCTTAATGACTAATAGCATTGCATGTGGCTACAGGGGAATGTTTGCAGGCCTGAGACCATCTCCTTGTCAATCTCCACCAGACTTGGAGTTTCTCTCTATGGTTTGGCCTTTGTAGTCCATTCCAGAAGGTTCCAAAGAGGTAGAGGACAAGAAAATACCACCAGAAAATCTACCTTTGTCCCTAAATCACCCAGAGCTTTATGATAATGGTCCCCAAGGCTCCATAATATAAGGAGGGACAGACAACCCCCGCCAAGTTTTACCCATGGTAGGCCGAGGATCTGGGATGTAACTGAAGGACAGTCAGCTTCTGCTTCTTAGTGCCCAGGAATGGCCCACTTCCCAGGAATCCCCGAAGAAAAGATTTGGGAACATGCTGGATGGTTCTGGAAGAAACGTCTCCTCTGGAAATTCTAATACGTGTGTTACCCCAGACCCAGTGAACCAGGGAGCCTGTCTTTAAGTTATATAGAGCCACTGGAAGCTGGTCAACAGAATGGGGTGAGCTAAGGAGTCTGGGGGTTCCATGGATACATGCTTCAGTGAGCCATGGACTGGCCATCAGGACAGAATGGTTCTGCTGCAAGGCCCACGGCAGCCTTCACGACTGGGGAGGGTTCATAGGCCTCCAGTTCCAGGGGTCTTCACCTGGCCTGTGCGCCCCCGAGGAGTGAGTGTGAAACCCTCAGCAGCCTCGTGTCTCATTCATGCCACACACTGCGAGGGTAACAGCCAGGGGTGTCGTCCGCCGTGAGCTAAGCTCTGGCCTGCTCCAGCCACACACGCGGGCAGCAGCCCCCCTCCCATTACCCACAAGTCACTGGAGCTGACGTCATCTGTGCTGCCTCACTCTGGCTCTGGCCTGGCTTTGGCTGCAGCGGGTTGACACAGAGCCCTCCTTTTTGTAGCCTAAATGGTGACAGCACCTGACTACCAGTCCATCCTTGCAGACACCCACTCCTCCACTTCTGCCTTTCTAATACTTCTGACAAGGGTGGGGCATCTTGTCTGCTATTTTGTTGTTTCTTTTAAGTTCTGTTCTTAACTTTGCTTTATTATTATTATTTTTTCTCATTAGTTCCTGACAGTTTAAAACAAAACAAAACTCTGAACTGTTCGGGTCCTCATGGTTTATCAGCCCCAGCCCTCAGGCTGCTGTTTCTGGTTAACACTGGGACAAAGGTAGAGGTACCAGATTCTGTGGAGTGTTCTAAATTGGATTTCACAGTAGGCTGAAATGTTGATGGTAGAGCGTGCTGGCTGGAGTGACAAAAACTCCTGAACCCTGCCTTCCAAGGCCTGTCCTGCCTGTGACCGACCACTCCCCACCAGAAGTGTCCCCTCTGTGGCTGGACAAGCAGCTGCCATCTACAGAAGTGCTGGTCTGCCTCTCTTGAGCCCTGAGCATGGGCAGCGGGGAGGTAGGTAGGTTTTGCTCTGGCTGGAGGCATGAGAGGCATGGAGTCTGGGGAGCCTGTCCCCTAGATAGAGAATCTTCTCTATCAGTCCTGGTCCTTAAGTGACCACTGTCAATGAAATCGCCACTTCCACCCTTATTCTATTGAACAAGAACAAGAACTAAGCTCAGCACTGGTAGTTCACGCCTGGAATCCTGATTGCTCAGAGACTGAGATCGGAGGGTCAAAAGCAGCTGGCACAGGAGTATCCATGGAACTCTTCTTTCTCTACTAAACTGCCAAAAAGCCAGAAGTGGAGGTGTGGCTCAAGTGTAGAGTACCAGCCTCAGTATTGGCACATAAGAAATGAGTGCAGGTCATTTAAGCCCATGATCTGTGGAGCATTTACATGGGAACCGGGGCCCAGGTTCTGACCCTGCAGACCTGAGGCTGGGACATCCTCACTTGAGGTGACCTTGAGTTTGTTTCCCAATCCAGCACTCCCTCCCGGCCCCCCAGGGAATAGCAATTGTCCTGGCCACTGGGCGGCAGAAAGCTAGAGCCAGACCATGAACAGATTTCCAAAGCTACTCCACCTGATCCCATTCCATGTTTAATTCCACTCCAGTTATAATCAGGACCTCCTTTGGCAGGGCTTGCTTGCTGGAGTCTGTCCTTCAGTGCTCAGAGCGACACTCTCCTATGGCACCACCCACATTCTATGCCATACATCTCTCAGCCCAAAGCTGGGGGAGCTATGACAAACACCACTAGAAAGAACGTGAGACAAGAAGAGAAATGACAGAAGCCTGGCACTGCTGGCTCACACCTGCAATTCTAGCCTGGGTAGGAAAGTCTGTGAGACTCTTATCTCCACCTAACCACCAGAAAACTGGAACTAGAGATAAGGCTCAAAGTGGTAGAGCTCTAGCCTTGAGCAAACGAGCTCAGGGTTTGAGTTCAAGCCCCATGACCAATCACAACAGAAAGAGAAATGGCAGGTTGTGCCCAGGGATAACAACGGAAGTGTGATCTACCCATGGCTAAGTGCATCCTGTAAACCAGGGTTTAGAGATCACAGACCCTACTTACAGATTTATGGACCAGTACTGAGGAGCCGGAAGTTGACTCTTGACACTCACAGTTCCTGGGGTCTGTCTCCCCTCCACACTGTCTGTGGCACTCCCCAATTCTCACACAGCACTGGCCTTGTCGCTCCATTTGCCCAGTAATGGCCCAGAGGCCAGCATGTCTGTGGTCCCACCAAGTGAACCGTCCCAGATTCCCATCTGGGCAGATGGAGGACGCTCACACACTGGGGTGTGGTGAGCTGGAGGAGCCATCCCAAACCCACTTAAGCGCTCCACTTGCCCTGCTGGCCTGTCATAACAGCTTCTCCAAATGCATCAGACACAGGGACAGCGCCTCACTGTCTCAGCAATGAGTGAGACAAACTTGTCAGGGATGTAAACACTGCAGACACAACTTTATCTTCCTGGGGTTCAGTATATTCTGAGAGATCTGTGTGATTTCTCTTGGTGCCCCTCATTTTTTCCCTTTTAGGGTGTGGGTGACCAAGGATGTGCAAATGGATAGAAGGCCTTGACGAGCCAACCACACCAGTCATGTATGTGTACAGGGGCCTGCGTGTCCCTCCACGTCTCCCAACACAAGTGAGGATGCTTTCCAGGCTGGTGGCCCTGACTTAGGAGCAGATTTCTGGATGCTTCCACTGCCATAGGTGCTAGTGGGGAGGTTGCAGACTCTGAGCCCCAGCGCCCTTGTCAGAGGCCTCACCTCTGACTCCTGGAGCAAACCTGGGTGGTGAGGGAGGTGGTGCAGACCATGGGAAAAGGCTGGTCAGGGAAGAGGACAGGAGCAAGTCCCCACGGAGGACAGGGCACTCCCAGAGCTGCTCTAACGTAAGACCACTGATAGGCAGCTTAGCAGGAATTCACAGTGCTAGAGGCTTCCATGAAGTGGAAGGACCCAGGATGGAGACCTGGGCCTTTGCTCCCAACCAGCCTAGCACAATGTCCTCCCATGCAGGCCCTGCAGTTACTCCTTGCCAGGTCTCCAGGTCTTCGCCCTGATCAATATTCTTCTATTCCACCTCCTGGGTTTGCCATGAGTAGGGAGGCCCTGGGGTCTGGGGCCAGGAGGCCGGCCTGCCTTCCTCTCCAGAGGGCTTGATCCAGGTATTGCATTTCAAGCGTGGCTTGCAATGCACCAGGGAATAGACTTGTAGTTCTGCCTCAGAGATCATATGACGGCATCAAGAACCTTGCTACCACCAGTATTTGTGGTCTCCTGCCCTGGGCTTCACTGGGCTGAGAGAGACGTATGTATAAGGGGAGACACAGGTACTGAGACCTAGGAGCAAAGATGAGCAACAGAACATGGGGAGCTTGGCCACAGGGCACCGTAACATTTGAATGGGGGCCCGGTGAATGTCGGGGTCAGAAATGTCCTATCTGAGCCCCTGGAGGGAGGGAAAGTTGACAACAGCATGGTGCTGGGAGTGTTCACTGGACGGGGTGTAGAAAGAGCCAGAGCCTGGCAGTGCCCGGAGGAGCAGTGAGCCGGGCTGGCAGAGGCTGGGCCAGGCTGGGCAGGCCCACATAGAGCCCTGCAAGCCTAGGGAAGACTCTGAGAATGACCTAGAGAAGATCATCTGAAGATGAAGTTCGCCAGTAGGAAGATAACAGGGTAGAGAAAGAAAGACCGCCACGGGCTCACAGCCCGCCCGCACACAGCCCGCCTCAGGTGCAAGCGCATCTGATGGCCCCGCCGCAGGAGCGAGGCCAGCCTGCTCTCTCTCCCCAGTGACTCACACTCCAGGGCCAGGTGTGGACACGCAGGGCAGCTGTGGCCACAGAGGCTTGTGGGCGACGGCCAGAGGCATCTTCACCCCGTGTCCTTTCCTGACCACCACAGCCGGGCCTGATTCTCACCTGTATCAACATGTAGGGAAAAGAGGGCAGAGGACAGGAGAGGGGGGAGGGGAAGAAAAGGAGGAGACGAGACAGGAGGAGAGAGAGGAAAGAGGAGAAAGGGAGAGGAAAGGAAGCAGAGAAAAGATGGAGGGAGAAAGGTGAAGAAGGAGGAGAGGGAGAGAAGAGAGGGGAAAGAGTTCTAGTCCCCTCTGCCCCAACACACATGTACAAACACAAGCTAAAAAGAAAAAAAAAAAAACAACACAAGGGAATAATCTAAGAGAAGCCATTAAAAAAACCCCTAAGTAATTGACTTTAATTCACTGTTTTCCACGATTAAGCAATAGATCCTCTCTGAAGTAAACAAGGAGACAATGGAAGATAGTTTTGCGGCTAAGCCAAGATCTGTATTTGCGTGTGGAACTGATTTTCCAAAGGACAGAGACACTCCTTGATCTTTCCAAACCACTTGTCTTCAAATTCTTTCAAGGACGCTGGTAGCAAGGCAGCCAGGGCCTCGGGACCCACACACTTGACCTCCGCGTGAAGTTCATCTTTTATTTTTTCTGGGACAATATCTTCTCCCATAACCTGTGGCAGAAGAAAAACCAAACCAAACCAAACCAAAACCAAAATGAATGGAAGCCTGAGGCACTCATCACAGTGGCCGAGCAGCCAGGAGGGGCACCCCAAGAGAGACAGCCAACAGCCTTAACATCCTGGCTGTATTGCACTCTCTTCCCCACAGTCTCTGAGGCAGCGTGTCTAGCCTCCCTGGGGCCTGAGCCAACCTACACAGTCATTGACATGGGGCAGGGAGAAGTGGGGTGAGAGTTGGGGGCGAGAGAGGTGGGTGCTGTCTTCACAAGCTCCACAAAAGAGTCAACTACACTCAAGTAAGCAAGTTGCTATGCCCATCTTTGCTAGTGCAGGAGGAGCCTTGGGTCCTCCCCAGCCAAGGTGCTCTCACAAAGTGACAGATGGGACAATGGAGGCAGCCTGCCGCTCCCTGCTGGCCAGAATTGGCCAGGGGAGACAGGGCCAAGTCCCGGGACCTGAGACATCGCCAGGCTGGTCTCTAGGAAGACTGTATGTGAACCCACTCAGCAATCAGCTGTACTTTGTTAAGGATGGTGGACAGAAACTACATTGCAATACACTGCACACATGTGGCATGTTGGGAAGACTTTGCCAAGTCAAACTTTTATGACAAGAGCCACAGAAATAGAATGCGAGGTCTCCATAGAGATCTAATGTGTTCATGAAGATTCTAGTTAGGAACCAGATGGTTTTCTGCAGGTACAAATCTTCACAGATTACTTTTTTTTTTTAAGGAAATTGCCAGTGAGATATGGGTATTTAAGCATTGTTGTTTCATAGTTCTAAAGGCATTTTTCTCATCGCTTCAGTATTTGTGAATTCTAACACTGGTATCTCACAATGTAAATGGCATCTTACAATTGATGGCATCAATGAAATTAGATATTTTTAAATCTGGGGTCAAATACCAGAAAAGTCATTCTTTTTTTTTTTTTTTGGTCCACCGTGGGACTTGAACTCTGGGCCTGGGCGTGTCCCTGAGCTCTTCATCTCAAGGTCACCACCCTACCCCTTGAGTCACAGCACCATTTCCAGTTTTTGGTGGTTAAATGGAGATACGAGTCTTACGGAGTTTAGTGCCCGGGCTGGCTTTGAACTGCGATCCTCAGATCTCAGCCTGTAGCTAGGATTACAAGTGTGAGCCACCATGCCTGGCCATAAAAAATCATTCGAAAGGAAGGAAGGAAGGAAGGAAGGAAGGAAGGAAGGAAGGAAGGAAGGAAGGAAGGAAGGAAGGAAGGAAGGAAGGAAGGAAGGGGAGGGAGGGAGGGAGGGAGGGAGGGAGGGAGAGAAAAAAGGAAAAAAGGCCAGGTGCTGGTGGCTAACGCCTGTAATCCTAGCTAGTCAGGAGGCTGAAATCTACGTATCATGGTTCAAAGCCAGCCTGGGCAGGAAAGTCTGTGAGATTCTTATCTCCAATTAACTACTAGAAAACCAGAAGTGGCACTGTGGCTCAAAGTGGTGAAGCACTAGCCTTGAGCTGAAGAGCTCAGGGACAGCACCCAGGCCCAGAGTTCAAGCCTCATGACCAACCAAAAAAAGCTACCAGTGCAAGGAGGATGGTTCATGCTATTAAATTCAACTCTTGGAAAGTAGAGGCAGAGGCAGGAGGATCACAAATCCAAGGCTAGCACACAGCAAAGTAAACAGCAAAGTTCAAGGCCAGCCTAGGCTACATAATGAAACTTGAAAACAAGAAGCTACTGGGGGACTAAAAGTTCAAGGTGATCTCAGAGCACACAGTGAGAAAAGTACATGGGTGGGATAACATTAGAGTCTTTAAAAAGTTCCAGAAAGGGATTACACTGATCAAGATGTATTGTATTCATAAAGTGCTTGGTTAAATGACAACTCCTTTGTATGACTATTTTAAAGTAATATAAATCTATTTTTAAAATTCTAAAAAGAGGGCCAGGAGCGTGATCTATTGGAGTGCTTGCCTAGCATGGACAAAGCCCTGGGTTCAATTCCTTGGTACCATATACAGAGAAAAAGCTGGAAATGGTGGCTGTGGCTCCAGTGGGAGAGCCCTTGTCTTGAGAAAGCTTAAAGACAATGCCCAGACCGGAGTTCAAGCCTCAGGACTGGCAAAAAGAAAAAAGACAAGGTCCCACTCTGTGGCTCTGTTTGGCTGGAACTTACTATGTAGTCCCTAATTTGGAATTTTCCTGCAAGGGAGGTGAGGGGAAGGTAGAAGAGGAGGATGAAAAAGGTGGGGTGGGGGAGAAGAATGGAAGAAATCTAGGAATGGAATGATGCAGGCTCTCAGGCCTTCCCAGAAAAGCTGGCCTCAGGCTGTCCCCAGGCAAGTACGCAAATTACTACTTTTACCACTTAGCACTTGGGGTGCTCAAGCAGGCAGGTGCTGAGTAGCACTGACAAGCACAGGGAGGACGGAGAGGGGGTTGATTTGGTGACCACTGAGTGGTGAGATTTTAGGACCCTGGTACAGGGGCCAGGCAAAGCAGCTGTCAGCCTGGGGACTGGCTCACCTGGGTGAGGAGCTGCAGGCTGGCCTCGCCGAGGCCCAGTCCTTTGATCTCATCTTCAATCTCCTGCTGGGTCCTCAAGTTCCTCTCCAAAGCGAAGGAGAGCTGCTGGGACTGAGTGAACTGAAGCAAGAGCCTGAAAAAGCAGAAAGTGGCCAGGAGTCAATGTGCTGATGTGCCGGCTCCAGCGCGGGCCAACAGTGAGGCGGGGTCAGTGATGCCCTGCCTGGCATCCCTACAGCTCCCAGCTCCACTGGAGAGTCCTCTCCTCAACACTCCTCCTCGCACAGTCAGGAGGAAAAGCCCTCGGAGCTGTCTACAGCTGAGCACACGGAACAGTGAGAACAAGCTTCCGGGTAGACTCTTGCCACCCTGGCATTCTGGGGTCGCTCCTGGGATGCCTGCATTCAGTATTTCCATGGCTGCCACAGGAAATAGTACTGAAGTGACTTTCCTGGCCACACGTAGCCTTCATTCGTGTGAGGTGTGTGTGCACAAGAGCCAGGACTTGAACTCAGGGCCTTATGCTCTGGCTTGGCTTTTTCCACTCATGGCTAGCACTTTCCCAATCCAAAACATAAACTTTTTTCTTTGATCAGCTGCCCAGTTTCCAGCATTCTGGTATAGCAACAGCACAGTGACAGAGCCACCTGGGAAACTGAGGCAAGTGCAACTACAAACTACTACCTCCTGTTTTTCTGCACTCCAGTCACGGTCCAGTCTCCCCTGAGCTCCCACCAGTGTCTCGATATTCCACTGCATGAGGCTTGCATACCAGCGTCCCTTTCCTCCACAACACATGCTTCTGGGCAGATGTCAGAATGATTAAGACAAACTGGAGGATGGAGGTTTGGAGATAGCCCAGGCAGACAATTCCAAGAATCTTTTGTCTCCAATTACCCAGCAAAAAGCCACAAATGGGAGCTGCAGCTCAAATGATAAAGCATCAGCAATGAGAGAAAAAGCCAAGGAAAGCATGAGGCCCTGAGTTGAAGTCCCAGTAGTGGCACAAAAAATATTTCTTGGCCTCCCTAGGTGAAAAAATAATCTCTACATCCTCACGAGAGTTTCCGCTTCTTCTCTTATGAATTATACAGCTGGTTAGGTGCCCCCTCTCCCCAAGCTTTCCTTTTTGTTTTTGTGCCCGTCCTGGGTCTTGAATGCAGGGCCTAGAGCTCTACCAGTTGAGCCACTTGGCTTTTTTGGTAATTAATTGGAAAATAAGTCTCACAGAATCTCGTGCCTAAGTGTTGTCCCTGAGCTCTTCAGCTCAAGGATACCATCCTACCCCCTGAAGCATAGCACCACTTCTAGTTTTCTGGTGGTTAATTGGAGATAAGAGTCTCATGGACTTTAGTGCTCCAGTTGGCCCTGACCCTCGATCCTCAGATGTTAACCTCTTGAGTAGCTAGGATTACAGGCATGAGCCACCACACCCGGCTCCTATTAAGATTTTTTTTGAAGGTGAAAATGAGCTCATGTGCCGGCACCTTTATGCTTGGCTCACCTGGCTCGGATGAAGGAGGCACAGGCTTTCACCTGAGCAGCGGCTAGCCACCCTGCAGCTCCCTCTCCTGCTGCCTGGGCTGGGAAGTTTCCAGGCATGATCTCAGCTTGCTGGGTCCTTCTGACACCCACTGCCCCGGGAGAGGCTGAGCTCTCAGGCCCAGGCTCAGGAAGACAAGAAAAATGGTCTTTTCCTGAGTATGAGAAGGGCATGCTAGTTATGTCCTGTAAGCCAAAACACTTTTGTGCCTGAGCTGATGTGAATGACGCTGAGAACGCTGGCCCCACATTCAGGTAAGTCTTGGCCAATTTGCCCCAGCTCCAGGGATTAAAAGGATGCAAAGAAATCAGTTTCTGTAGGCAAAAAATTGTTTTCTCCAAATTCTGTAAACTTGAATAAATGGCAAACTGGAGGTACAGCACTGTAGTTAAGTGGTCTGTGTTAGTTGCTTTATTTTCCTGAGGAGAGAAAAAAAAAGATAAAAAAAAACCCTTAAAATGTAACACATTTTCTCTATAAAAGTGAAGATGCCAGGGCCGTGTGGGGAATAGCAAAGTGAGGGTTTCCTCCCAGTTAATGAGATGCAGGAAGACGGCTGACTTCCGGTCACCTCCAGGCCTTGTGATCAGTCCACAGAGCTCGGCAGTTCTCCTTGGGAAAGAAAACTCAACATATACAAGGGCTGGTCAATTCAGAATAAATTCACTATCTAATTTATGCAACTATCAAACAATATAAATATCTTATAATAATATAAATATCTTAACCTAAAACAAAGCAAACTGAATCCACAATTACAAAGAACTCTCTTTCTAAGGCCCTTAAAGAATTAGGCAAATCCTATTTAAAAATAAAAAGGAGCCAAGCGCTGGTGGCTCATGCCTGCAATCCTAACTACTTAGGAGGTTGAGCTCTGAGGGTCAGAATTTGAAACCATCCCAGGCAGGGAAGTCTATGAGAGGCTTATCTCCAATTAACCAGCAAAAAGCTGGAAATGGGGCTGTGGCTCAAATAGTAGAGTGCTAGGACAGGAAAAAAAAAAAAAAAAACAACAAAAAGCTCAGGGACAGTACCCTGGCTCTGAGTTCAAGCTCCATGACCATCACAAATATTAATTACATTAAATAAAAAGAACAATAACAAGGCCAAGCTTGAGATGATATTGAGACATGTTTTTGTAACTTATAGAATATATGGTTTAATGTAGAAATTCTGGAAATAAAGCTTATAAAAATCTAAGAATGGCTGGGAATATAGCTTAGTGGTAAAATGCTCACTTAGTATGCATAAGGCTCTGGGTTTGATTCCCCTGTACCATATAAACAGAAAAAGCTGAAAGTAGCACTGTGGCTCAAGAGGCTCTGTGTTGAGGCTCAGAACTTCAGTTCAAGTCTCAGGATTGGTAAGAAAAAAAAAAATCTAAGAAAATAAGCCAGGCACCAGTGGGTCATGTCTATAATCCTTAGCTTCTGAGAAGGCTGAGACCTGCGGATTATGGTTCGAGGCCAGCCTGGGCAGAAAAGTCCCCATGAGACTCAAAAAACAGAAGTAGATCAGTGACTCCAAGTGGAAAAGCACATACAGGCGCAGGGACAGAGCCCAGGCCCTGAGTTCAAGTCCCACGACTAACAACAACAACAACAACAACAAAAAAATCTAAGAAAATAAATCAACCTTCAATCCTTCTGTCCTGTTTATTTTTCTTAAGATCCAATGAGATTTTCAGGCAATAAAGAATATTAACACAAAAAAATTGCAAGAAAATGACCATAAGTTCCAAGCTGTTCTTCCCAACCGTTCTTACATCACAACAATGTTTCTACTAGTAACACCTCAGTTTTTAGTTTTGTTTTAGAAACAGTGGCTCATGCCTTATAATCTTAGGTACTCAGGAAGATAAGGTCTGAGGACTATGGTTCAAAGCCAGCCTGGGAAGAAATGTCTAAGAGACCCCATCTCCAATGAACAAGCAAAAATGCCCAACTGGAAGTGTGGTTCAAGTGGGAGAGTTACAGCCCAAATCAAAAACCTGAGCAAGAATGTGAGGCCCTGAGTTCAAGCTCCAATACTTGCACATACACACACACACACACACTAAAAAAAAAAAAAAAAAAAAAAAAGGAAAGAGAAAAAGACAGAAAAGAAACCATCCATCCATCCCTCCATCCATCCATCCTAGGAAAGTTAGAAGCAAAGCAAATGAAACCACACCATGGAAAAACTTACCAAGCTCACAGCGATCTCCAGTGCTTCCTGGTGTCTTCCCAAACGAGCCAGACAACGCGCCTGGCCTTCCTGCACATCCCTTTTCACAGCAAAATTGGTAGACGGCAATCTTTCAGAGATACTGGAATATTCCTGCAGTGCTTTCTGACAATATGTGGTAAAGGACCAACAGACAAGGAAAGAAGAACGGCAGCATTCAGTAGAGGGAATGTTCCCAAGCAGAAGTCACGTAGCTGGCTTTCCAGTGACATAAGGAGTGATACTGTGGTCACGACTATCTTCCTTTCTTGTGGGGCTTCAACTCAGCACCACATACTCTCTCGAGGCTTTTTCTTTCTGAGACTGGGACTTGACGTGGTACCTCCTGTTTCATGCGTCAGGTAGCGCTCTACCAAATGCCTGCAACCCTTTAAAGAGTTTTCACCCAAGGCTGACACTCTGCCACTTGATTCATACCTCTATTTCCACACTTTTGCTGCTTAATTGAGGACCAGAGTCTGAGGACAGAGCTCAGGCCCTGAGTTTAAGCCCCAGGACCAGCACACACATACACAAAATAGACTCAGTGGGCTCTACCTGACCCGGCTTCAAACCGTGGGCTCTACCTGAACCGGCTTCAAACCGTGATTCTCAGACCTCGGCTCCTAAGTCGTTAGGATTATAGGTGTGAGCCACTAGTGCCCAGGGCACAATTTTCCTAAGAGTGGTTGGGGATCTAATGACTAGCACACACAGCACCATGAGGGAAGAGCCAGAACTTTCTGGAACCAAACAGTGCAAGGCTCACCCTCCTGCTCCCATGAGCCCTTGCTGCCCTACTTTTTCACAGCATTCATTCACTCCAGGAGAAAACCTGATACACAGATGAAGCCACCTGGCGCCTTTCTTCCACGCTGTGGGTGGAGAGGTGTCTGCTGGAGGCCAGCACACGGGAGGGGTTACAGGAAACGAATCACAGAAGCTTGCTGCGGGCACGGAGGTGTTTGAGAGTAAATTGTCTTCACAGACAAAACCTTCCTAACTTAACACAGGGTTTCTTCTCACACTACCTGATAGTCCTGCCGTCTGAAGGCCAGGTCCCCACGGAACTTCTTGAGCGTCAGAACTTCGACATCATCGCCGTTGTCTGTTTCTTCATGAAACCACTAAATAAATAAACATAGATGTAGACACACACACACAGTAGGAGAAAGGGCAGTGTGTGTGCAGCCCCAAAGGCTAAAGAAATTCTATCCCTAAATACTCCTAACCCAAGTACAGCTACTTTTGGTGATGGTTAACTAGCATATTATTTAGCTCTATTTTTTTTTTTTTTTTTTTTTTTTTTTTGCCAGTCCTGGGCTTGAGCTCAGGGCCTGAGCACTGTCCTTGGACTTTCTCAAGGCTAGAGCTCTACCACTTGAGCCTCAGCACCACTTCCAGCTTTTTCCTATATGTGGTACCGAGGAATCGAACCCGGGTCTTCATGCATGCTAGGCAAGCACTTTAACCACTAGGCCAAACTCCTGGCCTTAGCTCTATTTTTTTCTTTTTGGCAGTACTGGCATTTGAACACAGGGCCTTTGCACTTTCTGGGCAGACGCTCTACCACTTGAGCCATCTCTCCAGTTCCAGGTCCTTTTGTTGTTGTTGTTTTAGTTACTTTTCAGACATGGCCTCACATTTTGTCCAGGGCTAGCCTTAAACCATGATCCTCCTACCACAGCTCCCCAAGTAGCTCTCGTACTGTCAGGGCTTGCCAGGCTCTTTCTACAAGCCACCTGAGCCTCAAAGCCCCAGTGAACCTTAAAAAACCGTTTCTCTCTTAGCCTGATCCACTGGCATGGAGAAGGCCAGGAGTCAGTTTTTCTTCCAGGGTCACTCAACACCATGTTCCTGACCTTGACTGTTCCTGTGTTCCACTGCTGTGGATCAGCCAATCAGCTACAACCTATGGCCTCTGTCCAGTTTGCATTGTCCCACTGGGACAGGACAAAGCAACATGGGCTGGCCGCTGATGACTTTTATTCTCTCACACAACCTGCTTGCCTGAGGCTCTGCATGCAGGAGCTGACACCGTGCAATCCCCGAGGAAGGCTGGAATAAGGAAGGGCAAACCCCTGACTACAGCAGGACCCAGGCAGGCTGGGACAGACATAACCCAAACACCCAGCTATGCCCTAGGGAAACCAACCCGGCACAGATAAAACATCTTTGAGTTTGGAAATGGTGTGGGGTTTTGTCCGATTCATACAGCAAATACATTAAACACAAAACTTTAAACGTGTTTTACTTTTGTGTATGTATGTGCCAGTACTGGAGCTTGCACTCAGGCCCTCCATTTCCACTTGGCTTTTTTGCACAAGGCCGGTGCTCTACCAACTTGAACCACGCTTCCACTACCGACTTTGTGTTGGTCAATTGAAGACTAACCAGCAAAGGCTCAGAGCTCCTACAGATCTCCACCTCGTAAGCAGCCAGCAGCCAGGATAAACGGTGTGATCACCAGAGCCTGGCTTTCTAAGTATGCAGCGCAGAGCATCTGAGAAGTATTTCATACGCATTAGCTCATTTTATTCCCACAAAAACCGTGAACCCGAGAGCATTACTTTTCCCAAATGGCGATCACACAACGACTCCATTCACTTAATCATCACGACGTTCCTCGGTTACGCTGGCTCAGCGCTGCGGCCTAAGGACCAGATGAAAGGGGGTGGAGGGCGCATTCGAGGAGGTTTCGCTGGAAGGAGGACCCGGGAAAGGCTTCCGGGAGGCGGCGGCATGGAGGGAGGCTGGGCCTGGACCGGTTCTACCCAAACCACGAAGCCCTCAGGGCGGGGTGGGGTGGGGCCGCGCCGGGCGGCAGCCAGCAGACCCGGGACTCCGAGGCTGTCAAGTCGGGGATTCCGGGCCCCGCAGCCGGGCTCAGGTCTCCGGCTCCGGGCGGAAGGCACACTGTCGAGGCAAGCGGCCCGCCTCTCACCTGCGGCTCGCAGCGCTTGGCGATGTAGGGTGCGGGCGGCCCGGGCCGCCGCTCTGACCGCTCCTCGAACACCGAGTCCTCGAACTCGCCGCCCACAACCCAGCACTCGGGATCCATGGCACGCCGGCGCCCGGCGCAGAGAGGAGGCGGTGCCCCCGTGCGGCCGACCCGGAAGCGGAGCGGGTGTGTGTACCGACGCCACCGCGAGGCGTGCTGGGAGTTGTAGTCCCCGCGCGGGACACGGCCGGGGTCCTATGCGGGAACAGCGGGGGAGCCAAGCTGCTCCTCAGACTCAGAGAGCCCGGGAGCCTGGCCTCGCCTTACCTGCTCAAAACCCTTAGCACCATCTTTACACCAGGGTAAGCATTTTATTCCTTGCTTGAACTTAGAGCCTGGGCGATGTCCTTGAGCTTGTTCACTCAAGGCGAGCACTCTGCTACTTGAGCCACAGCTGCACATCTGGCTTTTTAACTGGAGATGAGTCCCATGGAGGAGTCGCTGGCTTTGAACCACAGTCTTCGGGTCTCAGCTTCCGCAGCAGCTAGGGCTGCAGGAGTGAGTGAGCCACTGGCACCTGGCAGCATTTTATTTTGCTTTTTTTTTTTTTTTTTTTTTTGCCAGTCCTGGGGCTTGAACTCAGGGTCTGGGCACTGCCCTTGGCCACTTTTTGCTTAAGACAAGTGTTCTGCCACTTGAGCCACAGCGCCACTTCTGGCTTTTTCTGTGTATGTGGTTCCGGGAAATCGAACCCAGGGCTTCGCGCATGCTAGGCGAGCACTCTACCACTAGGCCATGCTTCCCGTCCCCGTTTTATTTTGCATTTTTTGTCTTAAACACAACCTTCTGAAAAGCATGACCATTCCCATTTTGCAAATGAAGTTAAATGGCCTTGCTGTGAAGCAGTTATCACATGACTATAGAGCTGGGAAATACCCATGTTGGAGACTGGAAGAAGAGACACAGGGCCTGTAACAGGAACCAGACTCATACATGCATGTATAAAACATAAGACATGGAAATTTAGGTGCTTGATCAGAGAGGACTCCTTCTGCCTAGAGTGAAAACATAAATTTCTGAATCTAGGATTTTTACTGAAACTTTTAGACTTTAAAGACATTCCTTGCTGGCCACTGATGGTTCACCCCTGTAATCCTATCTACTCAGGAGGCTGAGAACCATGGGTTCAAAGCCAGCCTGGGCATGAAAGTCCGTAAGACTCTTATCTCCAATTAACCACCAGAATAATGAAGTGGTGCTGTGGCATTTATGGTAGAGCACCAGTCTTGAGCTGAAGAGCTCAGAGACAGCATCCAGGCCCAGAGTTCAAGCCCCACAGCAGACAAAAAAAAAGGCATTCCTTGACTCTACAAAGCAAGAAATGGTAGAGAAAATACTGCCCACAATATACAGTACTATTGAACTATATTTCACAGTTAGCAATAAAGAATTCCCCACCCACATTTCTCTTTTTCCTATTTAGCCACCTGCTTTTCAAGATTGAGAATCTGATCCATTGCTTCCAGAACTCACAGTCGGGTACAGTGGCTCACGCCTGTAATCCTAGTTACACAGGAGGTTGAGATCTGAGGATTGCAGTTCAAAGCTAGCCAGGACACTAAAAACCATGAGACTCATTTCCAGTTAGCCACTAGAAAACTGGAAGTGGCACTGTGGCTCAAGGGGTAGGGTGGTAGCCTTGAGCTGAAGAACTCAGCAACAGGGCCCAGGCTCAGAGTTCAAGCCCCACGACTAACAAAAAGCGAACAAACAAACTCATCTGTGGGACAACCACTCTCCATCCTACACCTCTCAGCCATTTTCCCTACCGATCCCCCAGACAGCCATTATCTACTGGAGAATTCATCCACAGAAGTGTGTTTTGAAAATCAAGTTTTTGAAAACATATTTTAAAAATTTCCCAACAGCAATATAAATACTAGGAAAAGCTTGAAGAATATTAGGACAAGCTTGAAGACAGAAAAGAAAAAGATATCACCAGAAGTAATGGAGTTCAAAGAAGGTGGTTCTATATCCTAATCATATGTCCCCAGCCAAGTCAAAGGCAATACTGCATAGTATTGAAGGCATCATGAACCCTCTCCACCAGCTATGCCACCCATTCGTGAAATAGGCATGGACTAGTGCAAAGTGCCTATCAAGTAGCAAGAGTCCACATACTCTTCTTTCAGCCGTCCTTCTCTAACGCTGGCCCTGGTGTAGCTGCTGTTATCCTTCACTGGCAGGCAGGGGGCAGAGCTTGGAGGGCTCCAGGTCAGTTTGAGCTACGTAGCAAGACTCTTGTCTCAAAACAACAAAAATTCTCCCAAGAACAAAGCAGAGGTAGCTTTATTTTTTATCTTTTATTTTTATGTCAGACTGATCTTAGAATTTCCATCCTCTCCTATTCTGAGATCATGCCTATTTCTTTAGGCATTATTATTTAGGGTTGGTACTGGGGCTTGAACTCAGAACCTTGGTGCTGTCCCTTAAGCATGCCTAGCATGCATGAAGACCTGGGTTTGATTCCTCAGTACCACATGCACAGAAAAAGCCAGAAGTGGTGCCATGGCTCAAGTGGTAGAGCTCTAGCCTTGAGAAAGCCCAAGGATAGTGCTTAGGCCCTGAGTTTAAGCCCCAGGACTAGCAAAAAAAAAAAAAAGAGGCTGCGAGTTTGGCCTAGTGGTAGAGTGCTTGCCTAGCATGCACAAAGACCTGGGTTCAATTCCTCAGTACCACATACATAGAAAAAGCCAGAAATGATGCTGTGGCTTAAGTGGCAGAGTGTTAGCCTTGAGGAAAAAGCCCAAGGACAGTGTTCAGGCCCTGAGTGCAAGTCTCAGGACTGGCAAAAAAAAAAAAAAAAGAAAGAAAATAAATATACTCAGAGCTAGTCTGGGAGCCTCTGGTCACTATATTTTTCCATCAATCAATGTATAACCTTGTTTTGTGAGTTTCTATATAAACTTAACTTATTTAACATACACTATTGATTAATTAACATAATGCTTATGGCCAAAAGCACTATCACTCCTATGTGACATGTATTTTTTATGTATGATACACAGTAAACTTGTATTTAGGAACACTAAATAGCTCTTCCGCACTATTTGGGGTCAACGGAATTGCCAGCAAGAAGCACAACTACAGAAAATATGACACTAAGACAACTGCAAAAAGGTGGCTCCTTCCTTACTGCATGTAAGTTGGAACAAGAGAGGCAGAACATATTGGGCAACTCAGATTTCTTTGTCATTTAGTCCATGGTCAGGAATGACTCAGGTTGCCGAGAGTAGTAACACAAAGGTTAAGTAGTATACAGTAACACATTTGAAATAGCCAAGTGCTGGTGGCTCATGATGGTAATCCTGCCTACTCAGGAAGCCCAGATCTAAGGATCACAGTTCAAAGCCAACGAGGGCAGAAAAGTATATGAGACTCTTATCTCCAATTAACCACCAGAAAATCGTAGTGGCATTGTGGCTTAAAGTGGTACAGTGCTAGTCTTGATCAAAAGAGCTCAAGAACAGTGCCCAGGACTTGAGTTCAAGCCCCCACTACCAACAACAACAAAAAAATAGGTAAATTCACTAAGACAGAATATAGGCTAGACACCACAAAAAATGTTTAATGAGTAGGAAAATCTGCATATGCAGGATCCAAAAACAATGTTTACATTCATAAGTCATCTATCTGATAAGATCATAACATTCCAAAAAGATAACACTCCTAAAACTCAACAAGAGGCAGAGGACATGAACAGACTGACAAATGGTCAGTTACCATCTGATAAAGTGGTAGGAAGAAATAAAAGTCAAAAACCACAGTAAGCTGGGCTCCACTGGCTCATACTTGTATTCCTAGTCACTCAGGAAGTTGAAATTTGAGGTTCAAAACCAGCCCAGGTGGTAAAGAAATGCCCGTGACACTCTTATCTCCAAGTAACTACTAAAAAGCCAGAAGTGGAGCTGTAGCCTGGAACACAAACGCTTAGGTGATAGGTTCTTAGTTCAAATCCCAGGCCCAGCACACATAAAAAAAAATAGTGAAATACCACTTTCACTAACTAAGGAGACTATAATTATTGTCTCTCCCTATTTTGATCTGCACCATATATACATAATTTTTTTTCGGTTGGTCGTGGGGCTTGAACTCTGGGCCTAGATACTGTCCCTGAGCTCTTCAGCTCAAGGCTAGTGCTCTGCCACTTGAGCCATAGTGCCACATCAGTTTTTATAGTGGTTAACTGCAGGTAAGAGTCTTACAAACTTTCATGTCCGGGCTGGCTTTGAATTGTGATCCTCAGATCTCAGCCTCCTGAGTAGCTAGGATTACGGGCATGAGCCACTGAAGCCTGGCTATAGAGTAATTATTTAAAACTGAAAACATAAAGTTTGGACAAAGATGTGAAAAACTAGAATCTCTATACACTGTTGGTGAAAGGTAAACTGTTGATGCTGTGGCACTGTGGCAGTTTGGTGAACCTTCAAAATGTTCCACACAGAATTACCATACAACTGGGCCTGGAGTTTGGCCTAGTGGCAGAGTGCTTGTCTAGCATGTACAAAGACCTGGGTTCGATTCCTTGGTGCCACATACATAGAAAAAAGCTGGAAGTGGTGCTGAGGCTCAAGTGGTAGAGCTCTAGCCTTGAGAAATCCCAAGGACCGTGCTCAGGCCCTGAGCTCAAGCCCAAAACTGGCAGAAAAAAAAAATACCATACAATTGAAGAGTTTCACTCCTAGATATATATCCAAAAGAACTGAAAACATGAGCCCATACAGATAATGTCTATGTTTGCTGCAGCAAAATTCACAGTAAAGTAGAAACACCCCAAGTGTCTATTAGATGAATGGATAAACAAAATGTGGTCTCTCTCTCCCTCTCTCCTTATATATAGATGAGCTTGAAAATATTGTGCTAAGAAAGTCAGACCCAAGTAGGACAAATACTGCTTGATTCCACTTATTTGAAATATCAGTAACAGGCAAATTCATAGAGACAGAAAGTAGGTTCGAGTTTAGCAGGAGCTAGAAGAAATGTGGAGTTATTGCCTCATGGAAACAAGTTTTTGTTTACGATGGAATTTTTTTGAAAAGTGATGGTGTGCAACATTGTGAATATAAAGCCATTAAACTGTACATGTGTTTGTTTTTTGGGTTTTTTTTTTCTGTGTATGTGGTACCGAGAAATCGAACCCAGGGCTTCTTACATGCTAGGTAAGCACTCTACCACTAGGCCACACTCCTGGCCCCTGCATATGTGTTTTTGTGAGTGCTGGTCCTGGTATTTGAACTCAGGGCCTGGGCACTGTCCCTGAACTGTTTTGCTCAAAGCTAGAGCTCTACCACTTGAACCACAGCTCCACTTCCAGCTTTTTGGTAGCTAATTAGAGGTAAGAGTCTTACAGACTTTCCTGCCTGGGATGGGCCTCTGGGATTACAGGAAGGAGTTACCAGCACCTTGTTTAAACTGTACACTTTTCAAAATGGGTATAACTGCCAATTTCGTGTATACTTTACCACCATTAAAAAAACTGACTCAACATTAAAAAAAAAAACTGACTCAGTTAAAGATGGAAACAAATCACTGAAAACTACTCATCACTGCTTTTATTTTGTATTCAAGGTCACAGTCAACCAGGAAAGAAAGGTTCTGTTGCTCTGTCAAATAAATATATTTAAAGCTAGCGAACATCAGAGCAGAATTTCATCAAGCCTATAAAAGTGATGGGAAATTTTATTAATAGTTGTTTACAGCTATACAGTTAACATATTACAAGTTACATATTACATATTAATATAAATATAGTCAAAGGCTTCATTTCTAATACTTGACATTTCAAATTTTGAAAACATTAAAATTACTGCCAAACGAAAGACCACATCAGCAATGGTTTAAAAAAGAGAGCAATTTAATCATTATAATACAGAGTGCTTTAAGAAGTTTTGAATATATAAAAGAAAAAAACAGTTTAGTGCATTCAATTGTTACAGTCTTTACATTGCTTCTTTTAAAAAAAGTACCAGTAGTATGAAAAAAGCCACCCACAAAGCCAGCTGTCTGAGGGAAAAATCAGCTAAAATTGCAGCATTTGGAGTTACTAATAAAGCTATAGTTAAAAAATAAAAAGTTTATAAAAATGAAAGCAGCATGCATATTCAAGGCTTTTCATAACATTTTCATTAGCTGACAACATTTAACCAAGAGCTTAATGTTTATTATTCATTAAATTAGACAAACTGGCCAAGCCCACTACATGTGATCATCATAAAACCATTTTAAAAAATTCAAAGCTAATTAAACTGAACATTTCCTCTAAGAAGAAAGCCCATTTTAAAAAGTGGTCCTATGAAAAGAAAAGGTCCTTCTCAACTCAAATCAACAGCACCGGTCTTCACAAAGTCTGTAAGTTCCTCTGAGCCTCCAGTCTCTTGATATGGCAAGAGTGAAGAGCACTCCCATGATTTCAAAGTAAAAAGCTAACTTTTAACTTATTTGGGATCAGTTCAGAATTTTTTCCCTCTAATCACTGAAATTGTTACAAAAGGTGAAATTCCACTGAAAGGTAATTCTTGAAAATTCTGATCCGATGCCCATATGAACATTTCTGACTTCCACATGTTATAAAAACAAAACAAAAAATACCCACTAAGAATATTTTACCATATGATTCTTTTTCACATTTTTTGGCATGGTATTTCACTCTATTCAACTTACGCCAGTTTCTTTTCCTTTTTCAGCATTATTTTTAGCTTAGTACAAAACAAATGAGTAATAAAAAAAAGTCCCATATTCTAAGTAGCAATAGTGGTATCCACGAGTGAGTTTAAAGATCTAATCATGAAGGACCAGTGATACCACAAATATTTCTCTTCCAGTATGGGTGTATTTTTTTTTTTTGCCAGTCCTGGGGCTTGAACTCAGGGCCTGGGCACTGTTCTTGACCTTTCTCAAGGCTGGTGCTCTACCACTTGAGCCACAGCTCCACTTCTAGCTTTTTCTGTGTATATACTGACCAAGAAATCGAACCCAGGGCTTCATGCATTTTAGGCTAGCACTCTACCACTAGGCCAAACTCCTGGCTCCTGTGTGTTTATTTTTACACTTGAAATTTTGTAAGCCCTTGTACAAAATCTTAGTGCAGAGGCTAATAAATAATTTACAGAAATAAGTCAGTATTTTTTTCTCTCCCATTTCTAAGTAATTTTTACTCTGTAAAATGTTTGGTCACTCAAAAGGTATAAGCTTAATCACATGTGAAGAATTCGGGCAGTCCAGCCTGTCTTAACTAGACATGAAGCAGGAGGCTGCACTGAAAATGACAAGAAGCACTAGTGGTCATCACCCCTTCACAAAGTCCAACGTGCAGTACGTTTCCATCCCAACAGAATAAAAACGAACTGTCCTAAACTCTGAAATTTTACAAGTTGTTTTTTCATTAGTGTTCTATTTACATTGCAGAACTTCCGCCATCTGCAGTAGTTTAACTTTGGCACGTTAAGTCCATTTCTTTTGGATATTGGATCCTGTTTTTTTGTTTATTTTTTTGTTTTTGTTTTCAGAGTGTGTATGCCTCATAACATTTTCAGTGTCACCAAAGATTGGGCCCATTCACAGTAACTCAGACATCTTGAGTTGAAGAATTAAGTCTCCTTCAACATTTTAAGCAGCTATAAAAGAAAAACATCACAAAAAGCTGAAACTTTAAAGAAAGCTATTTTTTTACTTTTTACTACTTTTAAGAGCAAAAATGGTATCAATTGCCAATGACAACGCATCCTGTTTTCTTTTCTTTTTTTTTTTTTGCCAGTCTTGGGCTTGAGCTGAGGGCCTGAGCACTGTCCTTGGACTTTCTCAAGGCTAGAGCTCTACCACTTGAGCCTCAGCACCACTTCCGGCTTTTTTTCTATGTATGTGGTACCGAGGAATCGAACCCGGGTCTTCATGCATGCTAGGCAAGCACTTTAACCACTAGGCCAAACTCCCAGCCCTGCATCCTGTTTTCTTACTGACACTGAGATCACCTACAACACACATCTCAAGAGTTCTCTAGACTTCGGGTGAAAGATTTGCTTACAGATGTTTATCACTTTTCTGGATTTGTTTATAGAAATCATTAGTAAGAAATTATATTTCATTGTCAGTATTTATAATTATCAAATTTCAAAAACACAAGGCTGGCATGTGCAAATGATAAATGTGCTGAAGATATATGTACTTCACTTACTATAGTGGCTACTTGAGAAAGGTTTTGGTAACTGTATTATTGAGCTTCGTATATTTTAAATGAAGAAAAAAAACTTTTGGAGGAAATCTATGGTGAATTCCCTATAACTGAAACTTTATTTTATGTCAACAGTGACATAGTAATTAATGTTTTATAATTTTAGGCTCTTGTTTAAAAGCTCCTGTATTTACCAAAAAGTACATGAATAAACATATAGCATTTGGGAGTTTTTGGTAGTACATGTTAAAGAGTTTGAACTTGGGGCCCAGTGCTTTAGGGCAGGTGCTCTGCTGCGGAGCCACACTTTTAGACCTTGTCTGTATTGGTTATTTTGAGACAGGCCTAGGTGCATGCCTGGACTGTGATCATCCTTATGTTCTGTTTTCTGACATATCTGTGCCACCACTCAGCTTCTTCTGTCAAGATAAAAGTCTCATATACTGTTTTCCCAGGCTGGGCAGGAACTGCCACCTACCCAATCTCAGCCTCCTACATAGCTGGGATGACAGATGTGTGACGTTGCCCAGCAGCCAATGGTTAAAAGGCATCAGGTGAGCTTTTTGCCTCAGCTAGCTAGGAATCAGCCTAAGCAACAACACCATTTTTTTTTAAAGCTGAAGCTTTAGGTGAAAAAAAACGTTTTACTATAATTAGTAGCCACAACAGTGCTAATATAAATGTAAGAATTACCCACTAAATTTAAACTTCTAATAAGCTATATGGAAAGGTTCACCTTAGTTTTAGAAGTTTACAATTCACCAGAAAAATCACTGCAGAGGTTGTAACAATTCACTACAGAAACAAATTTGTTGATTTAATCTTGCCGAGTGTACATTCTGTGTTTAGCAATTAAAAAAAAAGGCCTATTAAGAAATATTTTATGCATCTGGGTCAGAACGAGGCCTGTCCTGAAGCTTGCTGACACAAGGAGGTAGACAGTTGGGCCTTCAGGATAAAGCTGTACAAAACCGTTTAGCTTTTTATGACTTACAATGATTATGCTCTATAACCTAGGATGAGATTTATACTGCTTATTAAAATAGGTACATTTTTAGTTATCTGTTGTTCTTCCCTATATGTTAGCTAAGAAGACTATCACCTAGCACATATTAAGATCTATGGGAATAACTGAAAATGAACATGCCAGAGCATGGGGATATGGGAATTAAGTACAATAAGAAAACATGGACTGGGAGTTTGGCCTAGTGGTAGAGTGCTTGCTTATTATGCACAAAGACCTGGGTTCGATTCCTTGATACCACATACATAGAAAAAAGGTGGAAGTGGTGCTGAGGCTCAAATGGTAGAGCTCTGGCCTTGAGAAAGCCCAAGGACAGTGCTCAGGCCCTAAGCTCAAGCCCCAGGACTGGCAAAAAACAAAAAAACAGAAAAAGAAAAAAAAAAAGTAAGAGCTGACCAATGGGTTATAGATGTAGGAAGAAAAGGAACATGCTTGCATGTAATAATTATGAGGGTCTATTCTTCAGTGCCTCCCTATCTGCAGTAATTTCTGCTACCATGATGTTATTCGGCCTACAGACAGACATATAAGTTTAATGATAACTTCGTTGTCTGCAAAACTGTGTGCTTTATCCTGGAATGCTCCCAAACACAAAATAGAACAGAATAAAACCTATTTCTGAATTCAAAAAATAAAGTACTAAAGTCCTAACTCCAAACTAGGTAGCAGATTTACAATCACAGTAATTTTTGTATGTGTGTGCCTGTCTGCGGGTTTGAACTCAGGGCCCGGGTGCTGTCTCTGAGTTTTTATACTCAAGGCTAGTGCTTTACCTCTTGAGCCACAGATCCAGTTCTGGCCTTTCTTTGGTAGTTTACTGGAGTTAAGAGTCTCACAAACTTTCCTGCCTGGGCTGGCTTCAAACCACAATCTTCAGATTTCAGCCTCCCAAGTAGCTAGGCTTACAGGCATGAGCCACTGGTGCCTGGTTGTTGTAAAATTCTGATTAATATAATTTATATTAAGGAACATACTAAAATCTTTCATATTTATTCCATATTTGTTTCTATTTTTAAGACTAGTCATTTTGTTTTGAGATAGTTTCACTATCCAGACCAGCCTTAATTTACCATCTTCCCATCTGTATCTCCAAACCGCTAGGCTATAAGTATGTATGACTATATCTAGCCAGATGTTTGTTTGTTTTATTTTTTGCCAGTCCTGGAGCTTGAACTCAGGGCACTGTCCTTGAGCTTTCTCAAGGATAGCGTTCTACCATTTGAGCCACAGCACCACTTCTAGCTTTCACTGTATATGTGGTACTAAGGAATTGAACCCAGGGCTTAGTGCATGCTAGGCAAGCATTCTACTACTAGGCCACAGTCCTGGCCCTAAGAAATAATTTTGATTACAGGTTCTCAATCATAGATACACCTAAGCAAACAGGAATTTATAGAGGTTTGACTTTTAAAAGAAAAAGAAAAAAAAGATATTAAACAATTTTAATACATAAAGTGCTTTAAACTGTAGCTTAACACTGAATGATCCTCACCCTGCAGGAAGTCACCTTCCTTCAGTATACTTTTCCCCTTCTTCTTGAACTCTACCATTTGAGCCACAGCACCACTTCTGGCTTTTTCTGTTTATGTGGTACCGAGGAATTGAAGCCAGAGCTTCATGCATGCTAGGCAAGCACTCTACCACTAGACTACACCCATAACCCTAGTTTTAGTTTTTAAATTCTTTCCTTAAATAGAAAAAAAAAATTTAAGCTTTAATGAAGGGAGGATCACAAGAACTTCATTTTATTTACCTTCAGTGTTTGGTTCCCTGTCTCTTGTTTTACAGGTAGATAACTTTCCTTTGAAACAAACTAAAATTCTTTTTTTTTTTTTATAAAGTTTTTGCCATTCCTGGGGCCTGAACTCAGTGCCTGAGCATTGTCCTTGTTCTTTCTCAAGGCTAGTGCTCTACCACTTGAGCAACAACACCACTTCCAGCTTTTTCTGTGTATGGGATACTAAGGAATGGAATCCAGGGCTTCGTGCATGCTAGGCAAGCACTCTGCCACTAGGCCATGCTTCTGGGCCAAGCTGAAATTCTTTTACATTAAAAAAAAATCATGCCAGGTGCCAATGAATCATGCCTGAAATCCTATACTCAGGATACTGAGATTTGAGAATGAAGGTTTGAAGCCAACCCAGGCAGAAAAGTCTGTGTAACTTTAATCTTCAATTAACCATGAAAAAACCAGAAGTGGCTCAAGTGGAAGACTGCACTTGCTTTGAGCTAAAAAACCTCAGTGACAGCACCCGGACCCTAATTTCAAGTTCCAGGACTGGTACTTAAAAGCAACATTAATCATTAAAGCAACATTAAACTGTATATAATAATCAAAGTACACCTGATCATCATTCATATGTCTCGGCTATCCTAATGACCTCTAGTCCTCTTACTGGGGAAAAGTATTTAAAAAATAAATTATTCTATAAGGTACTACGCATGGTTGTAACACACTCAGGTGAAAACTTACACACTTTAGTCATCCGCTTTAGAAAGCTTCCGCTTCACATGCCGTGGGGGTTCCCAAGTATCGCTGTCATCTGTTTCTTCTTCATCTTCTTCCTGATCCTCAACAACTTCCTCTTCCTCCTCATTCTCCTCAAATAATTCTAAACCTAACTCGGATCGTCTCTGTCTTTCTGCAAACCACTCTCTGACCTGCTCATAGCCCATATGTGATCTGTTGACAAGTTCATCCAGGTCTTGCTCATTAAGAAATTTGTGCTTCAGGTAATAATCCTTAAGTATGGCAGTTCCAGTTTTAAATTTTATAAATGATGGTGCCCGGTCCCAGTTGTTAATTCTTTTGCCGCCTCTGGGTCGCCCCCGGGGTCTTCCTCTACCTCGTCCTTTGGGTCTCCCTCTACCTCTTTTCCTAAGGGAAGACAGACCATTCATTCTGCCTGAATTGGCGCTTTGATAGTAGTAGTACCATTTCAGGTTTCCGTTCTTCCAAGCATAACGGGTGTCGCCAAACCAACTAACAATGTCGGTCCTGGCAAGTCCACTTTCTTCGGCCAACTTGTCATACTCTTCAGGTGACGGCCACTGTGTTCGGACAAATGCACTTTTAAGCAAGTGCAACTGCTCGGGGGTTTTCTTGCATATCTTGCCCGTACTCCCTGACTTGGGGGTGACTGGTTCTTCTTGGGGAGAAGTTTCCCCAGCTTCTTCTTTGGAACTACTGGCATTGTTTTCATCAATTTCTATTTTTTCTTCCTTTAAAGCTTTTGATTTCTTCTTCTCTGTAAACCAAGCATCAATTTCTCTTCTTGTAAGTTTGGTTTGCGCTCTTAACCTATTTAATTCTTCTTCTGTCAGTATGGAGCTGTTGAGAAAACTGGCCTGCAGGACCCGGAGTTGTTCTGCAGTTTTCTCTTTGAATTTCTGGGGAGTGAAGTCGGGAAAGGGATTCCAGGACTGTTTAGGCTGTGAAGTCGTCACGGGTGGGGGCTCCGTGGTCTCGTCACTGGAGTCTATGATAATGGTGGCAGAGGCATCACTGTTGAGATGTAAGCACTGATTACTCTTTGAGTTTCTCTGATTGTACCTCGTATCACTAAACCATTTTTTAATCTCACCTTTTGTCAGGCCTGTTATTTTCATAAGTCTGACAATTTCTGAGTCGTGGGGAAACTGACTTTTAAGGTAGCTAACCTTTAATTCTGCCAGTTGCTCTTTTGTCTTTTTGGCCCGGATGCCAAATGAATCAGGGTTTACCAGTGCAGTTTCGGGTTTGGCATTCTGGGTGGGTGGAAGTGCTGCACTGGCTGGCTTGGTTTCTGCAGCAGGCTGAGCGGCAGCAGGGACTTGGCTTTTCTGGACACTAGTCTGATTTGGAACCCCGGCCACTGTCAAAGCTATGGGTGCTGTGACTGGCAAGCTGTTTGTTCCAGCCACTTGAGTGAGGACCAGACCCGGCTGACCAACTATTTGACATGTCTGTAGAATCGATGGTAAGCCATTACTCCCTGTGGAAATGTGGGTGGGGATGACAGTTATGGTCTGAGGCACAGTATGTACTGTCCCATTAAATTGCTTTCTTCTCGCCTCCTCTACTTCTTCGGGAGTCCAACTAACACCATGTTTTAGGCGTTGAGCTGAAAACCATATCTTGATCTGTTCTTCAGTATATTTTGCTTGAGCTGAAAGAACTGTAATCTCTGACATTGTTGGGTAGGGGAACTTGTTGTAGGTGTTCAATAGGAGAGGATTGTTGTCTAGGGCAGCATTGTAGGCAGGAATGCTATTCACGGGGATTAAGACTTTGGGAATCAAGCTGGAGTTGGGCTGAGCAGACATGGCAGTTATGACCTGGGACAGTCCGGGAAGAACTGCTGCCGGCGTCACAACTGTGCTGGCAGTATTTGAATGTACTCTGCTTACACTGGAAGTACTGGTGTTAGATTCTGAAGCTGAAGAATTGGCATTTTCTACCTTTTCTTCCCTGTCTGGTTTGATTTCCTTTTCTTTCTCCTCAGGTATGTCCTCAGATGAGTTATGATGGACTGTGATCCGTTTGTTTTCAGCTTTATTTTTCATCATTTTCATGATAGGCGTTTTACTGAGAGGGATTCCCGAAGAAGAAACTTCTACAGATTCTGCTTGTTCTACATTTTCTTCTTTAACAAAACTACCATCAAAGGTCAGATCATTTATTGTTTGTTCAAAGATTGTCTGGTTGTTACGTTTCACCATCGTCAACTTGAAATTCTCTTCTCCTGGGTGATATTTCATATTATGCTCAGAAAGTGCATCATACCTTTTGGTAAGGAAATTGCATTCAACACAAACGTAAGATGAATTTAGTACTACATTGGGATGTTCTGAATCCACATGAAAAGTAAACATGTTTAGATCTGGAGTTTGGAAACTACAATATTTACATTCATAGCCACCTTCAACTTTTTTATTTTGCTGATTGTCAGAACTCACAGACTCAGGGACTTCTTCATCACTTGAGATACTCTCTGCTCTGGCATTTTCCACTGGTGTAAGTACAGGAGGACCTTCATCCAAATCCGATATCAACTCAAGATCTGGATCCTGTTCGCTAGCAAGGACCATGCAAGGTGTTGTAGACTTCCGCCTGCTTGCCATTCCGATGTTAGGGGGGAAAATCTCAATGCTGATTGAAAAGCATTGAGGCTTAAAACCATTCAAAATTCTTCATTTGAAAACAATGGCTTTTGCTTCTTCAAGTCCACTTTTATGCTCAACAAGTCTCATTAGCAGCTTTTCCATGGTGCAATCAAGTAAAGAGCTTACTGTTGACAGTTAAAATACTGTTGAACTGCTGAAATTTTTGAAGCACAACACCAATCACCTACATTGAAATAAATTTAAAATGAGTGGCAATGACCATTTAAGCAAATTATGGTTATATTTCACTCATTTAAAGTTGCTGCATGACTCAGTTATAAAGATCTACATTCAGATAAGAATCAGAAAACACATTAGGCTACAATAGATGGTTGTCTCCAAACCAAATCCATGAAGATATTGCATGGTACTCATGGGTCAGACCCACACTGGTTTGTTTGAATCTTTTGGTTGGCTGGATATTAGAAAGGAAGAAGAAAAGGGCCTACTTTGGCAATGTAAAATGGCAATTTCTTAAAAGAAAGGATCTTTCAAACCATAAAAGCTGCAGATACCAAAAAACCGATGGTCATTATATGTGTAAGAAATTCAATCCATCGCTTGTTTTCTTGCTACTGGTCTGGCTCATTTAACCAAAAGCAAGATTAAGTATGGCAAAAAAATAGTAGAAGATGAAAGATCAAAGTCAGAGATGTTATGTTAATCATTCTGTATACTACTAGAATCACACCACTGCCGTGGGGCACTCTGTAGTTCTAGCTCCCTAAGGAATATAGAATTGCCTTCACTATCCTACCCCAACCTCAGACTTATGCCTCAATTTCTTCCTTCCTCCTGTCCCACTATGTTCTTTCCATAGACCTGACTGCCTTTCCTGGAACACGCAACCCATTTTCGGAACTTTACTCAGCCCATTCTTGATGCTAGGTTACTTTGGGTTTTTTTTTTTTTTTTTGCATTTTTTATTGTAATTAGTAAAAGGGTTACATGATATTTGCCAGATAGAAGGTGCATTAATTCACGTACATTGATACCCTTTCACATGTCTTGGTACCCATTTCCCTTGCTAGGTTACTTTGTATACCTGATGTGACGATCCCTCTATCCATTCTAGAACAATCATTCTCTTTAACTTAGTCCCATAGCTTCTTGCTTATTTCTAGTCTGGCACTTACCATACTGTAGCAAAGCAAAGATATGTTTCCATCCCTACTTCAACATCTCTACATTTGGTCTTCTTATTAATACTATATACCATACTTTTTTTCTAGCCATAATTTTATGTGATTCAAAAAAGTCTCCATGGTGGGGCTGTGGCTCAAAGGGTAGGGTGGTAACCTTGAACTGAAGAGCTCAGGGACAGTACCCAGGCCCAGAGTTCAAGTCCCAGGACAGCTCCCCACCCGCCCCCAAAAAAACCCCTAAACCCCAAATGTCTCCAAAACTCGGACTGATCAAAGCACCTTTATATCTTCAATACAACACTTTCCCACTGAACTATTTTGACTGAAATCTCATTCATGTCTGTTATCTCCATTGAGTACGAGGGGCTAGTCAAGTAAGTAATCACTAAATATTTAATTGAACTAACAGGAAAAGGAAAATAGCCCTATAAATTCCAATAGGGCCCAGGGATATCATCTCAAATAATAATAACTGTAATTCACAAAGTGATATTAAATCATTAAAAATAAACACAATTTTTAATAAATGTTGCAATCAAAATACTTTTTTTTTTTTTTGCCAGTCCTGGGTCTTAAATTCAAGGCCTGAGCACTGTCCTTGGGCTTTTTCAAGGCTAGCACTCTACTCCTTGAGACACAGCATCCCTTCCAGGTTTTTCTATGTATGTGGTACCAAGGAATTGAACCCCCATCTTCGTGTGTGCTAGGCAAACACTCCACCACTAGGCCAAACTCCTGGCCCAAAATACTTAAAATTTTGAGCAAGAGGCATGGCTCAGCTGGTTGAGCTCTTCTGCAACAAGCACAAGGCTGTGAATTCATACCCTAGCACCACCAAAAATAATTTCTGATGCTAAATCAGTCAACCTTTAAGTGTTTCCAAAGTCTAAACTAAATCCAAATGAATAAAATGAGCAAAAGTGATCTCATTCATTTCCCGCCAAAATTTAATGGTGTCTTTCTTAGGTGAAGTAAAGAAAAAAAGCTCGCTCCAAAGATTATGGAGCAAACCAAAGTCCTTATGAGAAGGCACAGTAGACTCCATTAAATGAAAGACACTTTTCAGGAAACAGAGCTCCACACTTGACCTAGTAAGTGGTAAGATCTCCCCTAAAACCTCTCAAACACACATTACATATTTTTTGATGAATCTCAACAGCAGATGGAAACTTTTAACATATTTCAGGAAGCTAGAATATGTTTTGAGTGGGGTGGGAGTTAGGAGAAAGTGATGAATAGAAAAGGGAATGTTGGACAAATAAGACTGTAATACTAACTGTACATATGTGAAATAGTTAGTGGAAACGATGTGATTGGTAGGGTGAGGTAGCTGGGACCAGAAAAAGAAGAGGTGGGAAGGGTAAGTGTGGTCAGAATGTTCTGTACACAAAACTGAACATTAAATTGTAAACCCTTTCTAAAAAAAATGAATGAAATTACTTAAGAGGACTAGCTCCTGCAAAAAAGGCTTTAACTTAACATAGTAAGAGATTAAGACCTTGTCTCAAAAAACTAACAAATAGCTTCCAATAAACAAAACCCTGATTAGCTCATATATTTCTGATTGCTTCAACCTCTGCTTACTTCTACATTCAACCATATAGGTCTGAGAAATACAATTCTTTACTTCTAAAACTGTTGGTTACAATCTACCTTTAATTTACCATGATTTTCCGAACAAAACTAAAGGCAGTATATTATTCATCATGTAAGAATCTGCAAGGTGGGCACTGGTGGTTCACACTTGTAATCCTAGATATTCAGGAAGCTAAGATAGGATTGAGGTTCAAAGCCCACTGGGCAGGAAAGTCCATGAGACTCTTACCTCCAACGAACCACCAAAACCAGGAAGTGATGTTATGGCTCAAAGTGGTAGAATGCTAGCCTTGAGCAAAAGAGGTCAGGAGCAGCGCCCAGGCCCTGAGTTCAAGCCCCATGACTGACAAAAAAAAAAAAAAAAAAAAAAAAAGAGTATCATCAGGATTCTTATAAAGTCATAATTTTGGAGGAAACAAAGACCTTAATACAATATACCATATTATGGAAGTTAAACCCAAGCTCAGAGTATTAATTTAGTCAGACTTTGGGGCACGGGATGAAACCACATGGTTTGAAGTACCTTTTGTCACTGTGGTATCTGGAAAAGCTACTCAATTTCAACCTCAGGTTTCTCACCTATAAACCAAGATCCTTCAAGAAATTAATACAAGAACAGTATGTGGAATGTTAAGCATGTGCCAGGCACTGAGTTGACACTGGGAATGCTGTGATGACCAATACAGATAGCATGTGCTCTGTCAGACACTAGTAGACAAAGAAAAGAACAATCCACATTTAGAATAACTGCAATTAGGCTGGGCGCCCGTGGCTGTTATCCTCGCTACTCAGAAGGCTGAGATCTGAGGATCACAGTTCAAAGCCAGCCCAGGCACAAAAGTCAGTGAGAGTCTTATCTCTAATTAACCACCAGAAAACTGACAGTGGTGCTGTGGGTGAAAGGGTAGAGCACTGGCCTTGAGCTGAAGAGCTCAGGGACAGTGCCCATGCCCAGAGTTCAAGCCCCATAACTGACAACAACAACAACAAAAGATAACTGGAATCAGTGCAATTAAAGAAATAGTCAGAACTACAGCAAACACATTTGTAGGCTTCTAGACAAGTAGCAAAGAAGGTTTTCCTGTGGGAAACAGGAACAGTGTAACTGCTCAAGAGGCTGAGTAAGAATGCTTCCTTGTCCCATACATTTGATACACAGAGTCTAATTGACACTGTTTTCTAGTCTCTGAAAAACTCTTCTGGGAGAGTGAGAAATACCACTTGTTTAGGATTATACATTTTGTCATTTTTTTCATGATTTTTTAAAGCAACTAAATGTCAAAAAAGGCACACATATTAAATGAAAAAGCAAGAGTAAAAAATACTGTAAGAATTTTTATGGTGTAGTTTAAAGCAATCTCCCTTTGTAAATGGGATTAGTCCAGAGAAACTGCCATTTAGAAAGTACTGTGGGCTGACAGGCAGCCCAGCTCTATTTGAAGGCCTACCAAAAGCAGGGCTGGAGCTGGGTACCAGGCTCATGCCCATAATCCTACTTATTCAGGAGGCTGAAATCCAAGGATTGCAGTTCAAAGTCAGTCTGGGCATGAGACTCTTTCTTAAGCTGTGGCTCAAGTGGTAGACTGCTAGCCCGAATACAAAAGTTTAGGTGACAGGTCTTCATTCAAATCCCAGGCCCAGCACACATACCACTTTTGGTCAAGGCTAGCTCTTGAACCACAGTACCACTTCCAGTTTTCTGGTGGTTACTTGGAGATAAGAATCTCAAACACTTTCCTACCTTCCTGGCTTTCAACTTCTATCTTCAGATCTCAGCGCCTTGACTAGGTAGAATTACAGGAATGAGTCACCAGCACCCAGCTTGAAGATATAGGTTTGATTGGAATACGTTGTATACATGTATGAAAATGGCATCATGGACATCATCTCCCTACAAGGAATGTATGTTAATAAAAAGAAGAAAGAGTAATTTTTTTTAATGAGACACAATTTGAAACATAGTATATAAACTAATGCTGATAAGGGCCAATTAATCAGATAAACATGAAGGTATGTAAAATATTGTCATATATTTAAATATTAGAAACGTTAATATAAATAAGAGCTTAATTTGAAAGTATTCAATATCCTAATTTTTAAAATAATAGTTACTATTAGTAGCCTATATGTTGAAAATATATTTTCAGAAACTTGATGTGAGTCTTAAGCTTATTTTTTGGAAATAGGCAAAGAATAATAAAACTTCTAGCCCAGTTTCAGCACACTGCAGCTTCTGTCCTCAAGACTTTCATCTGTCTTGTTTATTCTGTTAACACAATACCCAGTACCATGCCTGACACATGCCAGACTTCGACAAATATTAATTTAAAAATCAATCATCAATATGCCATGTAAGATTCATTTTGAAGCATGATGCTTTTTTCTATTGAAAATTGGTCAATACTCTTGTGGTTGTTAAAGGATTAAAGTACATTCTTTCACTTAAGTTTTATCATTAACCAGACAGAGTATAATGGAAGGTAAAGTGAGCACACTGGATCTGAGGTTTCTGGATTGTCTCAAGCACGTACTTGCCATGGCCTCCTCAGCATTGTGTTCTTTCCAATGGAAGGGCACCCTTCAAGTTAGGTGGTTAGCTCAGGCCATTGTTACAACAGGTCTGAAGTAGCTCGGAGTCTTCACCTACAAAAACAGCATTTTATTATTTAGACTCAGAAAATTTTATAGTTCATGGAGCTTTATAAAAACTAATATAATTTCTAGGGGCTGGGAGTTTGGCCTAGTGGTAGAGTGCTTGCCTAGCATGCACAAAGACCCAGGTTCGATTCCTTGGTACCCCACACAGATAGCAAAAAGCCGGAAGTGGTGCTGAGGCTCAAGTGGTAGAGTGCTAGCCTTGAGAAAGTCCAAGGACAGTGCTCAAGCCCTGAGCTCAAGCCCAGGACTGGCAAAAAAAATTAATTTAATTTCTGAGAGAAAATATTATGTCATAAAAATTTTAAAGATAAATATTGAAAGATAGCACAAATGCCAGGCACGGTGGTTCATGCCTGTAATCCTAGCTACTCTGAAATCTGAGGACTGCAGTTCAAAGCCAGCTCAGGCACTAAAGTCTGTGAAACTCTTATCTCCAATTAATACCAGAAAACTGGAAGTGGCAATGTGGCTCAAGGGGTAGGGTGGCAGCCTTGAGCTGAAGAGCTCAAGTCCCATGACCAACCAAAAAAAAAAAAAAAAGGTAGCACAAAATTCAAAACTGCAGATTAAAAATTTTACTAATATGAGATAAACACATAACTATTAAACTATTTAATAAAATTGAAAATGTGTAGGCTGGGAGTTTGGCCTAATGGTAGAGTGCTTGCCTAGCATGCACTAAGACCGGGGTTCAATTCCTCAGTACCACATACATAGAAAAAAGCCAGAAGTGGTGCTATGGCTCAAGTGGTAGAGCTCTAACCTTAAGAAAACCCAAAGAGAGTGCTCAGGCCCTGAGCCCAAACCCAGGACTGGAAAAAAAACAAAAACAAACAAAAAAAAACGCCAGCAAAACGTGAATATATAGTCTATAATATGAAAAATTAATACTGAAGTTAGCTTTAATAAAAAACTTACATTTAAGATAACCTAGTCAAACTAAGAACCAAGATTAAGAGTATACATTTATGTGTGTGTACATATACCTACTGGTAATTGTATTAGCTAGAATGGAGGGAATTACTGATGCTGGCAAGATAAGCTAATAACAAGTTGTAAGAATTTATCCTCTCCCCTTGAACATGAAATTACCTAACTCAGTGGCTGGAATTTATATCTTACTGCATTGCTACTCCTAAACAGTATTGCAATCTGTGTGTTGTGAAATGCTAGTATTATATAGCCAAAATTAAAAGTTTTCTCTGAAAATTCAGATTAGTATCTAAAAATGTCTGGTTTACACAGAGTAGGTAAACCACTCAGGAAAATTTAACAAAAAAATCATACTGTTTCTCCTATTAGAAGAATAAGAAACAGGGCTTTAAAGAATAACGGCATTTTTATTGTTCTTGAAGCATGGATATGAAATTCAGTGAATAAATGAACAACAGGGAAGATGATTTTCCCTGCATACCCTATTCTTTTATTATTCCTAACATTATATACAAGTTTATAAAGAACGTTCTTAGACCATGAAATAATTAAGTACATCAAAACATCTACTAGGCCTATGATTCATATCCGTTATCCCAGCTATTCAGAAGGCAGAGATTTGAGGATTGCAGTTCCAGGCCAGACAGGGAAGAAAAGTCCTCAAGACTCTAATCTCCAATTAACCACCAAAAAACAAATGTGGAGTTGCAGCTCAAGTGGTAGAGCACTAGCCTTGAGCAAAATAAGCTCAGGGACAGTGCCCAGGCCCTGTGTTTAAAACCCAGGACTAGCAAAAGCAGAAAAATCAGCTAGGAAGTGAAATACTTCCTAGATGAGTTAAACTTAGGTTCAATAATTACACTATTTCCATGAAACCAAAAGAGCATTTTCCAGGTAGGTCCAATGGAGACCTTCTCTCTGTAGTAGCCAGGGATTGTACAGTTTCATTTCCTGTTATCTCCTGTAGAGCCACTCCTTAGCTATCCATCTACAGGATGTGGACTAGAAGACAGGAAGCAGCTGCTGAAGACAGAGGTGATATTCTGAAATGAATTATTAATTTTGTAGGAAATTGCTAACCTATTTCAATCAATTCTTAAATTACAGCGCAAATACAAAATGTTTTACTGAACAAGTATGTCTAGAGAAGAGCTGCTAATACACATATAAGCACAAAGTAACTAGACGTGCAACAAATCAGCACTTTGGACTTCTCAATGGAAATCCTCTTTGTCTAGTGCTATTTTGGTTCCTAATATTGAGATTCCTTTAGAACATTTCTTTGTAATTCAGAGTATTTTTTAAATTTAGGTTGAGTGGATTTCTGAAACTGAAGAGCTGATCTCAAACCATGTACATTATATAATAAAACAGAACAAGATGTTTTGGCAGTAGACAAACTATAAAGATGCAAGAGCCCATGCACTGGAACAAACTAGATTCAAATCCCAGCACTATCATTTTACCGCCTGGGTACCTCTGACAGGTGACTGCCCTCCTGTCTCAGCCCTCATATGTGAAATGGTACAGTACTACTTGTTAAACAGTACTCAGCTCATAAGGTTGTTGTGAAGATTGAAGAAAGTAATACAGTTTAAGTTTTTAGAGGAAACATATGAATGCTAGATGGTTCTGATATTAAAGTATAAACTTTGAGTTATATTACAAAGAGTATTTTGTTGGCTGACAAGTTATGCAATATTTTTTATTTTTGCTTTTTGTTTGTAAGAATTTTTTTTTTTTTTTTGCCAGTCCTGGGCTTGAGCTCAGGGCCTGAGCACTGTCCTTGGGATTTCTCAAGGCTAGAACTCTTCCACTTGAGCCACAGCACCACTTCTGGCTATTTTTCTATGTATGTGGTACCAAGGAATCGAACCCAGGTTTTTGTGCATATTTTTGCTTTTTGTTTTTGTTTTGCCAGTCCTGGTCTTCAACTCAGGGCATGGGCGATGGCTTCTTTTGCTCAAAGCTACCACTCTACCACTTGAGCCACAGCACCATTCTGGCTTTTTCTGTTTATGTGATACTGAGGAATTGAACCTACAGCTTCATGCGTGCTAGCAAGCACTCTACTGCTAGGCCACACTCCCGGCCCAAACTATTTTAAATCAAGGTAATGATGAACTAAACTAATACACTGTTTCGCATTTCATACTTCTGAATATATTAAAACATGCTGGAATAAACTGGCTTTAACAGACAGATATTGAGCATATTTAATACCTCCTCTCTCTCTCTCTCTCTCTGTCTCTCTCTCTCTCTCTCTCTCTGTCTCTCTCTCTCTCTCTCTCATACACACATACACACACACAGCTTAAAATGCATCATTATTGTATTTCATAAATCACTCACATAAAGAATAATATATTAGCCAGGCTTGGTGGCTCATGCCTGTAATCCTAGCTACTCAGGAGGCTGAGATCTTAGGATAGTGATTCAAAGCCAGCCCCGGCACCAAAGCCTGTCTCTCATCTCCAATTAACTACTAGAAAACAGGAAGTAGCGCTGTGGCTCCAGGTGTAGAGCAGTAGCCTTGGGCTGAAGAGCTCAGGGACAGCGCCCAGACCCAGAGTCCAAGCCCCATGACTGACAAAAGAAAAAAGGGAAAAAGAAAGAACTATAAAAACTTTTCTACACAACCAAATAGGTTGTCTCCTTTAAAAGGAGAATAAAGTCAGAAATTACACGGGAAACATTAAATTCCAAATCTTTAGTGACAGATACTATTTTAATGATAAACATGCATATCATTTAGTTACCATTTTAATGTTTTGATAAGCTCTGATGATTTTTTTCAAAATCAGTCTAAAAACTGAAAATAGAAGTCCTGCTTCAAAAATTACTTATTTTAAGTTGGGTGTGCCTATAATCTCTGCATTCAGCAGGATGAGGCAGAAGAATCTCATTTTGAGGCCACCCTGGACTACACAGCAAGACCTTATTTCAAAACAAACTAAAAAATAACATTTATTCAATTCCCTTGAATAAATATTCTGAAGCTACTCATACATACTTAAAAAAATAAAGTCTACCACACAATTCATTAAGGCCAAAGGTCTATATTATATAACTTTATGTGGATAGGCATGTATACATATATACATACATGTGTGTATGTATAGGTAAACATCTTTCTGCCTCTTAGGTGCATAAAGGATTAAATAAAATACTGAGACTATCTTTCAAGAATCATATATGGAAGCCAGGTGCCAGTGGTCATCACTAATTGTAACTACTCAGAAGGCTGAGATCTGCTGGATTATGTTTAAAGTCAGCCAGGAAACAAAAGTCCAGGAGACTGTGTCTCCAATAACCAGCAAATGGCCAGACAAAAGCCATGGCTCCAGTGGCAGAACACTAGCTATTAGCAAGAGAGCGAGAGAGAGAGCAAGAAGCCAGAATTCAGTCCTTACTTAGTACTATTCTCCATGCAGCCAGGCATGTGTGTGTGTGTGCGCGCGCGCACTCACTCTCTCTCTCTCTCTCTCTCTCTTTCTCTCTCCCCCTCTCCCCCTCCCCCCCCCCCCCTCTCTCTCTCTCTCTCTCTCTCTCTCTCTCTCTCTCTCTCTCTCTCTCTCTCGCATACACACACACACACACACACCCCAATAACAAAACAGAATCTGAAGCCAGGCACCAGTGGCTCATGCCTGTAATCCTAGCTACTCACAAGGCCGAGTTCTGAAGATCACAGTTAAAAACCAGTCCGGGCTGGGGCTGGGAACATGGCCTAGCAACCATGAATACTCGGGTTCAATTCCTCGGTACCACATACATTTAAAAAAAGCTGGAAGTGGTGCTGTGGCTCAAGTGGCAGAGCTCTAGCCTTGAGAGAGAAAGTCCAAGGACAGTGCTCAGGCCCTGAGTTCAAGTTCCAGGACTGGCCAAAAAAAAAAAAAAAAAGGAGCTCAAGGACAGCATCTAGTCCCCAAGTTCAAGCCCCATGACTGACTAAATAAAGGAAACAATACCTGGCAACTTCTATGTTAATATTCACTTTAAAAATAAATTCTATAAAATTCCTATCTTGGAAATGAGCTCAAATATTTATCCCAATTATAATATAAATCAACTTCAGTCATGCAAATCTGATTACTAATGAAAAAACAGTAAGAATTCAATAACTATTTCAATAATATTATAGCAGTATTGGCTGTTACTCAAGAACAGTATCAAATAAATATAACTTACTTTTGAAACCACGTAGGATTTCCTTTGAAATTATATAGATTATATATACACACATACATATATATGTGTGTGCACGTGCTTGAACTCAAGATGTGTGGTACTGTCCCTGAGCTCTTTTGCTCAAAGCTATCACCCTACCACTTTGAGCCACAGCTCCACTTCTGGTTTATGAGTGATTAAGTGGAGATAAAAGTCTCAAGCAGGGGCTAGGAGTTTAGCTTAGTGGTAGAGGAGTTGCCTACCATGAACAAAGACCTGGGTTTGATTCCTCTGTACCACATACATAGAAAAAGCCAGAAGTGGTGCCGTGGTCCAAGTGGTAGAGCTCTAGCCTTGAGAAAACCCAAGGACAGTGCTCAGGCCCTGAGGTTCAAGCCCCAAGACTAGCAAAAAAAAAAAAAAAAAGGTCTCAAGAGGACATTTCTGATAGGGCTGGCTTCCCCCCCCCCACCCTGAGGGTTGGCTCTGAATGGTGATCCTCAGATCTCAGCCTCCTGAGTAGCTAGGATTATTATAAAAAGGATTTTATAGGGCTAGGGGTTTGACCTAGTGGTTAAAGTGCTTGCCTAGCATGCACGAAGACCCGGGTTCAATTCCTCGGTACCACATACATAGAAAAAAGCCGGAAGTGGTGCTGAGGCTCAAGTGGTAGAGCTCTAGCCTTGAGAAAGTCCAAGAACAGTGCTCACACCCTGAGCTCAAGCCCAGGACTGGCAAAAAAAAAAAAAAAAAAGGATTTTACAGGTGGCCACCAATGGCTCAAGCTTGTCCTAACTACTCAGTAGGCTGAGATCTGAGAATTGCTGTTCAATGTCAGTCCAGGCAGCAAAGTCTGCGAGTCTCTCTCTCCCGCCCCCTCTTTCCCTCCCCCCCCTCTCTTTCTCTTGGCCAGTGCTGGGTCTTTGTCCTTGGGCTTTCTCAGGGATAGCTATCTGCCACTTGAGCCACTGCACTGCTTTCAGCATTTTCTATTTATGGAGTACGGAGGAATCGAACCCCCAGTACTTCATGCATGCTAGGCAAGAGCTCTAGGCCAAACTCCCAGCCAAGAATCTTACTCTTATCTCCAATTAATCACCAGAAAAATGGAAATGGCACTGTGGCACAAAAACTAGCCTTGAGCTGAGCTCAGAAACAGTGCCCAGGCCCAGAATTGAAGCCCCATGAGCAACAAAATAAAATAAAATAAAATAAAAAGGACTTTATATCCAAAAACTTAAAGTAAATTTACTAGCCAGTCTCTGGTGTTCACAGCTGCAATGTTACCTATTCAGGAGTCTGAGATACACAGGACTGGGCACAAAGCCAGCCAGAGCAGAAAAGGCCATAAAAGTCCACACTAAAATAACCAGCAAAAAGCCAGGCTGAAGGTGTGGCTCAAGTGATAAGAATACTAGCCAAAGCCAGGCATGGTGGCTCATGCCTGTAATTCTAGCTACTCAGGAGTCTGAGATCTGAGGATAGCAGTTCAAAGCCAGCCAAGGCACCAACGTCCATGAGACTCTTACCTCCAATCAACCACCAGAAAACTGAAAGTGTCGCTGTAGCTCAAGGAGTGGGGTGGTAGCCTTGAGCTGAAGACCTCAGGGACAATGCCCAGGCCCAGAGTTCAAGTCTCACAACCGAGACACACACACACACACACACACACACACACACACACACACACACACACACACAGAATATTAGCCAATCAAACACAGGTCCTGAATTCAAATCCAGATATTAGCAAAAAAATTACATGTGCTTACTCTAATATAGTTACGGTGTTTTATAAAACCATCATATTACATAGCCATAAGAAAATGAAATCATGTCATTTCTACAAATGGATAGAATGGGAATATATCATACTGAGCAAGATAAGCACAAAAAAAAGATATGGGCCCAGTCCCAGTATGGTGGCTGATGCCTGTGATTTTAAGTACTCCAGAGGCTGATGCAAAGATGATTAGTAGCAGTCTAAGGAAGAAAAGCCTGACAGACTCTTATTTCTAATTAGCCAGCAAAATGTCAAACTGAAGGTTCTAGAGGTGAATAAAAAAGCCAAATAAGAAAACTAAGCCTAGTTCAACATAGCATATATTTTCATTCATTTGTGGAAGCTAGACTGAAAAGACACATGCACAGATATAAACATACACAGGTATGCATACATACATGAATGAATGAACATACAACGTGAGTCTAAGGGATTACCCAGAAGAGACAGGGGAAAGACAGCAGGTGAGTAATATTGAGATACACAGTGAGCACATGTGAAAATGGCATAAGGAGCTTCAATGAAAGCTGTTGATCAACAGGGAGGGATGGGGAAAGAGAATCAGGCTCTGCTGGAGAGGGTTGGGTATTAACAAGGCCAGTGAATGAAGATGAATATGGTAGAAATTGATGGTTTGTATGTATGAAACTAAAACAATGAAACCTGTTGATATTCTATCAAGAAAGGGGAGAAGGCAAAGGAGAGGAATAGAAGGGGTGACTGGAAAACACTGTACACATTATAAGGAACTGTCAGAATAAAATCCCTCATCATACAGCTAATGTATGCTGATTTTAAAAAATTCATTGCTGGCTATTACCACAAACAGTACAGTAAATCATGTCTAATAGTTCCATGAATAAGTGCATTAACTATGACATTAACTTAGGGTACAGAACTTTCGACACCTAAAATTCCAATAAGCAATCTTTTTAGCCCAAATCTACAATGCTGCAGCTTACATGTAAAGGTTATTTCCTCAACTATAGCTGTGATCAATTTAATTATTTTAATAGCATTTTCATTTAAAGTATTAAGCCATAATTTATGGCAAACAAAGACTCAAATAACACATTTTGTGCTTGTCATAAGAATTCATATATCATCACATCATCTTTCCATCTGATTGTGAAATGTGATATAAAAGGAAGAAAACCTTCTAAATGAACCATGTCTATGCTATCAATTTTACCAATACCTAGAAAATGGTATTCCTTTTTTTTTTATTAAAAAAAAGAACATACAAATCCAGTCAGATATCTCAGCTATAAAGGAAATAAAGCAACTAATGAGCATCTTCCACACAGGCACATTTATGTTTTCAGCCTTAGCATATTTGCAAAACCATCTGGTACCCATACCTCCCTGGTTCATCCAGCCTAATCTGTTCAGAACCGAACAGAAAACTAGAGTGACGTGCACTAGAACAGCACACATGTATATTACTGTTCCAAATATGATGCTCTGAACTAGTTTATACTTCAACTGGCTCTTTTCATTTCCAGTGAAGATGCTAAAGCTGTTTTGAAAATGAAGAAGGCTCAAGAAATCTGTATGAATCATAGCTACCATCACTTACTGAATTCTGTTTTTCTCATTTAAATCTTATGAAAGCATATAGAGAGGTACTTCTAAAAAAGAAAAAGAGATGCTATCATTTTACATTAAAGACTCAAGAATATGTATTTTTCTCCTGCCTAAAATTAGTCTGTGTAACCTTAAAACGCTTAGAGGAAGGAGAGAAAAACTGAAGGAAAAAAAATCATTCACTGAAGCCTTTTTTCTTTGATGTCCTGTTACCCCATTATTGCCACTGGCAGCTTTCACACTTCTTTTGCTTAAAATCAGGAGTTAGAATTGCTACATTAGAAACAAACTGATTTATAAGTACAGCAGTGCCCACATCCCCTTCAGAATTCTTGCTGATCCTCACTGCCAGTTTAAGAACAAATGACTTCTTAAGAAAAATTTCAGAAACCAAAGACGCTGGGTGCAGAACCATATAACACAAAGACGAAGAAACAATGACCAACTCTAAAACATGTACAGGTTCACTTATGTATGTGTAACGCAACACACACACACACACACACACACACACACCTCAATGCAACACACAGTCAGTTTAATGACTGCCTCCCTATTCCTGAGCCAAGGTATATGTGCCCAGCGTGAGATTTATGTCCTATCTTTGCTCCTTTTATTCCACCTGCCCCCCCATCAGAGAATTACTCCCTGCCTTCCATCCCACCTAATCACATCACAAATTCTCCATCAGCCTTGCTTCCCCCCCCCCCTCTCTCTCTCTCTCCCACACACACACACACACACACACACAGTGGCTGAGGATGGAAAAGTGCTGTGGGGTGCCTGCTCTGTTGGCCTTCCTCTCCTATCACCCCCACGTCCAGCTTCCTCATTCATGGACCCTGCGTATCTCACGGATCTTTGCCTTCTCGGAGTCTGGAGTCTGCTCCTTCCCGACTGTCATTCGTGGAGAGGAGACACACGGACACAAAGGACTTGTCAAGTCCCTCGCTTTAACTTTGGTGTAAATACACACGGCCGGGAAACGGCTTCCTGCCACGAGCCCCGCTTCCTCTGGCTCCCTCCACTTGCCCTTCATCCCGGTCACCCGTGGGTCCTTCCTTTCGGGCCCCGGAGCTCCCAGATTCTTCGGGGCCCTGGTCCTCCGCCCTCCCCCGGGCCGCCCTCCCCAGCGGTCTACTTGTAGGGCACCAGACAGTATGTCCATCCTCACCACCAACTTCTCCCCCAACACTCGGGGCTCCCTCCTAGCTCGAGTTCATCAGGACTCAACTCTGAGTCTTCCCGGGAGTGGGAACACCACCTGGCCCCGAAATGGGGGCACAGCCTTCTCCCCAAACTGGTGCGCTCGGCTCCCGCGACCCCGCCGCGCGCGCCCCAGGCCCCAGGCCCGCACGGAGGCCCGGGACCCCCCCCAGTCCCGACGCTGCCCCAGGGGGGCCCGGCCCTGGACCCCCGCACCACCCCAACTCGCTCCATCTCCTCGAAAAGTGGGGAGAGGAGACAGTCCCCTCCCAGACCCGCCCCTCCCCGGCCCGAGGGCGCCCGGGAGCCGCGGCCGGTCCCCCGCGGCCGGTCCCCCGCGGCCGGTGCCCCGCTCCCGGGCTGCCCACCCCCCCTCGCCGCGGGCGGGCTCACACCCCCGGGTCCGCGCCCCGCTCGCCTCCCTCCGGCCGCCCGGCGCCGCGCGCTCTCCCTCCCCGCGGGCCGCCGGGCTCCCACCCGCTGCCCGCGCCGCCGGGGCCCCGCGCCGCCCAGCCCGCTCGCGCCGCTACCTGCAGAGGCCGCCGCGCCTCTCAGAGACCCGCCGCCGCCATCTTGCATTTCAAACCGTCTGCACTTTTCTGGGAGTCAACTCTGACCTGTGAACCCTAAACCCGGAACCACTCGGCCGGCCCGCGGACGGGCCTCGGAGCTTGGGGACCCAGGGTAAGAGCGTGAGAAGAGGGGTAGGCCCTAGAGACCGGCCGGGGGCGGAGGGGGAGGAGACAGAGCTGACCGAGACGGGGTCCTCCACGCGCCCCCACCCCGCGCCGCGCCGCACTCCCCACGCCCACACCCCGCTGCCTCCCCAGGATGCGACCCCGGCCGCTACCCGGGACCCGCTGGACGCGGGACGGGGTGACGCGCCCCGCCCCCTGTCACTAGAAGCCACGCCCCCAGATGCCACGCCCCCGAGCCTCGCCGCGGCCCCTCCCCTTGCCGCCGGTAGCTCCGCCCACTGTCGCCCTCAGCCTGGTGCCTCTCGGGTCCCACTGGAAGACAGTCGTCTCTTCACGGCGCTCCGCCCTCCTGCTGTCACGGCCAGGTCTCAGAAACGACCTCCCGCCCCCCGTTTTCATCAGGAGCTGGCGGGACTCCCCCCGACCCGCAGCCTTTCCCTGAGGCGCAGGCCACGCCCATCGGAGGCCACGCCCATCGGAGGCCACGCCCCGGGCTCTTTTGGATTCAGGTCGCCGGCACCCCACACACCCCCAACCCGACAGTCCCGTACCACTGTCACCGGCAGCTCCACCTCTGGTCGGTCCCCCACCAGCCGCACCTCCTGACGCGGACGGCATAAGTTCAGTTCACCCCCTCTCCAGGACAGCCCTGCGAGACGGAGCCCTGCTCCCCTCCGACTCCCCTCCCCCGCCCAGTCACTTCGCCGTGGGGCTCCGGGCTCGAGCCGGGGTCTTCAGTGCACACCAGCTCCGCGAGTGGTGGCAGCCCAGGACCCAGACTTTCGAAAACCCGGACGGCGTCATCTTCCCTCCCCACCTCCCCTTCCCTGCAGCCCCCCAGCATTGTTAAAACGAAAGATGCAAACAAAAGCAGACACACACACGCGCGCACACACACACACGCACACTCTGACTCGCCCTCCAAACTCCTGGACTCACGTGCAGTGTCCTGGAAGTGTGACAGCGCTTTGGCGCCTAGACGATCATTTAATCCCCACCCCCATCCCGCCGCGGACCTTTGTGCTTTGACGCCGGTACTCCCCCCCCCCCCCACAGCCGCATTAATCCTAAAATATGCAGTTGCTTAAAGTGAAAGCCCAACTGCTGAAATCAATGTTGGCTTCCCAGCATTAAGATGCTAGAACCTGTGTATGCCTAGGCTTAATCATTCAAACAATTCTATCCATCGCTCGTACTTCCAACACAAGTTTAGCAGCACGTTAGTCTCCTGGAATTAAATTCATAATGCGAGCTATTTATACAAGTGATTTCGAGAAGCCAATATCATGCTTTCATAACATAGGGACTTTTTTTAAAAAGAGAGGAAATTGTTTACAATAAAAATACTAGCCTAATATTAATAAACATTTAAAAAGTAGGGTCTCACATTGTAAATACTCTGATCCCTAAAAGAACTATAAGACAGAAGTTGTGCCCACAGGCCGGGAGTTTGGCCTAGTGGTTAAAGTGCTTGCCTAGCATGCATGAAGACCCGGGTTTGATTCCTCAGTACCACATACATAGAAAAAAGCCAGAAGTGTTGCTGAGGCTCAAGTGGTAGAGCTCTAGCCTTGAGAAAGTCCAAGGACAGTGCTCAGGCCCTGAGCTCAAGCCCAGGACTGGCAAAAAAAAAAAAAAAGTTGTGCCCACAAAATTGCTGTATGTCTCCAAGAGTCAGTGTTGTCCCCACCTAAAATTTCTGCTTAGGGCTTAGGGCACAAGAGAGAAAAGATTCCAATTACAGAAATTTGTCCTTTCATTCAGTTAACCATAGCTTTTTGAGCACTATGTCAGGTACTGTCAAAGAAAAACAGAAAAACATAGCTAAGGCTGTCCAGTGTCTTGGTATCCAAAAGGGGGATCATTCTACAACCCTCCAGATATCAAGGGACATCCAGGGATGATCAAGTCCCATAAAAATGGTGTAGTATGGCCAGGAGTTTAGCCTAGTGGTAGAGTGCTTGCCTAGCATGCATAAAGACCCTGGTTTGATTCCTCAGTACCACATACATAGAAAAAGCTGCAAGTGGTGAAGTGGCTCAAGTGGCAGAGTGATAACCTTGAGAAAAGCCCAAGGACAGTGCTCAGACTGAGCACTGAGTTCAAGCCCAGCAACTAGAAAAAAAAATGGTGTAGTATATGTATATAATTTATATGCATCCTCCAATACACCTTAAATCAGCTCTAGATTATTTGTAATACCTAATGAAAAGTAAATGAAATGTAAATAGTTGGAGGAAGGGTTTTCTTAAGAGGATGACAAGAAAGAAGTGAATATATGTTCAGTACAAATAAATTTTCCCCCAAACGCTTTTCATCCAGTTGGTTGAATCATCAATATAAAACTTGTGAATCCAGAAGACCAGATTATATTCTTGTCTGCCAGAAGTTTATGGTTTAGTGGTGGCTTAGCCATGAACATGAGAATAATGATGCATCAAAGATGTATCAAAGTAAAGGGTAGAAAGGGGTCAGGGGAGAGTCCCTTTAGGGATATGGAAACATATTCTCTTTCAGTATATTTCTTTTTTCCTATGTGTTTCTGTTCTTTCTGTGTGTTTCTCTGTGTATGAGCCTGTGTGTCTCCCTCCCTCTCTCCCCTCTCTTTTTTCCTTATATCTGTCATCCTCCTTGCTCCTTCCTCTTCTCTCTCCCTCTATTCCTTTTCTAACTCCTCTGTAACACCAGTTTATAGACTTCTCTCTGGAAGCTATCTGCCTGCTCCACTGCCCAATGCCAGCAACCTTCTCAATTTAGAGTCACGCCCACAAGGCAGTTTTGTCCAGGAAAACAATTTCAATAGCCCATTGCTGAGAACAGTGTCCTGAGCTAAAGTGCTGCCAATTATTTGATATCCTTGCAAAAATCAAGACTGTTAACTCCACTTAAAAAAAAAAGGGTTGCAGACTTAAGCAATATGCATATATGTTTAGCATAGCAGATTGTGTCAGCCTACATAAATCTGTTTAGAGACCATGTTCACAGAGTAACTTGTTTTTATTAAAATAAACTCATTTATAAAAATTGTAAATATGATGGATATTAACAGCTGTTTGGATCCAGAATTAAGTTTTTGCCCATGGATTGGCATAGATAGAAGTCTAATTTTTATGCATTTGTTTTTCAGCTTGTCAAACTGGTATGAAAAATTTCAGTACAGTTAAGAGAAAAGAAATTGTTTAACAGGTTTTTTAAAGTACAGCATTCATTTGGGTCAGTTGCTGAGGCTGAGATTTGAGGATCATGGTTTGAAGTTAGCCCAAGCAGAAAAGTCTGTCAGACTCTTATCTCCAATTAACCACAAAATAAATAAATAAAAAGAAAAAAAAGAAATAAAAAGGCCAGTGATGGAGGTGTAGCCCAAGTGGTTGAGCACCGACATTTAGTAAAAAGCTAAACAAGAACACTTAGCCCTAAGTTTAAGCCCCACTACTGGCACCAAAAATAAAAATGAAAGGAAAAAAAGCACAGCACTTTTTGCTCTTCAGAGCTTCTTCCACCCTTGGAACTGTGAAAAAAATATTTGTAGGAAATGAAGAGCTTTGAGTAAAAAGTTCTGAGTGCCAACATCATCTGAGGAAAGGCTTCCAACAGCACTTTTTGTAGAAATTTCCTTCTGCTGTTATTTTCCTCCCCCCCTCCACTTTGTATGGAAAAGACCTTTTAAAAATATGACACCGTGAAACAGATCAGCCAAAAAGATATCAAACTAAGACACCTTAGATTCTACCTGTAGTTTGGTGGACTTGAGAATTTAGCTCTAGAGAAACGGGCCCCAAATTTTTTCTCTAATGGCTGCTTCAGACAGTGAACAGAAATATTCCTGCTAAAGGTAGCTCAGATGAACCAACTTGCAAAATCAACTTCAAGTCTTTTCCTATCTCTGTTAGTGCTTGCTCTGTGAACATAACAACATTATTGATAACAACAAAAAAGTCAATGTTCTTGGTACTTCTAAAACACTTTCTCCACTACATTCCTCCCCTCTTCCTATATCCCCTACCCTCAGATTCCACCTTTTGAGAGAGCTACAAAGACACATTGCAAGGATAAAGTTATGACTGCTATTGTTGTCACTGAATTTCCCACATTGTGTCACCAAAGACATTTTAAAAACCTATCTACAGGCTTGGAGTTTGGCCTAGTGGTAGAGTGCTTGCTTAGCATGCACGAAGACCTGGGTTCGATTCCTTGGTACCACATACTTAGAAAAAGCCAGAAGTGGTGCTGAGGCTCAAGTGGTAGAGTTCCAGCTTTGAGAAAAATCCAAGGACAGTCCTCTGGCCCTGAGCTTAAGCCCAGGACTGGCAAAAACAAAAACAAAAAAACCCTATCGGGGCCGGGAGTTTGGCCTAGTGGTAAAGTGCTTGCCTAGCATGCACGAAGACCCAGGTTCAATTCCTTGGTACCCCACATACATAGCAAAAAGCCAGAAGTGGTGCTGAGGCTCAAGTGGTAGAGCTCTAGCCTTGAGAAAGTCCAAGAACAGTGCTCAGGTTTTGAGCTCAAGCCCAGGACTGGCAAAAAAAAAAAAAAAAAAAAAAAAAAAACCTGTCTACGTCTACTTTTACTCTTCTGTAAAATGAAGGAAATGAGAGTTTTTGTGTCCTATTTCAAGCATATGGATAATCCTATTATCAGAAAATATGAGCCATGTTGACGATGTATTTGTAGTCTCTCCAGCCCCAAATGATACATCTGCATGGGTGAGAAGCAAAGTTGGATTGCTTTTTTGTGTTGCTTTGTCTGTCTGCTAGGTAGGAGGTCTAAGTATCCATGTAAGTTAGCTCAATTAAGCAGCCCATGTTCCCACAGACCCCTTCTTTTCCTTTCTTCCTCTCCCCTCACTTACCTCCTTAGGTAGTGCTTGGCTTTAAACTCAGGGCCTATCCTTGTTAGGCAGGTGCTCCACTGTTTGAGTCATGCTCCCATCCCTTTTTGCTTTATCTTTCAAGTAGGGTGTCATATTAGTGTCCAGGCAAGCCTTCACGGCAATTCTATTTTTACTTCCTAAATCATAGGATGACAGATGCATACTACCACATCCAATGTTTTCATTGGTGGAGATAGCATTTTGTTATGTTATTTTGTTATTTCATCATGTTCTATTGCTTCAGTAATTAGGATTACAGGTGTGAGCTACCATGCCCTCTTCTAACTCCGTTGAAGACTCCTCTAGAATAGTGTTTTGGTTTGGATAGGAAGTGTCCCCTGGGAAGACTTACATGGTGAAGGCTAGGTCCCCAGCTGGTGGCATTATTGAGAGGTGGCAGGGTCATGAGGACACTAAATTCATCAATGGTTTAATCCTTGAACAAATTCTTAGCTGAGTAGAATATGAGGGCACAAGCCTGGTGTGGTGGCTCATGCCTATAATCCTAGCTACTCAGGAGGCTAAGATCTGAGGATTGCAATTCAAAGCCTGCCCTGGCACTAAAATCAATCGGTGAGATTATCTCCAATTAACCACCAGAAAACCACTGTGGCTCAAGGGGTAGGACAGTAGCCTTAAGCTGACAATGCCCAGGTCCAGAATTCTGGAAGCTGGGGCCTAGTGGTTGAGTGCTTGCCCAGCCCTTGGTTTGATTCTTCACTACCACATGCACAGACAAAGCTGGAAGTGATGCTGTGGCTCAAGGAGTAGAGAACTAGCCTTGAGAAAGCCCAAAGACAGTGCCCAGGCCCTGAGTTCAAGGCCAAAGACTGACACAAAAAAATTACTGGAAGCTGTGTTTGATTCCACAGGCCCTCCACCACGTCCTTCTGTGATGATAGAAGATAAGTCAAATCACTGAAGCAATTTGTGTTTAGAGATTTGCTTAAATTTAGACTTAGTGTAATTTGACCAATTTGTCTGTATTATAAACTCCTGTGGTAGGGGGACAGAGACAAATCTCATGGAATTCCTTGCACACAACAGTCTTCAATCATACTATATATGACTATATATACATTCAGCAAGTGTGATTCTAAAGTACCCTAATAATAATTTGTTAATGTTGGTTTTTGTCCTTTACAGCAATTTAGTTACTATATTGTCATTGTTGTAAATAGGAAATATAGACTAATTAGCTTGGACTTCTCAGTGAGTTAATTTCTCCATTTGTAAGCTAGTCACATATTTCTTTTTCTCCTTCATAGCTGATTGAAAGGTATGCTGTTTATAGCATGAAAATATGCTTATACACATAGCCAAAGATTAAAAACCTTCTTTGTGATTATGCAGATAGATCTGCACACTTTTAAATTTTTTCTTGAAAAATACCTCAACACTTGAGGATCAATTTTCCTTCAGTTTAGATGCACAATGTTATTTCTTTGTAGCCTTCCTTCAGGTATTTCAAATTCTCTAACTATAAAAATCAATTTTATAGCTATGAAATTATTATCATCTATAAAATATTTTTACTACCAAAGGAGATTATAACTGCAGAAACTTTAAAACAGAGGAAAGAATCAATCTGTGTTTTCTCCTTGCTAGCCACTGTTAGCGTTTTAGTGTTTGCAGGATGCTATTTTTAGATGAAAGAAAATGTTAGGTTATATTTTTCCCTCTTCTGAGAGGGTGTTTGGTCTAAGGATATTAGGAAACTCTCTTTTTGGATAGACATTTTCAGCTAGCTGGCATTGTAATGACTTCATTTCATGCCACAGCTGCGGGGTTAAGGTTCAGAAGAAACCTGGGGGTTCATTTCTTCAGTTATAGTGGTAATTTACATTTTCTCCCTGGTAGGGTTGGGTAAGAGTTTGGAAAAGACATTTTTTAAAGAAGAAACAGAAGACACATATGCTGTGATCCTAAATATAAAAACATGGAAACCAAATGAGGAAAAATAATCGCAGAACCTGAGACTGGGGAGTAACTCATTTCCCTTCTAAAATAATGAAAGCAAAAGCTGGTCTTTATTTTGAAGATTCTGATTTTCCTAAATAATTCACAACCGTAAATAGCTATAATTAGGATTCATCACACGTAATCAGTTTCCAAATTATTTCATGAATACATTATCTATTGCCGTGAGCCCCTTGTTTTCCTTGTCCCAAGTCAACCTTCAAGCCATTTGAAGTTCAATGGTCTTTGAAATCAGCGTGTGTAGTTCAAAATGATCTGAAGTCCAGGGTACCTGGCTCCTTTGCTCCACAAAATGTCTTAGACACCTATCTTTTGGACATTTAAATCATTTTAATTCGGCATGTGCTTGGAAGGGAAACATATTCCAAGAGCCTCTCGCTGCATGTTAAGTACTGTTCCCTGACTCTAAGCCAGAGCTTGGATGTTGGCAGAGCTAACTTGTTCAAAATGTAATGATTTCATTTCCAACCTTTGCACACTAAGATTATATAGCCCAAACAATTTTCCTCTTACACATGCGCACACACACACACACACACACACACACACACACACACACACACACACAGAATAAAAACACAGCATTGCTGCAAAAATAAGACAATTTTTACCATGAAAAGAAATTCAGAGTGTACTGTGATCACAATGAAATATTGGAGGAATTAATGGTGGTTCATAAGGTTCAATAACTGAGAACCCTAATAAAAAGAGTAGCCATTAAAGCAGTTCACAAATCCTTCTCGGATTTTTATAAAGAGAGTGAGATAGTAGGTTGGGCTTTCTCTCAAGGAGACTCTGAGAAAGGGCTTGTGAGAGTAAGTGGTTTATTTGGCAAATGTCCCCACGGGGCAGCAGGGAAGGGGAACTCAGGGGAAATGCAAACATGGCTTCGGCTTCAATGGAGAATCTACAATGCAGAACCCAGCTTAATGGTACTACTTACCAACTCTCATCTCTGTCCAGCAGGCAGCAGTTCCTAGGGCTGGGGGCCCATCATTTTCAGCCTACCTCAGGTGAATCACAGCAGCACTGCAGGTGCTTGTAGACGATCACTGGTCCTCAGGGAATGTGGACTGCTGAAAGGACATGTGGAAGGGAGTGGCAACGTTTGTTCAAGGGATGTGGTGAAGAGGTTTCACAGACCTAGCTTGAGCCCCATTTCAACTGCTATGTGTGGCATTCAGGAAATGATTCCATCTAAGCCATAGTTCTTTTATGTGTAAAATGAAAATGCTTCTAAAATCTTGCTAGTAGGCTTGTTTTTGAAGGATTAAATGAGATACGGCATGCTCATGAGATGAAGAGTTCTGCATGTATGTCGAGATGTGGGGTCATGTTAGTCTGGCACTGTGGTTTTATTCCCTTATGACAGATGAGAGGCCTGGGTTGGTTGAGGGAACCACTTCATAACAATGCGAGTCACAAACTGTCATGTTTATAGTATACAATTCTGGACTCTGGACAGAGTTAGGGTACACATCAGAAGGAATGCAAACTTTTTTATGGGGAGAAGAGACTTTGAAATTTAGATTAGATAATCATTGTGCCTGGGTGATCTGGCTTTGCTGAATCATGCTAATGAAAACTATTTTTAAGAACTCCTGCCAGGGTTCTTTCTCTTCCACTGATGTTTGGTTTTTCATCTATCCATGAGGTAATTCATATCCTTACAAAAATGTGCTTTTCTGGTACTTGCAACCGGAGACTCTTAGCCAAATAAAACCCAGTTGGTTCTTAACAATTTAATGGATGCATAAATACAGTTATTTCTTGGTGTTCTGTACTTATTCGTTCCCAGAACGAGTAAAAGGCAAAATCCCCAACCTTGCAGTATTTTCTGCAATCTTTTTGCTAGCAAAGCTTAGATTTTGCTATTAATTAGATGAAGTTCAGTATCACTGGGATGTTCAATAACTACAAGCGGCCCATACCAAAAGCTTGTTCTTTCATAGCTTTGTTATCATCTGGCTGGGGCTCTTCTGTTCTATCTATATAGGAACTGTGAGTAGGAAATAAAAAACTTTACCAGGGTTGGTAGTCTAGACATTTAAGTACTCAAGGCCTAAGTGGCTGGACTGGTAGACTCAGCTTATGGCTCCTAACCCTTAAAGTTAGGGGCCTATTGCTCTGGGCTTTGGAAGCCAGAGACTTACTTCTGGCTCTCAGGTTGGTGGCTTACTGTTCTGGGCTTTAACCACAGCAGCACAGTAACTGTGAGGCTGGGAAATCAGGGAAGTCTTCTAGGACCATAGCCTGAAAAACTCAAGAGGGGAGAAAAGGCATTACTTTTAAAATATTGCCAAATTTCTGGTAGTGTATTATTCTTTGTGTGTGCAGTACTGGGGCTTGAACACAGGGCTTCATGTGATGTCTGTTTTTTGTTTTTTGCCAGTCCTGGGCTTGAGCTCAGGGCCTGAGCACTGTCCTTGGACTTTCTCAAGGCTAGCACTCTACCACTTGAGCCTCAGCACCACTTCCGGCTCTTTTCTATATATGTGGTACTAAGGAATCAAAACTGGATCTTCGTGCATACTAGGCAAGCACTCTACCACTGGGCCAAACTCCCAGCCCATGTCTATGCTTTTTGACTTATGGCTAGTACTCTATTTGAGTCATGCCTCTAGTTCATTTTTTTTTTTTTTTTTTTTTGGGTCATGGGGCTTGAACTTGGCCTGGGCACTGTCCCTGAGCTCTTAGCTCAAAGCTAGCCAAGCCCCACTTCCCTTTTCTACAGGTTAATTGGAGATAAGAGTCTCAAGTCCTTTTGTGTCTGGGCTGGCTTTGAACCTTGATCCTCAGATCTCAGCCTCCTGGGTAGCTAGGATTACTGGTGTGGGTCACTGCACCCGGTTCCCAGTTCATTTTTTGCTAGGTAATTGGAGGCCAGTTGAACCATGATCCTCACGTCACCTTCCTGAGTATAGAGATGGACCACTGACCAATACCTGGCAAGGATTGTATAATTCATCAGCTTTGTTTTCAGTGGATGTTGCAATTAATTACCACAAAGTCAGTATTGCTAACTACAAAAAAAAAAAATCATTCTCTCAATAGTACAAGAGGCCAAAAATCTAAAATCAGTATCATTAGGCTCAAATCACAGCAATTACAGGGCTAAACCATCCTGTAGGAACCAGGGAGACACTCTGACCCTCTTCCTTGTTTCATTTTTATTGGCTTCCAACTGGCATTTCTAGGATTGGGGCCATATTTTTTTGGGTGGCCAGTCCTGGGGCTTGAACTCAGGGTCTGGGAACTGTCTGTGGACACTTTTTGCTCAAGGCTCATGCTCTATCACTTGAGCCACAGTACCACGTCCAGCTTTTTGTGAGTACGTAGTACGGAGGAATCAAACTCAGGGCTTCGCGCATGCTAGGTGAGCACTCCACCAGTAGGTTTTGCTCCTGACCTGGAGCAATCTTAATCTTTGTCCTGCCTTCTGTGTAAATCTTGCTCTGCTTGCCGCTTAGGGAGGTGTATGCGACTGAATTTAGGACCTGCAATAATTCAGGATAACCTCCCAACTCAACATCCTTAATTTTACCTAAAAGGACTCCCTGCCCTCCACTTTTGTTGTATAAAGTAACACTCACAGGCTTCAGGGATTAGGGAAAGGATAGGGTCATTTTTGAGCCTACTACAAAGGTTACATGTAAAATCTGACCTGTAGGACATATTCCCTGCTGCTTCCCCAGCATGCTTATGTTGCCTGAATCTGAATATCCACAACCGTACTAAGTGGGAAAGTGGCAACTTTTTTCTATTACCATCATTTTCCCTAGTGATCTCTGGGGACCTACTCCACGCTGAAACTACCTAAATATGGAATGCATCTTCAAAATGGGCCTAAGT